>NC_090738.1:17605479-17625479 GCF_036898095.1 Palaemon carinicauda | reverse complement strand
CCAACCTTAGCTCACAAGGATGGTAAGGTTGCAGACACTAATGGCACTAACGAGGCTGAGCGGGACTCGAACCCCCGACTGTCAAACATCAATCAGAGACGTTACCAATCAGGCCACAGCAAACTGAAAGTTATTGTAATAGATGAGTGATTATAAAAACTCCTTGTAAAATACACATAACACACAAAAAAGAAAAAAAAAGAAAAATGCAACAATAATCGATAATTATACACTAAACAGCAACAAGAACAAATGCAGCTGCTTCTAGTCCAGTAAAGGCCTATAGCCTCAGATAAGTCAATTCATGTGTGGGGTTTGGCCAGTTTTCATCACCGCAACTGCGGATTGGTGATGGTGGGAGATTTTCGTCTGATCTCTCATGGCAAGCAAACCAACCCGGTACAGCTTTGCCGATCATGGCGATAAGCAAAGCCTTACCCCGCGTTAAGGTTTCCACACTCATTGAATTTTACATAAACAATAAGATATTTATTTTTATAAAAGAGATTGTGTAGGCAAGTAGAGAATATAAAGTAGAAAATAAAACTTTCTGTACTTTGTCGTTTTGCGATTTTGCTTTACACGAGCATTTACCTTTGTAGTTGTGATGCCAGATTACTCTTCAATTACCCAATTGCTTTTATGTTCATATTCTTTTACGTTCTCTCGGTATTCATGAGAATATCAGTGTACGCGACCAGTTAAAATGACGGCAAAAATTTTAGATAGATATGCACACTACTCCATCTCCCATCTCCCCCTCCTACACGAGGGATGGCAAAAGCTGAGCGTGACCGAAAAGATATATATATATATATATATATATATATATATATATATATATATATATATATATAGATAGATATAGATATGTATATCTATCTATCTATCTATCTATCTATATATATATATATTATATATATATACATATGTGTGTATACACATATATATATATATATATATATATATATATATATATATATATATATATATATATATATATATATATATATACTGTATATGCTGTATATATATACTATATATATATATATATATATATATATATTTTACATATATATATATATATATATATATATATATATATATATATATATATAGATATACTGTATATATATATATATATATATATATATATATATATATATATATATATACACTGTATATATATATATATATATATATATATATATGTATACACACATGTATATATAGTATATATATATGTATATATACAGTATATATAATATATATATATATATATATATATATATATATATACATATATATATTTATATATACACACATATATATATCTATATCTATCTATATATATACAGTATATATATATATATATATATATATATATAGATAGATAGATAAATAGATAGATAGATATACATATATCTATATCTCTCTCTCTCTCTCTCTCTCTCTCTCTCTCTCTCTCTCTCTCTCTCTCTCTCTCTCTCTCTCTATATATATATATATATATATATATATATATATATGAATATATATATTTATATATACATATATTCATATATATATGGTATATATATCAGCTAGACACTTGCTCTGTAATATAGGATATTGTCATCAATTTCTCATTTTTTAATTTGTAGATGAAGGGAAATCTTATTAATGAAAAAAAAAAAATCTTCCATTCCGGTTATGTATAAATTTTTTGCTTCATTTTTAAAATAATAAAATTGTAAAAGAAATATTTCAAAAGTTTTTTTCACTTACAAAAAATACATATTAGGCATCATAGTTTAAGGTAAATGTTTTTAAGTAGATTACAGAATGTATATTAGGCCTATTGAAAAAAATTAATAATTACATGATGGTAATTATAAATGCGTCGAGTCAGGGCGATGCGTTTAAATTCATTCTTTCTAATGAATTTTGCCAAAAATGTATATAAAACATTAATCAAAACTAGAAAAAAAAAATATTTTGCTAAAGAATAATTTAAGGAGGAATTTTGCATTGATACTTAAATGATAACATATCGTATGACAATTTAGTAGAGGTGATTCAACAACTTCCTCAACCTTTTCGCTAGTTGGAGATTTGAATAGTAGACGTCCTTGAGAAGCATTTTCCGCGCATGTGCGTATCTTACGTTTACATAATATCAGCTTTCTATTTAAGATGTTACATGGCATTGTCAACTGAAATGGCAGATATATTGTTTAAAACTAATATAGTAGGGTAAGGCAATTTTGAACAGAGGTAATTTTGGACAAGTAAGGCAAATATTGGACAGATACAATATCTCTAAAACTATTTATAATTTTCGAAAACTATAATGCTATTAGAAATTGCCCAATCTGCTACTTTATAAATATTAGTATGTCTGGTTTTTAAAAAGTATTAAGTACCCCTATATAAGTTGTTGAATATGGGTGTCCAATAATTGCCTCACCTTCATTTTATGGTTTCTCAGAAATAATACATGAAATTATTTTTTCTAAAAACAAATTAGTGGATGATGCTAAAGGAAGGTTTAAAATAAGAAAAATAATGAAAAAATATGGAATATTTAGTGTCCAATTTTGCCTCGCCTTGAAAAATGGTAAGGCAATTTTGGACACTTAATTTAAAAAAACATCAATTCATAATGTTGAGTTATTAAGTAATAGATTTTGTAAACTATCTATCTATCTATCTATCTATCTATCTATCTATATATATATATATATATATATATATATATATATATATATATATATATATATATATATATATATATTCTTAATAATTTTAACTAGAAATATAGATAAACGATACCTGATGGTTCTTTGAAAATATTTTCTATCATTTATTTCAATAGAAAATCATTTTGATTTATAAGAAAATAAAAAAGAAAAAGTTTTCTTTTCATAGAAAATGATAATCAAACCTATTACTAATGAGAAAATAGGGACAAGTACAAAATTGGAAATAAAGGTGAACAATTCAATATATACTATAGCCATATACGTGACAATTTAAATGCTTGAATATATGACGGGTCTATTTAATTCAACCGAATGCTCAAAAAACAGCTTCAGTTCTTTTAAATATGGCACTAAACATTCTCTTTGAGGCATGGGTTCCATAAATAAAGGACCATTAATTCCATCTGTAATTTGAAAAAGGTATGTATCCGTTTGGTGCTCTGGATACTCCTCTACTTCAAATGCCCGGCAGTTGATCCTACTGGAATTAGTATGGACCGGCAGGGGTCACTTGCCTTATTTAGATAGGCGCTGCGCATCACTAAGAAACTGGCTATTCTTTGATGAATTTAGCCTATGAATCCTCTATGGATTTAGTAAGTCTATGGAAAGCGAAAATGAAAGAATTGCCCCCAGTCCCGGCCGAAGTGAGTCGCTAAGAAACTCCCGGTTTGTGAATACTGAAGAAAAATTGAAAATTGGTAATTGAAATGTTAGAACCATGAATCAAACTGGGAAGTTACAGCTAGTAGAGAATGAATTTATGAAACATAGTTTGGGTATCTTGGCCCTAAGGAATAGATAGAGTTAGAAGAGAAGGGGTAGGAATAATGATGATGACACCAAGAGCAGAAAAAGCATTAACCAAATGGAGAGCTGTAGGTAGCAGATTGTTACTTACAAAAATTATTATTATTATTATTATTATTATTATTATTATTATTATTATTATTATTATTATTATTATTATTATAAACGGCTTCGGAAGAAAATCTTCGTCGATCTCCAGATGGCTTCCGAAGAAATAGCCGTAGACTTAGCATAGAGTAGTTATTTGCACCAGCCACCCGTTGAGATATTACCGCTAGAGAGTTATGGGGCCCTTTAACTGGCCAGACAGTACTACATTGGATCCTTCTCTCTGGTTACGGTTCACTTTCCCTTTGCCTACACAAACACCGAATAGTCTGGCATATTCTCCTCTGTCCTCATACACCTGACAACACTGAGATTACCAAACAATTCTTCTTCACCCAAGGGATTAACTACTGCACTCTAATGGTTCAGTGGCTTCTTTCCTCTTGTTAAGGATTTAAGAGACTCTTTAAGGAGAGAGAGAGAGAGAGAGAGAGAGAGAGAGAGAGAGAGAGAGAGAGAGAGAGAGAGAGAGAGAGAGAGATGATCCGTTCTCAAATCATGTCAGCTTTTCATAAATGCTGTTACACAGGCGTATCTTCACCCAAAATACCCCTCCAGGAATTAGGTTTGATTGATCACTTATGCTAGAAATATCTTGACTTGTTATCGACAAATTTGTCTGCTATTGAGTGGAATGATTTTTGTAAAAGTTTATGTTTTATTATTTTCGATACTTCATGAAATAGTTTTCATAAATGAGCCATGCTGATTTTTCACGAATGTGATACTGTAACCATATTTTTAAACTTCCTTATCTGGTGGTTTAATCAGTGGAACTTTAAAAGTTAAAACTTTTTTTTCAGATTGTTTCCTGTTGAACAGGTTGACATGAATCCTGTTTCATAGCTTATATATATGATTGTACTATTTTAATGTTGTTACTGAACTTAAGATATTTTATATTGTTTTTTTATTATGTCGTATATAATTTATTCGACTTATCAATATCTTAAGAACGGAATCTTCCCGGAGCAGTAGATCAAATCACGGTTCATTATTATTATTATTATTATTATTATTATTATTATTATTGCTACTACTACTACTACTACTACTACTACTACTACTACTACTATCATTATTATTATTATTAATGAGTTAATAGGGCCTATTGAAACCAGAGAAAAAGAGAATTTTTCGCGAGTTCTAAATGGCTTCGAAAGAAAATCGTGGTTCTCCAAATGGATTCAGAAGAAATTACCATAGACTTAGCATGGAATTCTGAATGATTCCAGATGCGAATCTGAACGACTTTGAAAGAAAACCCTGAATCTCCAAATGTCTTCAGAAGAAATAGCCGTAGACTTAGCATAGAGTTCTGAATGTGTCCAGAACGGAATCTTCACAGAGCTGTAAATCAAATATCACGTAAAAAAGAGAATTTTTTGCGAGTCCTAAACGGCTTCGGGAGAAAATCTTCGTGCATCTCCAAAAGGATTCAGAAGAAATTTCCATAGACTTTGCATGGAATTCTGAATGATTCCAGAAATCTCTGAACGATTTCGGAAGAAAATCTTCCTGAATCTCCTCTTCAAATGACTTCAGAAGAAATAGCCGTAGACTTAGCATAGAGTTCTGAATGACTCCAGAACGGAATCTTCCCGGAGCAGTTCTGAACGGCTCCGCCCCGGATTCCAAAAGACTTCTGAAGACCTGATCTCTTCTTTTTTTTTTTTTTTTAAACATACCTTGCAACACCTCACGATCTGTATGTACAGTAGCTATGGAAGTTTACGCAGTGAACATTGGGAGGAGGATTTCACTTTACTCACAGAGCTCACGTTCTGGCGGAACAGGTAACTGACTGTGAGAATTTTGTTACACCTACAGGATGAACTGGAGGCTATTCGGAACACTTTCATCTACAGATAGTTTGGATAGGTGCTGCCGAAGTTAGCGAGCTTTGAAGATCATAATGTAAGCGCCTTGAAGGATAATTTGCTTGCAGTTTAGCGACGATGTCCTATAATTGGATTGCATTGGTCCAAAGCGGTGAGCGACATGTGTTTCTTCAAAATTCGGCATTGAAGATAGAACATATCAGGACGGCATTGGTAAATATATTGTGTTACTCTTCGTTGACTTTAGTATGATGGCGTATAGTGTATGCAGAGAAATCAATGGCATCCATTTCTTTACCCATCACCCTCATAGGTAAAGACATGAAAGCCATCGATTTCTCCGAGGAATCTGACGAACCGAGAACAAACAGCACTGAAATGTCTCTTGAAATCTCGAAGGAGACTGGCGAGCTAAGCAAAGAAGATCTTGAAAACTATAAAAGACAGAAGAGAATAGAGAAGGAAAGCCTTTATATGAAGAAGTATAAAAAAATAGCATTTAATTATAGAGGTAAGTCATCTAAAAACTGAGGTCAAATAGCCTCTACTATTAGCGGTTAGTCGCCTTAAAAGAGAGGTCTCAAAGAGCCTTTAGTGCTAGAAATAAAGCACCCAAAAACAAAGGTCAAAGAGCTTTTAATGTTAGAGGTAAGGGGATTAAATTAAAGGTCAAAGAAACTCTAATACTAGAGTATAGCACCTCAAAATAGAGGTCAAAGAACCTCTAATGCCAAAAGTAAGGAGCCTCAAAACAGAGGTCAAAGAGCCTATAATGTTAAAAATAAGGAGCCTCAAAATAGAGGTCAAAGACCCGCTAATGCTAAAGGTAAGGAGCCTCAAAATAGAGGTCAAAGAACGTCTGATACTAAAAGTAAGGAGCCTCAAAACAGAGGTCAAAGAGCCTCCAATGCTAAATGTAAGAAACCTCAAAATAGAGGTCAAAGAGCCTCTAATGCTCAAAGTAAGGAGCCTCACAATAGAGGTCAAATAGCCTCTAATGCTAAAGGTAAGGAGCCTCAAAATAGAAGTCAAACAGCCTTTAATGCTAAAAGTAAGGAGCCTCAAAATAGAGGTCAAAGACTCTCTAATGCTAAACATAAGAAGCCTCAAAATAGAGGTCAAAGAGCCTCTAATGCTTAAAGTATGGAGCCTCAAAATAGAGGTGAAAGAGCCTCTAATGCTAAAAGTAAGGAGCCTCAAAATAGAGGTCAAAGAGCCTCTAATGCTAAAAGTAAGGAGCCTCAAAATAGAGGTCAAAGAACCTCTGAGTCTAATGCCAAACATAAGAAGCCTCAAAATAGAGGTCAAAGACCTTCTAATGCTAAATGTAAGGAGCCTCAAAATAGAGGTCAAAGAGCCTCTAATGCTAAAAGTAAGGAGCCTCAAAATAGAGGTCAAAGAGCCTCTAATGCTATAAGAATGGAGCCTCAAATTAGAGGTCAAAGAGCCTCTAATGCTAAAAGTAAGGAGCCTCAAAATAGAGGTCAAAGAGCCTCTAATGCTAAAAGTAAGGAGCCTCAAAATAGAGGTCAAAGAGCCTCTAATACAGGAGATACTGCACCTCAAAATCGAGGTCAAATACCCTCTACTGCTAAAAGTAAGGAGCCTCAAAATAGAGGTCAAAGAGCCTCTAATGCTAAAAGTAAGGGGCCTCAAAATAGGTCAAAGAGCCTCTAATGTTAAATGTAAGGAGCCTCAAAACCGAGGTCAAAGAGCCTCTAATGCTTAAAGTAAAGAGCCTCAAAATAGAGGTGAAAGAGACTCTAATGCTAGAAGTGAGCAGCCTCGAAATAGAGGTCAAAGACCCTCTAATGCTAAAAGTAAGGAGCCTCAAAATAGAGGTTAAAGAGACTCTAATGCTGAAAGTGAGCAGTCTCAAAATAGAGGTCAAAGACCCTCTAATGCTAAGAGGAGTCTCAAAATAGAGGCCAAAGAGCCTCTAATGCTAAAAGTAAGGATCCTTAAAATAAGAGGTCAAAGAGCCTCTAATACTAAAAGTAAGGAGCCTCAAAATAGAGGTCAAAGAGACTCTAATGCTAAAAGTGAGCAGTCTCAAAATAGAGGTCAAAGAGCCTTTAATGCTCAAAGTAAGGAGCCTCAAAATAGAGGTCAAAGACACTGTAATGCTAAACTAAGGAGCCTCAAAATAGAGGTCAAAGACCCTCTAATGCTAAAAGTAAGGAGCCTCAAAATAGAGGTCAAAGACTCTCTAATGCTAAAAGTAAGGAGCCTCAAAATAGAGCTCAAAGACCCTCAAATGCTAAAAGTAAGGAGCCTCAAAATAGAGGTCAAAGACCCTCTAATACTAAAAGTAAGGAGCCTCAAAATAGAGGTCAAAGAGACTCTAATGCTGAAAGTGAGCAGTCTCAAAATAGAGGTCAAAGATCCTCTAATACTAAAAGTAATGATCCTTAAAATAGAGGTCAAAGACCCTCTAACGCTAAACGTAAGGAGCCTCAAAGCAGAGGTCAAAGACCCTCGAATGCTAAACGTAAGGAGCCTCAAAATGGTGATCAAAGACCCTCTAATGCTAAAAGTAAGGATCCTCAAAATAGAGGTCAAAGAGACTCTAATGCTAAAAGTGAGCAGTCTCAAAATAGATGTCAAAGAGCCTCTAATGCTAAACGTAAGGAACCTCAAAATAGAGGTCAAAGACCCTCTAATGCTTAAAGTAAAGAGCCTCACAATAGAGGTCAAAGAGCCTTTAATGCTAAAAGTAATGAGCCTCAAAATAGAGGTCAAAGACTCTCTAATGCTAAAAGTAAGGAGCCTCAAAATAGAGGTCAAGGAGACTCTAATGCTAAAAGTGAGAAGTCTCAAAATAGATGTCAAAAGAGCCTCTAATGCTAAAAGTAAGGAGCTTCAAAATAGAGGGAAAAACCCTCTAATGCTCAAAGTAAGATGCTTCAAAATAGAGGTCAAAGAGCCTCTAATGCTAAAAGTAAGGAGCCTCGAAATGGAGGTCAAAGACCCTCTAATGCTAAAAGTAAGGAGCCTCAAGATAGAGGTCAAAGAGCCTCTAATGCTAGAGGTAAAGCACTTCAAATTAGAGATCAAAGAACATATAATGCTAAGATTATAGTACCTCAAAATAGAGGTCACAGAGCCCTTAATACTAAAAGTATGGCACCTCAAAATAGAGCTTAAATATCCTCTAACGTTGGAAGTATGGCACCTCAGAATAAAAGGTCAAAGAGCCTCTAATGCTAGAGGTAAGGTACCTCAAAATAGAGGCCAAATAGTCTTGCCTATTTTTTGTGTATTCACCCTCTGCATTGGTTTCCTGCGCGCCAACGCTTTTCTGCGCCTTCACCAAAATCTGAGCACCAGCAGCATCCTGTGCGCTAATGCTTCAGTACTCTCCTTCACACTCGTGCGAGAGGCAAAAAGAATGAAAACTTTTTGACAAGTTGAAATTGCCCCGTTCCCCTCTCCGCAAACGCATGACAGCATGCCCGCTGGGCAAAAAGGGAAGAGGCTTCACAGAAAGGTTCAAGATCCCGAAGATTCCATCTTCCAAGGCGAATCAAATGATTCCCCTGAAGAAAGGAAAGATGAATACTGTGAAGAACTGCAGAGTATAATAGGTGAGAACCTAGAGAGATATGAAAATTGTGATTAATGACTTCAATGCTTAAAGTTGGAAGGAATAATCAAGGGATAGAAAATGTGATGGGTGTTGAGGTTCTTGGCGAAGTTGCAAATGAAAATGGGGCACATTTTATAAGTTATTGTTCAACAAACAATCTTGTTACTGGAGGTACTCTTTTCCACCACAAGGAGATCCACAAATATACAAGGACTTCACCATGTGGCAATTACAAATATCAAATAGATCACATAGCCATTGATAAAGAGAGAAGGAGGACTCTGGGAAATGTAACAAGCTATAGAGGTGCAGTTATTGGTAGTGATCACCAGCTCCCCATTGCCACACAAATATTAAAACTGAAAGAACCCAACAGAAATGTAGATAGAATACCTAAGTTTGATACAACTAAGCTTCTAGAGGATGAGCACAGAAATCTTTGTAACTGAATGTAGGAATCGATTTACAGTCTTAAGAGACTTTAAGAGACGAAGTTTTGGGACATGCAGTTACAAGGAAAAAATCATGGATATCAAATGATACTTGGGATACTATAAGAAGACAAAGACAGAAATTGATTTCTTAAAGTTTTCGAGGAAGTAATGAAAATTACAAGGCAGAGCATGCCAAGTATTTCAGTATTGATAGTGAAGTCAAAAGAAATATCAGGAATGATTGGAGAGAATATTCAGACAGGAAAGCAGATGAGGCTGACAAAGCAATGAATTCAGGGAGTGGCTTTGTTGTAGGAATTGCTCTTGGAATTATTAATGAAATCTCTACGGGAAAAAAGAAGCATATACCCCTCAAAAAGAAAGATGGATCTGTTATAACAAAAGAACATGAAGAAAAGTAACGTTGGATTGAACACTTTAGTGAGGTCATGAATAGGAAATGCGAAGGGAATAATTTGGTTGATATATCTGAAACTGATGAAGACCTTGATGTGCCCATGAATGAATTAGGTGTGTTTGAAGTCGAAGCTACACTTAAAAAAACTCAAAAGATGGAAAGCCCCTGGATACGAAGGAATAACTGCTGAGATGATATTGCCTGAAAATGAAGTGACCCCCAGATTACCTACAAGATTATTTTGTAGAATGTGGCGTGAAGAGGCAAAGCCTTATGTATGGGAGCTAGGAGTGCTGGTGAAAATGACAAAAAAAGATCTGACTGATTGCAATCCTTACAGAGGCATCACACTTACGTAAGCTGTCATGAAAATATATAGAATGCTCATTCTAAACAGACTAGAGAGAAAGATTGATGAAAAGTTGAGAGATGAACAAGCAGGATTTAGAAAAGGTAGAAGTTGTACTGACCAAATTTTCATTTAAGACATGTGGTACAGCAATATGTAGAATATAGAATTCCCCTTTTGATGGTATATGTGGGCTATGAAAAAGCTTTTGTTTATGTGCTCTGGCAAATTTTGTGGAGAGTCCTGCGACATTATGGAGTTCCTCTCAAATATGTAAATTTAATTGTCTGTTCATAAGCATAGCAAATGCAAAGTTAACATTAGTGGCATCTTATCAAACGAATTTCCAGTGAAAAGCGGAGTACTCTAAGGGAATGTGTTGTTACCTATGATGTTTATCCTCCTCATAGATTTTGTAATGCATAGATCGGTTGGGAATGGTGGAGAAGGATTGGACTGGATTGGTAACAGAAAATTAGGAGACTTAGAGTATGCTGACGACGCTGTCCTAATTAGCAGAACACCACAGGGCTTGGAAAGCTTGCTTACCAGAATGCATGAAAAATCACATGAGGTTGGGCTCGAGATAAATAGAAGAAAGACAGATGATGAGAACGGAATATGCAATGGAAGATGAAATATTTTTGGAAGGATAAAGGATTAATGAGGTAGAATTATTTAAATATTTAGGAACTTTGATATCTAATATAGGAGCTTTAGAATTTGAGTTTAATGAAAGATTTAAAAAAGCAAATCAGAGGATGGCTAGGTTAAGTCAAATTTGGAAATCAGGTCGCCTAAAATTACATATAATAATCAGGCTATATATCAGTTTAGTGACATCGGTGTTACTGTATGGTCGTGAATCTTGGTATATTAATGAAACTCATTTTGTAGATTTGAGAACAAAACCCTCAGAAGAATATTGGGTGTTAAATGACAGGACAGGATTAGAAATGAAACTAAGAGAGTTTACTCGAGCGCCACATGTAGATGAGATCATGGTGAGGGGTAGATGGAGATGGTTTGGGGGATGCTCTTTGTTCTCCCTAAGAGACATTAGTTCACCAAACTTTAAACTGGCGTCCACAAGGCACTAGAAGAGTTGGAAGACTCAGGACTATAAAGCACGAAGTAGGATATTGTGATCGGAGAAGTATTGAATTAAAAGCTGAAGATAGAGAAGACTAGCGAAATCTAATTGAGGCCCTTTGCGTTAATAGGCGTGGGAGGAGATGATGATGATGATATGTGGGCAGTGGCATCTAGCTCGAGGCGAGTCACTTAGCCTCCTTCTTCCCCTAAAAACCCTTTTGTTGCTCTACCAATGCAAAATAATGGACGATCCTTAATATCTTCCAAAATAATTTTAATTTCTTTTTTATTTCTTTTATTTTAGGTATAAATAAATTCTTATCATTCACTATCGGGACTATCCTAGCAGTTCAATTATCACTATTTATTGCCTGGTTAATTTAGATTTTTTTTGTATTTACGTTAGTGTTTGCAGACATTTTTTCTTAAAGAATCGAGAGATATTTGGTTGCTTTGTATTTCCATGATTTGTCATGTTTCTATCTCTCTTTGTGTTTTTCCTTTTATTTTTCTTCATTTCATCTTTTTTTTCTTAAATCTTCGATTGTATCCCTTTCTTTTGTAGGTAAAAGTATCTCTTTGATGGCTCGTTCATAGTATGAGGTAACAATGATAAGAATAAAATGGATAGGTACAACTTAGGACGAATATTGTTTATGGGATCAGCTTTGTCCCTCCTTGATGTATCTATCATGCTGTTCACTCTAACGTTGCTCCATTTAAAACCATATCAAAAAGGCAACATGAGTGTTATCAACATGGAAATTAGCAGGAACAGTGAAAATATGTTCTATTTCAATTCCTGAAATTTTCATTTGGATATGTGAATTATTATAGGAACAATGTAAATTATATAGTATTTTTTTTTTTTTTTTTTTTTTTTTAGATATTTCTAGCATTTGGGTTGACACCCCTCTCGAAGATGTTACCATGTTTTGGTCAATCTTTTTAAAGGTTTCACCCCCTGAGTGTCAATAGCTTTAAGAGTGTCCCCAGTATTAAATAAATTTTTGAAAATCATATCATAACCATCGACCTAGAAAGAAACTTTTTTTTTTTTTTTTTAATGTAACTCTCAGGGTGTCACTTTTAGGGTGTCATCTTAGGCAGACACCCCTTTTACTGCACCCCTTATGTCTTATTTTGAATTTTTATGATTACATATATGAATATTTATACATATAAGTATATTTGTGTGCTCGAATACAAAGTTTGATTTACATATTCATATAGTAAGGCAAAATTGGACAGTTTTCAAAACCATGGTCAGGCAAAATTGGACAGGCAAACTTCTCACTTTTTTCTTGGCGAGGCAAAATTGGACAATCTTGGATTACGGACAAAAAAATTTATGTAAGTCTATAATTTTTTTCTAGCATATTTATATTGATAGGGACCACAAATTGTCATAGTTTGTCCAACTGAGCGTTGGCGCTTAACGGAGATATTTTTTTTATTACTGTAATACGAGAATTTCTAATTCTTTGATGATTATGAAGCAAGCCATTTTTATATATGAGACCTCCCTCTCTTGAAAATATGTCTGGTATTTGGTCATAAATTATTAATATAGATTTTGTACAAAGGTTACTAAAAAGGTGTCCAAAATTGCCTCACCCTACTATACTTCGTTTAACATTGGAGTTGAAAAGGAAGATTGAAGATGTTTTATAAAACAGCTTTTGTGTTCTACATGAGGTTTTTAAAAGGTTTAAAGGCCACTCATGAATGGCAGAGGCAAGGGACAAAGCCCTAGAGACTGACCATATATATGATCAGCGCCCAAACCCCCCTCCCCACCCAAACTAGGACCAAGTAGGGCTATAAACGAAAGTGGCGGGTGAGAGAAGCTCTTTCTCAATGCATCGTATCTACATCAAAATATTTCGGACAGCATACCTTCAAGATCCCCCTCTGAAGATATGAAGAAGAATCTGACCTGCGGATTAACTGATTTAGCCTGTTAGACTAATCCTGCTTTTTTTTTCTTGACGAGTTTGACAATTAACTCTTAACCTTTTCACTCTTGGTCATTTCCATTTTTATAGTTGTAGTTCTCAGTTTACTGGAATTATTTGCAATCACAGTTTTATGTACAATTTGCTTCCCTCATGACAACCAAGTTCTCTCTCTCTCTCTCTCTCTCTCTCTCTCTCTCTCTCTCTCTCTCTCTCTCTCTCATATATATATATATATATATATGTGTATATATATATACATATATATATATATATATATATATATATATATATATATATATATATATATATATATATATATATATACACACACACACATATATATATATATATATATATATATATATATATATATATATATATATATACTGTATATATAATGCATGTATATGGGTATAAAAACTTCCTAATAGAAAAATCTAATGTAAACTATGCCATCATTTCGACATTTCGATGCTATGTAGATTTTCATGTTTTATATTTCTGTATTTCAGGCCATAATAAGAAAGGGTAGTTAAATAATATGCAGAATATGAAGAAATATGTATTTTATTATAAATGGAAAATGAGCTCGGTGTGTGTAGTAAATACAGTATATTCATTCCTCAAGGGCTTAAGATATGAAAGGATAGATTGTGGGATTTAAATTTTGACCTAAGCTCTGGTCTGTTTTCCGATAATACGGTGTTATTCTTTTATCTAAAATCTGACTTTTCTGTAA
This sequence comes from Palaemon carinicauda, assembly GCF_036898095.1. Classification (NCBI taxonomy): domain Eukaryota; kingdom Metazoa; phylum Arthropoda; class Malacostraca; order Decapoda; family Palaemonidae; genus Palaemon; species Palaemon carinicauda. The sequence goes on along the minus strand of NC_090738.1, from coordinate 17,611,391 downwards.
TTATCAAGAAAATGACAGCTGTTGGATCCCCTTCTCTTGTATGTATACTATGTCTTTGTATATATATTCTCATTGTTGATTCTAATGATGTCCCTAATGGATGAAACTACTAACTCCAATCAAGTCTCTTAATTTTCCCTTCCTGGCTATAATACATATTTATGCTCATCACGTGTCAGCTTTCGTGATATATATATATATATATATATATATATATATATATATATATATATATATATAAAATAGATATATATACATTATACGTATATACACACACATATATATATATATATATATATATATATATATATAAAATAGATATATATACATTATACGTATATACACACATATTATATATATATATATATATGTGTGTGTGTATATATATATATATATATATATATATATATATATATATGTATATATATATGTATATATATATATATATATATATATATATATATATATATAATTAAAGATTGAGAAACAGAAACAACCCTATGAAGAATACTGAGGGAACGAGGCCTCTTCCCTTTAAGACCTTAATCCATCTTCTGTTTCAGGAATTCTCTAATCCACCCTGTCCAGGTAAAATAACCGAAATCGACAGATTTCCACACGATATATTCTGTGTCTCACCCGCCACTTTCGTTTGGTTTTACTATAGGCAATGGCTGCTGATGACTCAGCAGATAGACCAATAGCTCCCCCTCCCCAAGCCTTAGCTCACAATGATGGTGCAGTTGCAGCGAGCAAAGGAACTAACGAGTTTCAGCGAGACTCGAACCCCAGTCTGGCTATCACCAGTCAGGGACGTTACCACATAGGCCATCACAACCCGTGGGGACATTCTAAAAAAAAGGTTCACAGTATCAAGTCTACTTCTTTTTATCCGGGTTCCTTGGACACTGGATTTTTTAACCCTTTCTGTGTTTCCAGAGTTCTTCGTCACTCCTTTCTTCTGAAGGACCAATAATTTTTATATTTCCCTTTTATGTAGGACTCTTTTGAAGGTGTTATCTTTGAGGAGAAATGATCTGAATAGATTGATATTTATAGTCACCCGTAGCATCATAAAAACACCTGATATTATCAAGATTATATCACAAAAAAATACGAAGAGTCTGACGCTTATTTAAAGCAAATATTTCAAGTATGCATGAATTAGGACAGAGATTTCTCGTTAGGAAGCTGATAGAAAGGAAATCTATATAATATTTTTTTTTCCTTCAAAATTTACACACTTTGAAATAATATGCTAAGAACTGAAACCCCAAAGTGAGTATTATTTTTCGTTTTGGCAAGGTAAATTTCCCAGTATTTGATCTGATCAATCACTTCAAGTACTGGGAAAATTAATTGAAGTGATTGACTGATTGGCACTTAAATGGCGTCATATGAGGTCTTTGTCCTGCAGTGAACTAGCAACAGCTGATTATATATATATATATATATATATATATATATATATATATATATATATATATATGTATGTATATATATCATCATCATCATCATCATCATCATCTCCTACGCCTTTAACGCAAAGGGCCTCGATTAGATTTCGCCAGTCGTCTCTATATTGAGTTTTTAAATCAACACTTCTCAGTTCATCATCTCCTACTTCACGCTTTATAGTCATCAGCCACGTAGGCCTGGGTCTTCCAACTCTTCTAGTGCCTTGTGGAGCCCAGTCGAAAGTTTAGTTGAACTAATCTCTCTTGAGGAATGCAAAGAGCATGTCCAAACCATCTCAAATGATCTCGGCCACATATGGCACTCGGATAATCTCTCTTATAGTTTCATTTCTAATATATATATATATATATATATATATATATATATATATTCATTCATTTATCCTCTTAATTTAATTTTCTTACTTTGCAGGTCTACCTTTTTACCATGATCTTATCCACACATGGCACTCGAGTAATCTGTCATAGTTTCCTTTCTGATATATATATATATATATATATATATATATATATATATATATATATATATATATAAATCTATATGTATACACACATACACACATACACACACACACACACATATATATATATATATGTATATATACGTATATATGTATATCTATATATGTATACACACACGCACACACGTACATATATATATATATATATATATATATATATATATATGTGTGTGTGTGTGTGTGTGTAAATATATGAATATATATATATATATATATATATATATATATATATATATATATATATATATATATTCTCTTATTATAATTTTCTTGCTTTGCATGTCTACCTTTGTACGCATTTCCAAATAAGGAAGTAATGGCAATGCAGCAAAGATGGTAATTTAATGTAAATGCCGTCGATTATGATAATTCCATCACCACTCTCCCCCACTGTTAAGGAGCCCTCTCATGAGAGTAAGCATGGCAAAAGTGAATGTGCAACGTTGCAATGCATTGAAATGGCTGCTACGTTTGAGACTAAAAAGGCCATTTGAAAGTTGTTTGTCCTGGCCACACATAGGACAGCTTTCTACACGGGCTCCCTGACCTAGAGCGTCGGAATTTCCCCACCGGAGGATAAAGATGCTTAGCAAGGGATTGAGGAATGCATTGGGCTATTCGCGGATGTTATAGGTGAGAGAGAGAGAGAGAGAGAGAGAGAGAGAGAGAGAGAGAGAGAGAGAGAGAGAGAGAGAGAGAGAGAGAGAATATTGGTGTTGAGGAAGGTCATTATTATTATTATTATTATCACTACTGCTACTACTACTACTACTACTACTACTACTACTAGCTAAGCTACAACCCTAGTAGTCAAAGCAATATGCTATAAGGGCTCTAACAGGGAAAATAGCCCAGTTAGGAAGGGAAATAAGGAAACAGAATAGTGTGCAAGGGACCTCTAACTCAGGATATTGGAAGACCTTGGTCAGAGGCTATGGCACTACCCAAGACTAGAGAACAATCATTTGATTTTGGAATATCCTTCTCCTAGAAGAGCTGCCACCCTTACCAAGTAGAAAGTAGTCTATGAACAATTACAGTTCAGTAATTAACCCCTTGAATGAAGAAGAATTTTTTTTTTATTATCCTAGTGTTGTCAGGTGTATGAGGGAAGAGTAGAAGGTGTAAAGAATAGTCCAGGTTATTCGGTGTATGTGTAAGAAAAGGAAAATGAGCTGTAACCGGAGAGGGATCCAATGCAGTGTTATCTTGGCAGTAAAAGGTCCCAATAACTCTCTAGCGGTAGTACCTGTGCACATGTACAGTAAATGTTTGTTTCAATGATCAGATAATCCCATAAACTGTTCTATATCAAAGGTATATGATTTGTTTTCTCTTTTATTTAATCTACGTTTTTACAAAAATCCTTAGAAAAGTTGGATTTTAACACAATGAGAGAGAGAGAGAGAGAGAGAGAGAGAGAGAGAGAGAGAGAGAGAGAGAGAGAGAGAGAGAGAGAGAGAGAGAAAGGGGGGGTTATGCTTACTTCAAACTTTCGTTAAACTTTGGTTTTAACCTTTTTTAATTATCACAGATTGACCAATGATATGTGTTTTCACCATTTTTTACTTCAACACTTGTTATATTATAAATGACGTCGACTTTATCAGCGATAATTGAATGATAATAATATTACTATCACTATAATTACTGACAATATTGACAGTAACTAAGGATGCGATAGTTCCGAATGAGAGATTGTAGTGTGGAAAAGTTAAAGTTAAAAGTTGAAGAAGAGTAAAACAAAAATGAGCTAATCGAGGAGACGAAGAAAGAAAATTTATACCAATTGCGTTTTGTGTTGAATCATTGTTTTGATGAGACGAATGATTGGCATTTTTTTCGGGAAATATTCACGTATTTTTATTCTGTTTTTCTATATCATCTGTTCATTTTCAACACATTCTTTGTTTATTTAGCTCATTAATCAGCACATTGTATTCTTTGTTCCTTTTTAGTACATTTCTTATTCAATTTCAGTAATATACTTAGCTCATTTCAGTAGATATTATTCATTGTTCACCTCCTGTATATTCTTAGATAATTTTCGGTACATTTTTAGTATTTTTTATTTTATTTTTTAGTACATTCTTCGTTAATTTTCATAACGTTTTCAGTACATTCTTAGTTCATTTCCAGAACATTTTGTTTTTATTCTGATTTTGTAGTCAGTTCATTTTCAGTTCGTTGTTTGTTAATTTTCATAACGTTTTCAGTCTATTCTTAGTTCATTTTCAGTACAATCCAAGTACATTTCAATTAATTTTTGATACATTTCCATTTAATTGTTTAATTATTTTCATTTCATCATTATTATAGTTTCATTTTTCTTAAGTACAGTCTCATTAAACTTTTTTATTGTTCATATTAGATAAATTTCAACCTCGTTATAGCAGGTTTCGCGTTTATTTTTTATACGATTAGATAATATCACTATCGTTTAACGGAGATAGTTAATAAAACAAGCATCCAAATGCCAAAGCCAGTGTTTTATTATTGTTATTAACCTCATTTTTATTATATACAGTATATATATATATATATATATATATATATATATATATATATATATATATATATATATATATATATATATGTATATATATATATATATATATATATATATATATATATATATTTATATATATATATATATATATCACCGTTTCTAGTCCGGTGCAAGACAAAACCCTCAGACATGTCAATTTTCATCACTACGCGGGCCACTGCGGATTGGGGATATATATATATATATATATATATATATATATATATATATATATATATATATATGTATATTTTTTTTTCCATCATCATCATCATCTCCTCCCACACCTATTGACGTAAAGGGCTCATGTTAGATTTCGCCAGTCGTCTCTATCTTGAGCTTTTAAATCAATACTTCTCCATTCATCATCTACTTCACGTTTCATAGTCCCGAGACATGTAGTACTGGGTCTTCCAACTCTTCTATTGCCTTGTGGAGCCCAGTTGAAAGTTTGGTGAACTAATCTCTCTTGGGGAGTGCGAAGAGCATGCACAAACCATCTACATCTACCTTTCGCCAAGATCTCATCCACATATGGCACTCGAGTAATCTCTCTTATACTTTCATTTAGAATTGTGTCCTGTCATTCAACTCCCGATATTCTTTTTAAGGCTTTGTTCTCAAATCTACTTAATCTGTTGGATATTGTTTCTTTCTAATACCACGACTAACGTCCATACAGTAACACCGATCTCACTAAACTGATATATAGCCTGATTTTTATATGCAATTTCAGGCGATTTGCTTCCCATCTTTACTTAACCTAGCCATTGTTTGATTTGCTTTAATCTTTCATTAAACTTTAATTCTAAATATCCTGTATTAGAGATCATAGTTCCTAAATATTCAAATGATTCCACCTCATTAATCCTTTCTCCTTACAATGATATTTCATCTTCCATTGCATATTCCATTCTCATCATCTCTGTCTTCCTTCTATTTATCTTGAGCCCAATCTCAAGTGATATTTCATGGATTCTGGTAGGCAAGCTTTGCTGTGTTCTGCTAATAAGGACAGTGTCATCAGCATGCTCTAGATCTGCTCATTTGCTGTTGCCAATCCAATCCAATCCTTCTTTCACTACCCCTAACTGTTCTATGCATTACAAAATCCATGAGGAGGATAAACAACATAGATGACAACACATTTCCCTGGAGTACTCCAAGATTCACTGGAAGTTCGTTTGATAGGACTCCACTAACATCAACATTGCACTTGCTATGCTCATGAACAGACTTAATCAGATTTACATATTTGAGTTTAACTCCATAATAACGTAGGAATCTCCATAAATTTGGCCGGTGCACACAATTAAAGACTTTTTCATAGTCCATAAATGCCATCGAAAGTGGATTTCTATATTC
>NC_090738.1:17585479-17600479 GCF_036898095.1 Palaemon carinicauda | reverse complement strand
TGCATTTGCCTTCCACTATGACGATCATTGTCTATGTACATACATTACCATAATCAGAATAGGAATGGTATGTTGTTATCACCTCCAATATCTTACGTCATTTATTTTCATCGTTAATCGGGAAATGCTTTTGCAGCGGATCACATAATTAAGCAACAATATGAAATGGGCACAAATGCAGCCGTTTCTAGTCCACTGCAGGACAAAGACCTCGGACATATCAATTCATGACTGGGGTTTGTCCAGTTTACATCACCTCGCTTGTAACTACGGATGGTGGTGGGAGAGAGAGACTTTAGTCTGATGGCTCACAGCAAATCAACCTAGTATGGGTGGTCATGACTAGTACAGCTTTGGTGATCATTGCGATACACAAGCCCTTTCACCTTGTTAATGTATCCTCACTCAGAAAGGAATGATATATATATATATATATGTATATAAATTATATATATATATATATATATATATATATATATATATATATATATATATATATATATTATGGCTGGCAAATTACATAACCTCCCAACTTCCAAACTCACTTGTTTATTTTTACATAAGTCTCTTAAACTTATACCCGAGCTCTGAGAAATTATGCAACTCCTAGACGGCAATATAAAAACACTGAATATCCAAGGGTTTCTTACCTACACTCAAAACAAAACTGGCTAATTACTTTACTTGAACTATTCAAAACAACCTCTTACTTCCATTCTTAATCAGGGATTACAATTGAGTGTGTTAAGAAATAATGTTGATCGAAGTAATATACTCTTCACAAAAATAAATATATTCTATAAAAAATTGCAACAATTATGCAAAAAGAATTAACACCAAAATTAACTTACTCAAACAAGAAAATAAAAAATTATATAATCACTTGTTTCACTGGAAATTAAATTTTACACAAATATCTAATCTTGATAAATAATGAAAATAGTGAACACTTTAACACTAATGATTAAACCCTTAAAGAAATTTACATAAAAGTTACTGATACACTTATGGGTTTTAGCTCACAGGAGGGTTCCGAACAGATAAGCCATATAATGCACTTCGCTGTTTTAACCTAAATTTCACAGGGCCAGTTACAAAAATTTATATTAACCTAATATTTATATTAACCTAATATTTATATTAACACAACACACTTGAAATACTATTCAAAGTTTCCTTAACTTTTGAACACACTACAGACGATATATGTTGGATAAAAAATCTATTCACTTTAGAGAGGGCACACATTCGAGGCACTTGAGGAGAGAGGATGTTGACTCTTTCACAGGGACAGGCTGGATCTCTTCTGCTGCTTACAATTTCCTAGGGGCACATATATATTGACTTACTTATTTTAGATCCTTCTAAATAAATATTTCTAGTGGCGTGGGGGGCAAGGCTTAGAGGTGTAAGGCTGCCAACGAGACAAAAAACAGGGGAACAAACCTTGCTTGCAAGGTAACGCTCTCTCAGCTAACTCCGTCCACCTCCCTCCTCGTGACAATGAAAAAAAAGATAAAACTAACTCTGGGGTTTTCGAGAACATTCCAACCACGTGGAAATATATCATGGTGCAATACCTCATGAAAACATAGGAAAATTACATAAGCCATTGTTTTCAAACCTCGTATGGTTTGTACAGCATACTTAGACAAGATTAAATAAGACTTCGTAACAAAATACGTGAAATAAAAAGTTAATTCTTATAAATAACGTAAATTTACTTAAACTGACTTGAATGAAAAAAAAACCAATTACATGAATGACAAAAGTATTACATAATTTACATACAATTACTTAAACCTACAAGAGAGGAACTCACCTTACAAGCTGGCTATACACCTCTTGATTGAACAAATGGAATACATAAATAAAATATTTACTCTACACTAGACCATCTCCGTAAGAATATATATATATATATATATATATATATATATATATTATATTATTATTATTATTATTATTATTATTACTATTACTTGCTAAGCTACAACTCTAGTTGTAAAACAGGATGCTATAAGCCCAGGGGCTCCAACAGGGAAGATAGCATAGTGAGGAAAGGAAAAAAGGAAAATATTATTTTAAGAAGAGTAATAAAAATAAATATCTCCTATATAAATAAAAAAAAACTTAAACAAAACAAGAGGCAGAGAAATAATATAGAATAGTGGGCTCGAGTGTACCCTCAAGCAAGAGAACTCTAACCCAATACAGTTGAAGACCATGTTACTTCCCATGACTAGAGAACAATGGTTTGACTTTGGAGTGTCCTTCTCCTAGAGGAGCTGCTTACCATAGCTAAAGAGTCTCTTCTACCCTTACCAAGAGGAAAGTGGGCACTGAACAATTACAGCGCAGTAACCTCTTGAGTGAAGGGGAATTGTATAGCAATCTGTGTTGTCAGGTGTATGAGGACCGAGGTGAATATGTAAAGAATAGGCCAGACTATTCAATGTGTGTGTAGGGAAAGGGAAAATGAACCGTAACCAGAGAGAAGGATCCAATGCAGTGCTGTCTGGCCAGTCAAAAGACCCCATAACTTTCTAGCGGTAGCATCTCAACGGGTGGCTGGTGCCCTGGCCAGCTTACTACCTACCACACGTATCATATATATATATATATATATATATATATATATATATATATATATATATATACATATATATATATATATATATATATATATATATATATATATATATATATATATATATAGTGTTAAGCATCCTCGATAAAAAAAAACAGTTCAATTTCTAATTGCTAATCGGCTCCGATGACCGCATTCGATGCAACGCCAATTTAGATATAGGAATCAATCCATCAATCACCAATGGACGTTTTTATAGTTAAGCATCACCGCAAAAATGTCATTCTCTCTCTCTCTCTCTCTCTCTCTCTCTCTCTCTCTCTCTCTCTCTCTCATTGCCTGTCTTGACAATTCGCTGACATAAGAGTAAGTAAAAGGAATGAATAGGAGGGAAGGTGAGAGAGATGCTGCGTGGGAGGAGAGAGAGAGAGAGAGAGAGAGAGAGAGACCCAAACTGAAGACAAAGGCGCCCTTATAAAGATAAGGGTTGGATACTCACGAAGAATTACTCGGATTTTGGAAAGCTAAGGAAACAAAGAGAGAGAGAGAGAGAGAGAGAGAGAGAGAGAGAGAGAGAGAGAGAGAGAGAGAGAGAGAGAGAGAGAGAGAGTTTAGTAAGTCAGGTGTAGGTGTGAAATGGCTCTCCCCTATCCATGGATGGCGTAGTGTTGGCCTTCTGCTCCCTCCAAGGCCTCCTACTCCCCCTCCTACTGTTCATCCCCACCTCCCCTCCCTCCGGGGGTCTCCTGCCCCCTTCATAACCCCTGTGAGTCTCTTGCTGCTGCTGTTGACCAACCTCATCCGCCTCCTCCCCCTCCCCCTCCTCCTCCTCCTTCTCCTCTCTGGCAACTAAAGTATTGATTATTCCCATGTAGCATCTTCGACAGAATTCTCACTCCAACCACACCCTGTTTTCAACAACCATCATCTCAGAACTCCAAAGGGTTATCATATCTCATTTTCCCAAAGGAAGGAAAGGGGGTTGTGGGGAGGGGTTGGTTCGCTGGGAGGTGGGATTTTTGGGGGGTTGGTTGAAGGTTCTCTCTCTCTCTCTCTCTCTCTCTCTCTCTCTCCCTCTCTCTCTCTCTCTCTCTCTCTCTCTCTCTCTCTCTCTCTCTCTCTCTCATAATACATATTTGTTTCGTTCCCATTTCGATTTGGCCAAGATTATTTTTTCATTCCCATATGTTCTTTTCACTTCAACCCTGTTTATTAGGCATTGCCCAACTCTCTCTCTCTCTCTCTCTCTCTCTCTCTCTCTCTCTCTCTCTCTCTCTCTCTCTCTCTCACACCTAGTCTTGTTTGTGTTTTATACACGTCCGACAGAAATGTACACCTACTGCATGCATTCAAATTTTCCAGCCTATTCTTATGACGGAAGACGTCGTAATATCCTTTGTCCTCGTCAAATTGTAATGATCTAATCAAACGGATGAAAGCATATCAATATACCTTGTCTGTCTACTTATTTGGCTATTAGTATTTTCTATCTGTTTATTTGTCTGTCTAAATATCTATGTATCAATAGCTCCGAATTATCTATCTATGTTGCTTCAAAAGAGGCACCTCTGGGTTTTTCTTTTCTTGCTTCAGAATACTTATCGTGAGTACAAACCTAGTCTCATTCATTATCATTATCATCATCACCTTCATCATCATTACCTTCATCATCATCATCAGGATAAGGAATAGCATCATCGTCACCATCATTGATCATCACCACAAAGAATATCCTTCACAGTGAATATAAATCGTCCTGTACATTGTGTCTACTCTTCATTTATTGCACTCTTCAGTGATTAGAGAAAGGATAATGACAAACAAGATGATATAACTAAAAATCCAATATTCATATATATAAAAACAAGTAATTATCTAAAATTAAATATTTTTATATAAATATGAAAATTGTAGAAATCCAGAAAAAAAAACAGTGGAAGGAGTCTATTCTTGAAAGGGATATGAGTCGTTACAAAAGAAGGAAGTAGAAACACTTGTAAAGATGTAGAGAAAAAATTAAAGAAATCAATTGCAAGAATTGATGGGAGGGAAGATTGCAGATTAGAGGAGTTAGGGAAGGAAATTGAAAACCTGATACGTTTGAGATGTGATTGAGATAGAAAGGAGTTGAAAAGGAAAGGAGACATGAAGCTCGTAGTACTTCGGAAGAAGAAAGGAAGAAGTAATAAATAGGTGGGTAGAAGTTAGGGAATTGAAAATAAAGTCAGAGAAATTTAAGAGAACGAGAAAATGACGTAAAGAGAGGAGCAATAGTAAGAAAATAGACGACGCTGGAAATGATAGAAGGAAATAGAAAAATTGAGATGGAGAAATTATTTTTGAAAAGTCAAAGAGTAGGAAAAAGAGAGTCCATTCAAAGTGAATACAGGGAAGAAAGAATTGTGGGATATAGAAGGATGATAATAAATTTTAGAGTATGATATAGGATATTGGGAAAAACGTTGCACAATGGTTTTTAAGACTAGAAAAAACTACCCTCTCTTGTAGGTTTAAGATGAAGTTTGGAATGGAAAAGAGGAAGTTAATCTGTACAGGAAGGGAGAATAGGTGAAATTAGAAGTTAGGTAAGAAGGAAAATAATTGCTGCTAGACAATATCCTAGAGAGCAACCACATATGTATATGAACTGCACCCAAGTCCCATCTCCACACAAACTAGGACCAGGGAAGGCCAGGCAATGGCTGCAAGTTTCCCCTAAACCCCCTTCCTTAGTTTGCAGGGACGGCGAGGCTGTGAATACTATAAAAATATTGGGCTCGAACTTTTGATCCACCATAGCGTCAGTCAGGAGCTTTATCCACTAGGACATCAAATAGAAAGGTAAAATAGATAAAGTTAGAAGTCTGAAGTGATAATAGAAGGAGGGAAAAGAAATAAGACAAGCATAGTAAGTTGAAAAGAGGAATAGATATATAAGACAAGCATAGTAAGTTGAAAAGAGAATGAGACGAAGAAGATAAGCATAACAGGTTGAAAAGAAGAAGAGATGAATTTTGAAGGGAAGACAATATATTGTTAGTAATTAAGAAAGAAAAAGAAAAGATGAAAGGACCTGGTAGTTTGAAAGGAAATAAAATGAAACACCGATGATAGTTACGAAGGACTGGACGATCGGAAGAAAAAGTAATAAGCATCCAGTTAAAATTTTGTGACTAACGAAAGATTGTTTGACTGATTGGCCGGGCTCTTTGAACTGGCGTCACAAAAGCTATGTCTTGTCATCGTTAACGTCGGAAGTGAAATATTTTCTTTTGTTATGATTTGACCTAACAGGTGAAATTCTTGGTAGAAAGGATAAAAATAAAAATAAAAGAGGAATCAGAGGTCGAAGATGTATTGCTTGGGCACAGAAAAAAAATGTATATGTGTGCGTATGTACACATACACTCATATACATACATACATATATATATATATATATATATATATATATATATATATATATATATGTATATATATGTACATGTGTGCATATGTATATATATATATGTACATGTGTGCATATGTATATACATACTTATATAGAAATATGTGCATCGCCATAATCAGCAGAACTGCACCAGGACCATCCATACTAGGGTAGTTTGCTGTGACTGATCACACTAAAGTCTCCTACCATCACCAATCTGCAGTAGTCAGTTTGGTAAAGAAAATGGGCAAACCTAAGTGTGTGGGTCCTTTGTATGTACACACACACACACACACACACACACACACATATATATATATATATATATATATATATATATATATATATATATATATATATTCGCAATACCCAATGTCCAGCAACTTAAATAGGAATCATTTTTCTTTAAATGAGATATTGAATGTATAAATCATAACCGGGTGTCCTGAAAATTTATTTAACAAGCCTTGTACATTTTACTATGTTCCGTAAAATGGGATTTAAGACATTTAGATACTAAGTAGATTAATTAAACGCAGCAATGGGTGTAGAATCCCTGAATTTATATATAGGGAAATGTGATAAAAATAATCGATTAATGTGAAGAAATGTCCACTCCACTGGGCCTACCTCTAGAAGAAAAGTCTCTGTCTTACACAAGGTAAGGCAATCTGTACAGACAGTCTTCTCTCAGTATGTTGAAGTACCCCAGCCTTGTAGAAGGATAAGATAGTCAGAATACTGAAATGATTGGTTACGGGCACTAAAGGGGCTCTTTTATTATTTCTATTGCTTCCCTACTGGAAACGTCCGTGCTTGGCGATCTGCTTGATGGGTGATCGAGTCCGGCTCCAACTCAAAATTCTTGTAGTATCTGCAATCTCACCATCCTTGTGAGTTAAGGATGGTTTTTTTTTTTTTGGAGAGCCTATAAGTCTATCTGCTGAGTCATCAGCACCCATTGCCTGGTCCTCCCGGGTCGTAGCTTGGGTAGAGAAGGGCTTGGGCGCTGACCATATATATACTGTATATAGTCAGTATCTAGGGAATTGTCCTGTCTCTAGGGCATTAAAGCTGTCCCATGCCTCTGCCATTCATGAGTGACCTTTAAACCCTTCTCTACTTACATACTTTACTTTACTTTGATGGCTGCTTTTCCGGTCCCATACAGCAAGAGAACCCTGATCTCTACAGGACCTCCACTGTCGTTTTACCTTATTCGTTCAAAGTATATAACGTTTCATATCGTGTATTGTTCATTTGTCTCTGTCAAAGGACTCATGAAATAAGAAAGTCTTCAGTTTCCTCTTGAAAGGCTTAATGTCTTCAATCATTCGAATGTTTCGTGGGAGCTTGTTATATAGTCTCGGGGCAGCATATTTAAAGGCTCTGGAGCCTACAGGAGACATAAATCTAGGTTCCAACAGTTTGAACCCATCTGTAACTATTCTCGTGTCGACACGATTTGTTGGCTGTGCAATATGTAGCAGTTCTCTCAAGTATTTTGGACGCCGGTTCTGATAACTTGATGGGTTATTGTACATATTTTAAATTCAATTATCGCTTCAATCGGCAGCCAGTGTAAATCGATTAGTATAGGGGTGATCCTTTCTCTAGGTGGGACACCTTTTATTAGTTTTGCTCCTCTGTTTATTATGTTTTGTAATTTCTTAAGTTGCACTTTTGGTAAATTGTAATAGATAGAGTTGCAGTAGTCAATCCTGTTAATAACACAGTTTATCACAAGTTTCTTTACAGAATTTTCGTCCAGGTACTTTTTTATAAACGCAATATTTCTTAGATGATTATCAGCAGTTTTTATTACATTATTTATTTGGGAATTTAGAGACAATTTACAGTCAAGAAATACACCTAGATCTCGAACTTTACTAGATATCAGCACCAAGTCATTATTTATGTTCATTTCCTAAGGTGGTAGTCAGCAAAGAGGCCTAGACATAAGGTATTCTGAAAATAAAATTCGAGAGTACGTCAGTATCTGGTACAGTGACTGCTCTTAGGATGATCAACTTAATAGTTCTTTCCTCATTTAAAAATGATAAGGCTTCAGCTGTTTATCTAAGACGACATCTCTACAGATAAAGAACCAAAATGCAATATTCATCGTTCACTTATCAGTCATTTTGATCACGTCAGTGACATACGTGTCTTTTCGTAATGAGGAAAGTTGCTATTATGAGGTCAAGGGTATGTTATTATCGATTCCACAGAATGAGGTTACGCTGTACTTGATAATACCATGTTGTAATACCATGTTTTGATAGTGTAAAAAAAATGATTCTCAGGGTAGTCAGTGTTAATAGAAATTTGAAAAGTGTGTGTATGAGGGTAAATACATTCGCTTACCATGCAGTATATGTAGATAGAGGTGAATGTTTTGATTTGTAATTACATGCGCACACATAAACATATACTGTATATGTATCTCCCATATGTAATTAAGAATATATATATATATATATATATAGATGTATATTTATAAAAATTATATATATATATATATATATATATATATATATATGTGTGTGTGTGTGTGCGTATATATATATATATATATATATATATATATATATATATATATATACATGTATATATATATTTATTTATTCACTTTCCTTTTACACTCGGGGGGGGGGGGAGGGCTACTCCGAGAGGTACATTTGGAAACCACACTCTTGCAGAACCAGCGGATTTGTAGTTAGAAAAGGGCAGGGGTTGGGAGGGATTGAATCTGTGTGTGTATGCGTGTGTGTGCGTGTCTATCTAAATATTTAGACGTCATATTTGACGACTCGGTTACACTAGTTATTTATATAGATATATATCTGTATAAATATACATGCGTTTATTTCATTTTTCAAATGATGAACGTATCTCTCTCCCGATATCGCACTATATTTAGGGGATTCTCAGTCAACAAATACAAAAGTATAAACGAATCTAACATGGTTGATCCTTCAGATAAAACGTCGATTAAGTTGAAAAAGAAAGCATCATTTTGCAGATTTTCTCTTACACCATTGCAACCAAAATCTGTAGATTTTTTGGCTTCGAAACGATTGTCAAAATAATAGCGGGTCTTCTGTTTTTTTTTTTTTTTTTTTTTTGGGAGGGGGGAATTTGGATTTCCTAAAAAGTGCTTTTCAGATTGATACTCTAGATGCGTTCAAACTTCGCATTTCTTTAGTAAATTCTATTATTTAGTCTCTTTGATAGATTGAGTCCTAGTTCTCTTGTCTTTTGCTTGGCCATTTTTTATTTCGTTATTTAAACGTCCATTGATTATTTAAAAAAGAACTAGAATTGATTTTTTTATTCTAAGTGCAAAATATTTTTTGTATATGACCTTAAAAAATTAAAATTTATTCTACCAATACAGTATCATCATGAATACAGTTATCGTAAAGTAATATTTTCATTATCAGTTCGATATATTTTACAAAATTCTTTGAACTGGAATTTAGTTGGACCATAGAGTGTACCATTTCATTTCCATATTAACTTATATTTCAAAGTTGGACTATACTGTACGGATCCGGCTAACCAACAAAGCTTTAGGATCCGCGTTCAGACTTGAGTAGAATGATCGAACTCCTTCGGTGGGAAGTAGATTTCACTTTGGATTCCATTTGATTTACTTAATTAGCATGGCTAGATTTGCCAAATTAAATGTACTCAAATATTCTTGCAAATGAAAAGTAATAGATAAAACATAGAATATTCTATTATCAATAAAAATGTTAAAGTAGATCAATCATATGTTGTTATTATTATTATTATTATTATTATTATTATTATTATTATTATTATTAGAAGCTAAGCTACAATTCTAGTTGGAAAAGCATGATACTACTGTATAAGCCCAAGGTCTCCAACAAGGAAAAATAGCCCAGTACGGAAAGGAAACAAGGAAATGAATGTATTACAAGAGAAGTGATACAATCAAAATAAGATATATTTAAGAAGAAAAGCAAGGCTTGTCAACCTGTTCAACAGAAAATAATTTATAACAAGTTTTAACTGAGATGACTAATTTCGCCCGACTCCGTTTGTTACACATTAGCTAATATCCGTAAATATTATTTCTATTACACTGTTCTTTCTCTTTTCTCTTCCTCAATTTGGGGGCTATAACAGACTGTCTAAGAGCCCCCGTCCGGAAACAAGTTCCGGGCAATCTGGGTATGTGTATGGCTTCCTCTTGCTATTTTGAAGTTTTTATCCTCTTGTCATTTTCAAGTTTTTACAGTTTTTATATGAAAAATTTATTTTAATGTTACTATTGTTCTTGAAATTCTCTTGTAGTTTTTCCTTACTTTCCTTTCCTTACTGGGCTATTTTCCCTGTTGGAGCCCTTGGGCTTATAGCAACCTGCTTTTCCAAGTAGGGTTGTAGCTTGGCTAATAATAATGATAATAATAATAATAATAATAATAATACTAATAATAATCCTTCATGTCATCGAGAAAGGTAAGGAAAATAAGAATGCCAGGCAAACTCGATGAGATCACTATTTCTACCGAAAATATTCAAGACTAGTGTACGCGACCCGTCAGTTATGATGGTTAGATATTTAGATAGATATGCACATAGGTTCACCCCTCCCCCTGTCCTAACAACAATTCGGCAAATTTTGAGAGATTGTGGTTTCTGAGGGCTACAGGGAATGACTACTCTCCCTCCCCTCCCGAGTGACGGGAGGTGGATGGCTGTTTCTTTGCTATCTATAGCTCATATAGGCATTATAGAGATTTTAGGAGCTGAAACATTTATGAGTGTACGGCAAGTAATGGAGCTGTTTTATATAATAAATACCTAAACTTCTGTGCCCACGCTAGGACTAGGGAAGCGCAGGCAATAGCTGATGCTGATGACTGGAAAGTCAGGCCTATGTCTATCAAACTCTTTTCCTTGGTTTTCGTTTGGGATCCATCTTACTTTTATTTCTTTGTTCTTATATATTTTAGACTAGTTAAAGGCATTTGCTTGTCTCCCCATATTGGCGTATATGGGCTAAAAATATTTTCATACTAATGTTGATGTTCATCATAGTTTGTCTTTGAAATGATTTACTTTTAAAGTTCTGTTAGACAAATTATGTTTACATTCAATTATATTCGAATTTTTTTTTTGTTTATTTTGTTTGGTAATGTTTACTTTTATTGAGACCTTTTCATTAAGATCTGTGTTTATTAAAGTTTAATTCCATTACATCTTTATGTTTTTCTCTTTGTTTTTATTACATAATTTGCGCGCTCGTGTTTTCTTTGTAAAGCTTAATTCATTGGTTTATGAAAAAAAGTACTTTGAATAAAGACTGATAAAAACACCATTTAACCTCCTTGATAAGAAATATCGGTGACAATGAAACTTTCATAAAAGGGCTGATTTATCTTAAAAACAATTTCGATACGCAATGATTACCGCACAGATTAGAAGCTGATAACGTAAATAGCCCATAATTGGTTCTTCTTTTAATAGATATGTTGCTATCGACCTGCAATGCAAGAGAAATCTTTCTAAATAATTCGGAGATAGGTTACTTAATAAAGATATCTTTGAGGCTGCGCAGAAAGTTTACCTTTCTCGAAATTTTTAAAGAAATGTGGCTTAGTGTCATTTAAGTAATGCAGCCTGCTGGTATAATTTTTTTTTTCAAATCATTCAAGTTCTTCCTATATTTTTCTTTTTTTATTAATCAGAGTATGTCCCTTCTATATTCTTTCCCTCTATTTATTCGTCCTTCCGTTTATTATTTCCTTTGGGTCAAATTTCACTTTTATTTCTGTTCCTCCTTTTCTTTTGTGGTTCCTTCATCTGTTTTTCCTTCTGTCTGCTATGTCATTGATTATTCTTTGTTCTTTTTTTATTCTTATGAGTGTGTTACTTTGCGTTATTTCCTTCCCCTCTTTGTAATCATATTCCCCCTTTCATAGTTTGTTTCTCTCAATTTCCCTTTTTAATCTCATCGCTGGTTTTTTTTTTTTCATGTCTTTTTATCTTATTACAATTCTTGATTATCTCTCCATATCATCATTCTTTTCTCTTGTCCATCATTAAGTTATTTATATCTCACCAACAAATGACGCTTTCTCATTAAAACGAATGACTTTCTCTCCTCATTTTAACAAAAGACATTCTCTCCTTATTTCAATAAATGACTTTCTCTCCTCATTTTAACAAAGGACTTTTTCTCTTCATGTTAACAAATGACTATCTCCTCATTTTAACAAAGGACCTTTTCTCCTCATTTTAACAAAGGACATTTTCTCCTCATTTTAACAAAGGATTTTTTCTCTTCATGTTAACAAATGACTTTCTCTCCTCATTTCAACAAACTGCCTTCTCTCTTCATTTCAGCAAAAGACTTTCTCTCCTTCGCATTTCAATGAATAACTTTCTCTCCCCATTTCAACAAATTACTTTCTCTCCTTATTTCAACATATTACTTCCCATTCTCATTTCAACAAACTACTTTCTTCATTCCAGCAAAAGACTTCATCACCTCATTTCAACAAACTACTTTCTCTCCTCATATCAATAAATGACTTTCTCTCATTTCAACAAACTACTTTCTTCATTCCAGCAAAAGACTTCCTCACCTCATTTCAACAAACTACTTTCTCTCCTCATTTCAATAAATGACTTTCTCTCATTTCAACAAACTACTTTCTTCAATTCAGCAATAGACTTTCTCTTCTCATTTCAACAAATTACTTTATCTCTTCATTGAAGCAAAAGTCTTTCACTCCTCATTTCAACAAACTACTTTCTCTCCTCATTTCAACAAACTACTTTCTCTCCTCATTTCAACAAACTACTTTCTTCATTCCAGCAAAAGACTTCCTCACCTCATTTCAACAAACTACTTTCTCTCCTCATTTCAATAAATGACTTTCTCTCATTTCAACAAACTACTTTCTTCATTTCAGCAAAAGACTTTCTCTTCTCATTTCAACAAATCACTTTATCTCTTCATTGCAGCAAAAGACTTTCTCTCTGCATTTCAACAAACTACTTTCTCTCCTCATTTCTACAAACTACTTACTTCATTCCAGCAAAAGACTTCCTCACCTCATTTCAACAAACTACTTTCTTTCCTCATTTCAATAAATGACTTTCTCTCATTTCAACAAACTACTTTCTTCAATTCAGCAAAAGACTTTCTCTTATCATTTCAACAAACTACTTTCTTCAATTCAGCAAAAGACTTTCTCTTCTCATTTCAACAAATTACTTTCTCTCCTTTTCATTTCAGTAAATTACTTTCTCTCCTCATTTCAACAAATTACTTTCTCTCCCTTTCATTTCAATAAATTATTTTCTCTCCTCATTTCAACAAATTACTTTCTCTCCTTTTCATTTCAATAAATTACTTTCTCTCCTCATTTCAACAAATTACTTTCTCTCCTTTTCATTTCAATAAATTACTTTCTCTCATTTCAACAAATTTCACTCCTTTTCATTTCAATAAATGACTTTCTCTCCTCATTTCAACAAATTACTTTCTCTCCTTTTCATTTCAATAAATGACTTTCTCTCCTCATTTCAACAAATTACTTTCTGTCCTTTTCATCTTAATAAATGACTTTCTCTCCTCATTTCAACAAATTACTTTCTCTCCTTTTCATTCCAATAAATGACTTTCTCTCCTCATTTCAACAAATAACTTTCTCTCTGAGTCATTTCAATACAGTATTTTCTCCCCTTGTTTCAATAAAAGACTTTCTCTCCTCATTCCAACAAATGACTTTCTCTCCGTCTCATTTCAATAAATTACGTTCTCATTTCAACAAATGACATTCTCTCCTACTCATTTCGATAATTCACTTTTTCCGCTCAATTCAACAAATAACTTTTTCTCAATTCAACAAATGACTTTCTCTCCTCATTTCAACAAATAACTTTTTCTCAATTCAACAAATGACTTTCTCTCATTTCAACAAATAACTTTTTCTCAATTCAACAAATGACTTTCTCTCCTCATTTCAACAAATAACTTTCTTTCCTTGTTCAAATGAATTCCCTTAGACTTACTTGTCATTCTAAAATTCTTATATTAAAAAACTAAATCGTTGTTTTATCACTGGAGAATTTCCCCTTGATATAATTCCGGTCGACATGAATACAGTTTGTAAATTTTTTTTTTCTTTTCCGGATGTTTTGAGTTTCTTCAAGGCAAGATGTTCGCTAATATCTTCTCTTGCGTTTCCCGGATGCGAATCTCAAAGGTATTTCTTTGAATTCTTCTCTCTTTATCTACCTACGTCTTTATTACTATTTTGAGCCTTAACAGTTCATTTTTGTCATAATGTTTTACTTAAAGGATTGGAATACTTGGTCTGTTAATTATGGCTTTTAATTATGGTTTCTTTTAGGTAAACACTGCTATTTAGTACCTGTATTGACTTTGTATTAATTTTGATCTTATGACAGATGTTGAATTCTTTATGATGTTTTATCTTTTAGCCAATGTTGTCCTTTTAATGAGTGTTAATTAGTTTTTAACTAATGTGAACTTTGTCAACTTCTGTTGTCTTTTAAACAATGTTCTTAATCTATTACGTTGCAGTTTTGGTTTGCGTTTTCTTACATTAGTTTACACTAGTTATTTAATATTATATAATATTTATATGTAATTTTATGTTTGAATTAAAGTTTTAGTATTTATCGTATCGTATCTTTCATTCGGAAGAAAAATCATTAAAGAGATAATCAGTATTATAAATATTAATATGATTGTTAATATTACTACTTCCACTACTATTACTATTACAATTTTATGTTTCTCGGGATAATTGTTTTTTTATCTATTTTTTGCATTGTTTCTTATTGATAATTTATCATCAATGAACTGAAAAAGTAAGTATTAAACCTATCAGTTAAATCAGTCATCTTTCCTTTCTACCACATAATGAAGCTATGTTAATAAACATTAATTTTTCTTATAACTTTTATA
>NC_090738.1:17567979-17580479 GCF_036898095.1 Palaemon carinicauda | reverse complement strand
ATAAATTCTGAAGTCATCTTCATTAATATTTACGTAACCCCTGACTGGATCTCCCTCTACATATTTTATTATTATTCCTCAGTCATGCATAATATGAAAGGTTGAACTGAAGTTTTCCCAAACGAATAACTTTTTTTATACAATTAACTTTCACGGTCTTTCATATACACTGGAAACTATCATAAGATACTACTGCCAAAGAGATATTGGGTCCTTTGACTGGCCAGATCGTACTACATTGGATCTCTCTATGGTTACGGCACATTTTTCTCGTGCCTGTGCATTTACCGACTTGTCTTGTCTAATCTCTACACATTCTCCTACTTCCTCGTAAGCTTGACAACACTCCGATCATCGAAAAATCCTTCTTCACTCAAATTTTTATTCAAGTATTGCATTGAAAATTGTTCAGTAGCTACTTTCCTCTTGGTAAGGATAAAAGAGACTTTAGCTATGGTAAGCAGCACTTCTAAGAGAACACTCCAATATCAAACCATTGTTCTCCAGTTCTTGATAGTGTCATAGCATCTGTACCATGGTCTTTCACTGGGTAAATTAAAATTCTCTTGCTGGAGGGTGCACTTAGGTACACTATTCTGTTCCCGTATTTCCTATCCTCATTGGCTATTTTCCCTGTTGGGGCCCTTGGGATTCGTGGCTTGGCTAATAATAATAATAATAATAATAATAATAATAATAATAATAATAATAACATGTAGGTCTGTGTATGTGTCCTTTGATTCTCTATTGCAATGGCTAGGATGATTCGCGCACCAGTAAGAAATCCTTAAGTTCTATTCCTGAATTAGGCCGAACACCTGAGACAAGTTCCATTATTTTTTCTGTCTGTTGACTTAACAAGTAATTATGTGCCAGTTGACTATTCAAATGCAGTAGGTTACAACAAGGTGTTGCGCTCGCACCCCTGGCCCAAAAGAATAGTTGAGTACAGTAGTCTACATTCATTAAGGGGAAAAGATACACACACACACACACACACACACACACACATATATATATATATATATATATATATATATATATATATATATATATATATATATATATATATTATCAGCCGTTACCAGTCCACTACTGAAGAAAGGTCTCAGACATGTCCGTAATTCATACCAGGAAATTTTCTTAGTACGTTAATGCCTCCTCTTCTCTTTCGTCCCACTCTTCTTTTGCGATCTCTAGGACCAATTCTGTTATTCTTAATGTCCATCTATTATCTGTCATTCTCATCATATGTCCTGCCGACATCGATTTTTTTTTTTTTTTTTTTTTAAACATCTTGTAAGTATATCTTTTAGTTTCCTCTCGTGTCCATATTGCTCTTTCCATGTCTCTTAGTGTTATTCCCATCGTTATTATTTCCATAACTCTTAAAGTTGTAACTATTTTATGTTCTAAGGCTTTAGTAAGGCTCAAGTTTCTGATGCATAAGTTAATACTGGTAGACTATCTGATATATATATATATATATATATATATATATATATATATATATATATATATATATGTGTGTGTGTGTGTGTGTGTGTATATATACAGTATATATATAAATTATATAGGCCTATATATGGTAATAATGATAATAATACTAATGTTCCAGAGCCGTCAAAAATGACATCTACGTGTTTAGGTACACACAGAATCAGCCCTCCCCACCCCTCCCTAACTATAAACCACTGATTCGGCAATTTGTGGGGGTGTGGTATCCGAATGTACATCTCGGATTACCCTGTCTCACCAGGGTATTACTACCTCCTCTCCCCCATAAACGTGACAGGAAAGATATATATATATATATATATATATATATATATATATATATATATATATATATATATATGGGCACGTTATTAACGCTCATAGTTTTCATTTATCAATTTTTTAATTAGTTTCAGAGTTTCCAAATATTTTTGTATTAAAATTTTTGGCATCTTAGACTTTATATGAACTGTCATTTTAGCATTCAATTTAGTCCTGAATAAGGGTCACGTAGTGATTCGAAACACGTGTTGACACCAAATAAATGCATTTTTTTTTTCTGTTATCCGTGCTAGGGGGTATATTTTAGCAATCCATGTTTGCCAACGGTTAGGCTATACTCGTATAAGCGGATAAGCAACTTGGTGGAGTAAATGAGAGCTTTGGGTGTAGAGGAAATGCCCCCCTAAAGCTCGATGAAGTCACTGGCAGCAGGGTGACGGGTTGGGTTTAAGGCCATCGACAAACTGTCTTCGGATTTTACTCCTGATGCTTGGTGGTTGATCTTACTAGAATTAGTATGGACCGGCAGGGGTCACTTGCCTTAGTTAGATAGGCACTGTGCATCACAAGGAATTGGCTATCCTTTGATGTATCTAGCCAATGAATCCTCTGTGGATTTAGTCAGTCATGAAAAGAAAAGATGACAGAATGGCCCCCAGTCCCGGGCATAGCCGGGTGCTAAGAATCTCCCAGTTTATAAATACTAAAGAAAAATTTAAAATTGGTAATTGGAATGTTAAGACCATGAATCAGATTGGGAAATTACAGCAAGTGGAGAGTGAATTTATGAAGTATAATTTGGATATCTTGGCCCTAAGTGAAACACGTTATAAGGGAATTAATTGGTAAGGAAACTCTAGACCAAGGCAATATATATATCGTCTCAAGAAGATCAGATGGAGTTAGAAGAGAAGGGGTAGGAATGAGGATGGGACTAAGAGCAGAAAAGGCATTAACCGAGTGGAGAGCTGTAAATAGTAGATTGTTACTAGCAAAGTTCAAATCAAAGCAGTGCAATATGAGTAATATAGTTTGCTAAAGCACGCTAATAGACGAAGAAGAAGTTTGCTATGCCCCAACAAATGATTCCCCGGAATAAAGGAAAGATGAATTTACAATAATCGGATAGATTACATTGCCATAAATAAAGAGAGAAGGAGGACTCTGATAAATGTAAGAAGCTATAGAGGTGCCAATATTGGTAGTGATCACCAGCTCCTCATTGCCACACTGAAATTAAAACTGAAAGCACCCAACAGAAATGTAGATAGTATACCTAGGTTTGATACAACTAATCTTTGAGAAGAAGAGCACAGAGAAACATTTGAAATTGAATGTAGGACCCGATTTGCAGTCTTAGAGACTTTAGGAGACGAAGAACAGACAATTAGTGAAAAATGGTGTAAATATTAAGGTCATATATCAGTCAGTTAGTAGTAAAGTCTTTGGACACAAGGAGAAATCCACGGATATCAAATGATACTTGGGATACTATAAAAAGGAGACAAAGACAGAAATTGATTGTTGAAAGTTTTTGAGGATGTAATGAAAATTACATGGTAGAGCATGCTAAGTATTCCAGTATTGACAGTGAGGTCAAAAGAAAAGCCTTGAATGACTGGAGGGAATAGTTGGACAATAAACAGATGAGGCTGACAAAGCTATGAATTCAGGAAGTGGCTCTGGTGTAAGAATTGCCCATAGAATTATCAATGAAACTTCGACTGAGGCAAAAAAGAAGAAGCAAATACCCATCAAAAAGAGAGAGGGCTCTGTTATAGCAACAGAAGAAAAAGAAAGAAAATGGTGGATGGAACACTTTAGTGAGATTAGGTGATACGAAGGGAAAATATTTATTGATATACCTGAAGCTGATGAAGACCTTCATGCGCCCATGAATGAATTTAGTGTGTTTGAATTCAAAGATATCTTAAAAAAACTAAAGAGATGGAAAGCCCCAGGATATGATGGAATAATTGTCGAGATGATATTGGCCGAAAATGAAGCGACTCCCAGACTACTTACAAGGTTACTTTGTAGAATGTGGCATGAAGAGGCAAAACCTGATGAAAGGGAGTTAGGAGTGTTGGTGGAAATAGCAAATAAAGGAGACCTGACTGATTGCAATAATTACAGTCAGTTGTTATGAAAATATATAGTATGCTTATTCTAAAGATACTGGAGAGATACATTGATGAAAAACTGAGACGAACAAGCAGTATTTAGAAAAGGTAAAAGTTACACTGACTGAATTTTCATTATGAGACATGCTGTACTGAAATGCGTAGAATATAGAAATCCCCTTTTGATAGCATTTGTGGACTATAAAAAAGCCTTTGATAGTGTGCACTGGAAAATTTTGTGGAGAGTCATGCGTTATTATGGAATTCCTCCTAAATATGTAAATTTGATTAAGTTTGTTCGTGAGCATAGCACGTGTTAATGGATTCTTATCAAATGAATTTCCAGTGAACAGAGGAGTACTCCAAAGGAATGTGTTGCCCCCCTATGTTGTTTATCCTCCTCATGGATTTTGTAATACGTAGAACAGTCAGAGATGGTGGAGAAGGATTGGATTGGATTTGTGATAGGAATTTAGCAGACATAGAGTATGCTGATGATGCTGTCTTTGTTAGAAGAACACCACAGGATTTGCAATGCTTGCTTACCAGAATGCATGAAATATCACACTACGTTGGGCTGAAGATAAATAGAAGTAAGGCAGAAATGATGAGAACAGAGTATGCAATGGAAGATGAAATGCCATTGGAAGGAGAACGGATTAATAAGGTAGAATCATTTAAGTATTTAGGAACAATGATCTCTAATACAGGGTGTTTAGAATTAGAGTTTAGTGAAAGATTGAAAAAAAACCAATGGACAATGGTAAGGTTAAGTAAAATTTGGAAATCAAAACGCCTGAAATTACATATAAAAATCAGACTATATGTCAGTTTAGTGAGATCGGTCTTACTCCATGGACATGAGTCATGGTATGACAATGAAATATTCTCCAAAAGATTTAGTAGATTTGAGAACAGAGCCCTCAGAAGGATATTGGGAGTTGAATGGCAGGACAGGATTAGAAATGAAACTGTATGAGAGATTACTCGAGTACCATATGTGGATGAGATCATGATGAGGGGTAGATGGAGATGGATTGGGCATGCTCGTCGCACTTCCCAAGAGAGATTAGTTCAGCAAACGTTCAGCTGGGCTCCCCGAGGCGCTAGATGAGTTGGAAGACCCAGTCCTACATGGCTGAAGACTGTGGAGCGCAGAGTAGGAGATGAATAGAAATGAATTGAATTAAAATCTCAAGATAAAGACGAGTGGCGATATCTAACCGAGACCCTTTGCGTCAATAGGCGCGGGAGGAGATGATGATGAAAACTATCTGCAGGAGTTTGTCCGGAGAGAAACTAGCTTCGATGTTTGGACGCCACAAAGACATTGTCTGTTCATTATATATATATATATATATATATATATATATATATATATATATATGTATGTGTGTGTGTGTGTGTGTGTGTGTGTGTGTGTGTGTGTAGCCAGACATGTATACATAAATATATATTGTTTGTTTTTATAATCACCCAGGTGGAGATAGATTCTAATCGATGTTAAATATTATAACAGTATCTGTAAAACATGAAAATGTTATTCGTATTACGGTTTCTGTTGTCATCAAAATTAACTTTCCATCATTTCTCACTTCTCGTAATCTATGAGGAAATAAAAAAAATGCCAGAAATAAATCAATACTTTAATCTTTGCACGCAAAACGGAACGGAAAGGTAAAAAAAAAAGAAAAAATAGAAAAAAAAGGCAGAGATTCCACTCGATTCATCTGAATATCGATTGAGGTAATAAATAAAGGCACTTGTCTACGCATGCGCCATCTCTCCGAGAGGTTTGCCGCCAAACTATTTTGTTTTTTTTTATTTTATTTATTTACATTTTCACACCGTCAAACATTAAAAGACAATACATGATACCAAGTATTGTAAGTAGAATTACAACAAAGAATAAGAAGAGAAAAAGAACAAAGCAAGATGAGTCAAATTATGAAGGTGTGTTGTGGGAGGAGGCATCAACGCATCATGGCCATGATAACCCTACTGCATATTGATTGTGAACATACACTTTTGCTCAAGTGTGAGCGCTTAGGTACCTAATTTTATCTTTAGCGCTCACACACAAACACACACACACACACACACACACACACATATATATATATATATATATATATATATATATATATATATATATATATATATATATATACATACACTTTCGTATTTACTCCGCAGGTGATTAGCTGTATTCTGAAATTTGGTATTCAATTTCCAATTTTTGTTTACATGAATTTTAGTCAAACTATACTGTACATCATGATAGGGCTAATATTTGATTTCCAATACATTTACGGGAATTGATTAACACCAGCCTTTATAAACATTCGATGTGATTGGTGTAGATGTCGCCAACACGGTGATACTAATGTCGCCATGAACACGTGATGGAATAAGAGCCATCACAAATAACGCGGCGAGGATACGTGGGTTCTCTGCCCGGAGGGTGACATTTGCAAAAGGCAGGTTTCGAAATTATCTGCCGCAAAGCTCGTCGAAACTAAAGATGGTGACGACGCTGTCTGTAGTGGTGATGATGGTGATAGACGGCAAAGCCCCAACAACATATAAGCGTGGGCGGAAAAGTAGATAAGTGGAGAGAGAGAGAGAGAGAGAGAGAGAGAGAGAGAGAGAGAGAGAGAGAGAGAGAGAGAGAGAGAATGTGTAGATGGTGTGAGAGAAAGCAGTGTTGCCAACGTCTTTCGCTCGAGGCCGATCAACCTCACCCAACCCGAATGACACAACACTGCTTCCCGCCTCCCCCTCCCTCCCCACCCTAGATCCCCACCTCTCCCCATCACGCCACAGAACCGAAATGAGCACAGAACAATCAAAGCAAAATGAAATCTCATGGAGGGGAAAAATTATTGCATGACCTCTACCTCTGTGCGACAACTAGTGATGATGACGACGATGATGAAACAATCCATTGCTAAAGAAAACAAGGTGGAGGACCATAGTAAGCAGAGCGGAGGTTCGATAGCCCCTTTCGAGTTGTATTTTTTGAAGAGATCATTCGGGCCTTCTCCCTTGCCTCTTCCTCCATTCCCTACACCCTCCGAGTCTCTCTCTCTCTCTCTCCCCTTCCTTCATCCAGCCATACTGGCAAGCCGCCTGGGGTTGGTAGTTCCGACATCACTTGATTCTCTAGAACATTGTTATGTACATGGTCGTAATTCTAATTCTGAATACCTTAATTACCCTAATCATACTAAAACGGTTCATAGGTAACACGCACACCTAGTTTATAGAATGCTTGCGTCTGCATTTTACAGAAAATCGTAAAGCAGGTATTAAGTAGTCATCTGATCACTAGTCACTAGTGTGCATGTGGATCCGAATGCTGGTCGTGTTGCCAGTTTTTAGGGATTGGTTCATTCGAATAACTTGAAAATTAAACTTCGTGGCAAGACACGAATTAACAGTAGAAGCGGTGTCAGTCATAAAAAAATGAAAAATAGGCCTAAAACTTTTATCCTCATCCATAGACTAGAAATTTTGGAATGAGGACAAAGTGGCAACAGGCTGCTATGCAACAACGAGACACCAACTGCAATATGGTCAGATGCGTGCATTTCGTTATGATTTTTTTCCTCCTCCTGTCCCGGTGGCCTTTCGGCAGGAAAATGCTTACGGTTAAAAATGGCTTCTCGGGCGAAGAGGTCTGCCTTTTTTTATAGACCCATTTATTCGCATCCCATTTCTTTTGTATGAAGACTCGTGGTTTCCTTGGATTTACAACAGTGATTATATAAATAAAATATTAATGTACTAAGTCATGCAATGCACGCTGAATTCATATTTCATGGGAACATAAATAACAGAATTGGAGGGTTGTCTCTTATAACCTCACTTAAAGTAATGTGTCCATCCCCTATGAAATCATGAAAATGCTTGTGATTATCCCTAAAAAGTTTATTAAGTAAATTCCATTCTAAGCCAAAAGTAAAACGTAATGGTCTGCAAACTGAAGACAGGATACTCGAACACCTGATAGAAGAGCACCTGTTTAACCCGTTTAGTTTCCTGAACGGCATTCTGTTCGCCCAGACAGACACTGAACGAGGCCATGATCTGTGGCTATCAGCTTCCGAAAGTCATCTGCTGTTTCTTCTATCGTCATTTCTCTATCTACATATTCGGTATAAACCCTATTTCATTTACGAAATGCATAATTACATATAGCTTAAGATAAAATCATTCTTCGGAAACGAAATAAATTAAAGAGAACATGTAAAAGACGAGTATCAGTTTATTTTAAAGCTATCCTCCTTTTTCTTTCGCCTTTGTCCAGACTGGTTGTGCCTCTTTAAAGACATACTACAACATAAACCCTACGTACATTACACCCATGTGTAATTTAGTTTTAGGGCTGAAAATACACTTAAATGGTCGAAAGAATTGAAAATAGCGGACCCATGTGCAAGTGACTGATCAGTCATTAATCCTAAAGCCAATTTTAAAAGAACGACTTCAATTAAATCATAGGTAAGAAAGTTAGTTGTTACAATATGATTTGACGCAAGAGCGTACGTCATTCCTCACTGAGACCTTGCATGCAACTACGTCTGGGGAACTAGGCTGTTGCAGAGCTAGTATTGGGATGAAGGTATTGGGGGGAGGGGGGAGTGCCAGTCAGATGCCAGACGCCTCTAGAAGATGCAATACTTGCCCGCATTTTTTCATATTTCATACATATTCTTTCACTTATCTTTCACGCTGCATTCTGAAAATTAAACTCAACTTTTTTATTGTTATGTCGTACCCTTTATGTATTTGTTTTTTACATTTGTTCTCGCTAGGAACTTTTTGTTCGTTTCTGAATGTTTGCATAAGGATTTTTTTCCTTCTTGATAGCATCTGAGAGTACTATTCATACCATTTACAGAAGTTGCGGCCTATCAAAATGACGTGAGAATCGTATTGCTACGAAGGACGCACGTACGTTCTTTTTGAGATGTGTGTCATATCACGTAAAAGCAAAGAAAGATAGAAAAAAAGCGCCGTCATAGTGGAGAATGCAGATATTGTCAGTGGTACCAAATACAAGACTTATGTCCCAATTGGCTTGCATTTTTCCTCCCCCTTTTTTTCCCTTTGCTTGCATGCGGATGCAAAGGGTGTAATTTTGAAAACTTTTTCTTTGCACTTGTTTCGTGGAATTCGACATTCAAGAACCGTGTAATTATCTGTTTTTAAGAATATAGTCAAATATAGCAGTGTATATCTCGAAGAAGAGGGAGACGAGAGGGGAGGGGGTTGGCCTAAGTGTCAAGTGTTACTGGTAATAGTGGCGAAATCCAGCGGGCTCTCTAGGACTGGCCGCCATACTTGAAAGAAAACCATCTCTTCATGCACACCTTTATGGAACATTTTATGTCAGTTTTTTACATTAAACACGAATTTATATCACGATTTGAATATATGATAAGAAGATGCAAGTATAACATCTCTTTATGCTGCTACAAATGACTCCTACCTAAAAGACCACCAGAATCTCTCAGACCTTCCCTCCCCACAAACCTCCATTTAGGATCAGAGTTCGACCTGTGTAAAGTTACAGTTTCCACATAGACCGTCAGATGCTGACACCACTCCCAAGATCCCCCTGAGCCGGTAGCCTATGCCACCATATTGATTTTCCAACTATCAAGGGATATCTTGCCACCCCCTGTACCTGGTATTTGTTATTACGGAAATGAAAGTGGGGTTTGGGGCTTGGTCAAAAGGGGTCTAGGCAAAGCCCGAGGTTGGTCGTCGCCGGAGAGGGAAGGGTTAACGGGTGAAGGAACTGTATACATATGCAACGGCGTACATGAAATAAACATATATATATATATATATATATATATATATATATATATATATATATATATATATATATAACATAGTGATGCATAGATTAACAATGTCGAGACAGATTTTACTGAGGAAATACCAAAATGCATTGTAAATTGTGACATTTATTTCAAGGGACATATTAGATAATACAATCAAGGTGATTCACCGACACCTATTTTTCAAAGTAATGTATACTGGGTAACGATAAGATAACGGTTTCAAATCCTAGACAGCTTTCAAAATAAGAGTGGGAGAAAGAAAATCTCGTTGTAAATAGCACACACACGCACACACACACACACACACACAGAGAGAGAGAGAGAGAGAGAGAGAGAGAGAGGAGAGAGAGAGAGAGAGAGGGTTGATAATCAAACAATTCAGTCGTTTGAAGATTGTTCGTTATAAAAAGCTGTTTGTGAAGACGATAATATATTTTAATGTGATTGCATACATTCAATACTTATGCATCGTTTGTTGCATGAAGCCTGACCAATAACAAGCGGGTTTCGATTCACTTCTGAAAACGGCTTGCTGGAGATGCGTAAGGACTCGGAAAGTCACCAGGGTCCACAGGCCCTAACAGACAGGTTTTGGACTTCAAATTCACACACAGACAAGCACGACCTATGCGCGCGCAGGTACCTTTCCACCCACATATGCGCACCCCACCTAGGAGGCTTCGGCAACCCCCTAAACTGCTCCTTCGAGTAACAATTCCACGCGGCAGGACAACGCTCGAAGCAACGCTGCTCTGCCTCGTGAAAGAGACTCTCGTGTCCGGAATTTTCACGCCGTGCTTGCACGTACTTGCGTTTCTATCGTTCATAAACCCAGAATTTCATTTGAATCAGTCCCTTCATCGTATCTGCCGTACTGATTTGTTTATCACCTGATGTTCATTAAATAAATGCATTTGTTGTTCGTGCTTGCCACATTCCTCCCCTAACCCCAACCTTTCACAAATAACCGACATTTTTTGTCAATCCATGCTATAAATATTTCTTACTTAAATCATGCTTATTTCATATTAAATACATCTGAGCATCATAAATTTGATTTTTGCACGTTAACGATGTCATTATCATTTGTATTTACTACTAAAAGCGCTGCGGGCGAATTTTTTCTGCTTTTCAATTTTATATGACCTGTGGTTGTTAATTATCCTGATTATGACGTAGGAAGAAAAAACCGTTCTCTCTCTCTCTCTCTCTCTCTCTCTCTCTCTCTCTCTCTCTCCTCTCTCTCTCTCTCTCTCTCTCTCTCTCTCTCTCTCTCTCACACAAAATAAATGCAACACATCGAAATGCAATGTATACTGTTTCAGAGTTTTCTCTGCATTTCATTGCGCATCCCCCCCCCCCCCGCTTCCACAGAGTGTTTTCCGAATCTGTTGCACCTTCTTTACCCCGTCATCCTTACATTAAGGGGTTGGTTGCCTAATGCGCCCTCTCCAATGCCTAAATATGAAAGTCACCCTTTTTTCCCCCAACCTCTTCTCTCCGCCCGTTGAGATACTACCAGTAGAGAGTTGTGGGGTCCTTTGACTGGCCAGACATTGGAGCCTTCTCACTAGTTATATTACGGTTCTTTTTCCCTTTTTCTACACATACACGGAATAGTCTGGCCCACTCTTTTTCTCTATCCTCATTCAATTGACAACACTGAGATTACCAAACAATTCTTCTTCACCCAAGGGGTTAACTAATGCACTGTAATTGTTCAGTGGCCACTTTCCTCTTGGTAAGGGTAGAAATTCTTTGAGCAGCTCTTATAGGAGAAGGACACTCCAAAATCAAGCCATTTTTCTATAGTGTTGGGTAGTACCATAGCCTTTGTACCATGGCCTTCCACTGTTTGGGCTAGAGTTCTCTTGCTTGAGGGTACACTCGGGCACACTATTTTATCTTGTTTCACATCCTCTTGTTTTGTTAGTTTTTGTAGCTTATATAGGAAATAGTTATTGTAATGTTGCTGTTCTTAAAATATTTTATTATTCCTTTTTTCCTTTCTTCACGGGACTATTTTCCCTGTTGGAGCCCCTGGGCTTATAGCATGCTGCTTTTCCAACTAGGTTTATAGCTTAGCAAGTAATTATTGCGTCATCTAATTCTCTGCCTCCCTCCCAATCTCCCCCCTCTCTAACAAGTTCCTTCCAAGCCCCCCTCGCTTCTTTCCCGCCATTCATTTTCAACACATGCCCTCACCATCTCAGTCGTGACACTCTTATCATCTCTTTAATCTTTACCACTTGCCAGCACCCATTATATTCACTCTCAAATATCTATACAAATCAACCACTCCCGTATAGGGTTAGTTCCGTAAGTGTACCTCACCTGGT
The DNA here is from genome assembly GCF_036898095.1 of Palaemon carinicauda. Classification (NCBI taxonomy): domain Eukaryota; kingdom Metazoa; phylum Arthropoda; class Malacostraca; order Decapoda; family Palaemonidae; genus Palaemon; species Palaemon carinicauda. Next base: position 17,568,380 of record NC_090738.1, on the reverse strand, counting down.
GCCCTGTAGGCATTACTTAAGGGTAGCAGCGTTCCTTTAGGCTATAGCTACTTGCTATATATCGTTCTACTTTACCTCAGTCGTTCCCTCTTCCTTTTTTTTTTTTCATAGTGCTTCCCAACCTTATCAAATTGTACTTCATAGTGCAACCACGAGGTTTCCCATAGTTGCACGCGGATGCTGAAAGGCCTTCCAGGCCCCAGTACCGAGATTTTATGGCATTAATGATTCATTTTTCCTTTTTTCTTTTCGTGACTACGAAATTTCATCATTTAATTATTTGTTTCTTAAACTTTATACTTTCGATGTTCCCAATTCCAATGTATGCTTCATACATAATCATCATCATCAGTCGTTGTTAGTGTACTTAGTCCACTACAGGACAAAGGCCTCAGAAATGT
>NC_090738.1:17550479-17562979 GCF_036898095.1 Palaemon carinicauda | reverse complement strand
TCCATTCCGTTGCGTTCGTATTTGAAAAAAAAAGAAAAAAAAAGAAAAAAAATTCTAGTGACCAACATTGTCGGATTTCCATTCAGATTTTGCTGTGTCGTCGTGTTTAACCATCGTCTTGAAGTGTGGGTAAATTCTTCTGTCTAAATTAGATGTGTATAATCTTTGTATAATCTCTTCTATCATCGAAATTCCTTTTTAAAAGCGCAGCTCACTTAGTAAGGATTACGTCAATTTTTGAAAAGGGTTGAGCTACTCGCTTGTAGGCTCTTGTAGATGTAGCAGTTTGTTCTAATAGTTCGTTGTTCTTTATTGTTATAGCGATATTATTTCTACGTCTTTTTAAGTTTTTATGTTCATCCTTTGGTCCTTGCTTTTATAGTGCCATGATTAAGCACAACTGATAATGCAGTACTTTTTCGATAAAGTTATTATTATTATTATTATTATTATTATTATTATTATTATTATTATTATTATTATTATTTAGAAAACAAGTTGCAGTCCTAATTGGTAAAATCAAGAGGCAAGAAGACCTATAGTCCAATATGAAAAAACAACCGAGAAATAAAGAATTAACTTTTTTAGAAAAATAATTATTTTAGTTTCGTATTAAGATGCACCAAAAGTATGTATCCACCATGAAAGCGTTTAATGTTCCTCCGCTTTTATATGAAACAGGCTTAACGCTGAGTGTACTGAGCAAGATTTAAGGGTACTGAGAGTATGGTCTCGAACGTCTGTAAAAACGGAGTAATCCATCCACTTAAACATTTCCCTTCTCTAAAAAGTCATATTCCTATCTCTTTATAGTAGCCAGCATGAGGCACTCTTGTGACAAACTCTTCCGTAAATATACACAGCTTTTCCGCTATGATATTAAGAAAAATAGACTAGTCAGGCCCAGAACATACATCCACCTTTTTTTTAATGCACCAGTAGTTGAAACCCTATGAAACATATAATGTTTTTTGTTATAAAATGTATTTGTTATTCAGATTAAACTTCATCCTTTGACCATCGTATTTGCTTTCAGATAAATGGAATTTGGTTTTATAGAAGATTCTCTCTCTCTCTCTCTCTCTCTCTCTCTCTCTCTCTCTCTCTCTCTCTCTCTCTCTCTCTCTCTCAAGTGTAATGTTGAGGATCCCAGTTCCACTAACGTAGTAGCCTACTGTGGCAAAATCTTTTTAGTTTAGATTTGCTGACGAAATCAGACAGACATCTCGATATAAAAATCACCTTTGTAAAAACACATATTTTTATTATTATTATTATTATTATTATTATTATTACTACTAGCCAAGCTACAACCCTAGTTGGAAAAGCAAGATGCTATAAGCCCAAGGGCTCCAACAGGGAAAATTATCCCAGTGAGGAAAGGAAATAAGGAAATAAATAAATGATGAGAATAAATTAACAGTAAATCATTCTAAAAACAGTAACAACGTCAAAAGAGATAAGTCCTTTATAAACTATTAACAACGTCAAAAACAGATATGTCATATATAAACTATAAAAAGACTCGTGTCAGCCTGGTCAACATAAAAACATTTGCTCCAACTTCGAACTTCTGAAGTTCTACTGATTCAACTACCCGATTAGGAAGATCATATGGCTGTAAAGTACATATCTATGAGACCAAGTAATATAGGGATTATTTGTTATTTCTCTGTAAATTAAATTTTTTCTTCAATTTTCTTCTTTATTATAATTATTGTTATTATTATTATTATTATAATTATTATTATTATTATTATTATCATTATTATTATTATTATTATTATTATCATTATTATTATTATTATTATTATTATTATTATTGTTATTAATGAAAATAATAATTTTGAAATTATTATCATTATTATTATTATAATTATTATTATTATTATAATTATTATTATTATTATAATTATTATTATTATTATTATTATTATAATAATTATTATTATTATTATTATTATCATTATTATTATTATTATTATTATCATTATTATTATTATCATCATTATTATTATTATTATTATTGTTATTAATGAAAATAATAATTTTGAAATTATTATCATTATTATTATTATTATTATTATTATTATTATTATTATTATTATTATTAATATTATAATAATAATAATAAAAATAATAATTTTGAAATTATTATTATTATTATTATTATTATTATTATTATTATTATTATTATTATTATTATTATTATTATTATCTCTTATCTCATGGATTTTCTTGAACTTAATAATTGTTCTTTCTCTACATACTAATAAAGTCTTACTTAATTCCAAGTGGTTATGAGTCAACTCTGTGTTGCACAGAAATACCTCATTATCAGTCAGTGGTATTTACAGGTACAAAATGTATTAAAGTATAAAAATACATAAAGTATATCTTAGGTAAAGTAAGTTAGTAGAGAGTCGATTAACTACGTTATTATAGATATATATTTTTTTAATTTTTCAAAGCAGAATCTTCACATACACTAATAAATTCCTTCAAAATAACCTCTTGAAGGTTGAGTGAACATTCGCTGATCTATGAGGAATTTATCCGGATATATTTGTGTAGGGGAAAAAGTTATTATTCAACCAATCAAATAATAAAGGTATTTCCCCTAGATATGACTACAGAACAGGATGGAATCGATTTTCCATTATTAATCGGTACTTGTTTTTACTTATCAAGGCTCTCTCCTGAAATTTGAACAGATATATACAGTATATATATATATATATATATATATATATATATATATATATATATATATATATATATATATATGTATGTATATATATACAGTATATATGTATATATATACAGTATATATGTGTATGTATATACAGTATATATGGATATATATGAAATATATATATGTATATATATTCACTGTATATATATATATATATATATATATATATATATATATATATATATATATATATATATATATATATATATATATATATAAATGAAGAAGTATTGAAATAAAAGCTCAAGATATAGACGACTGGTGAAATCTAACCAAGGCCCTTTGCGTCAAGAGGCGTAGGAGATGATGATGATATAATATATACAATGTGTGTATAGTTTATTCATTAGAGACCCGATTAGCTTGTCTAATGGTTTGTAAGAATTGGGTGTTAAAATGGTCAAACCTTGCAAAGTAACAAAACTATAATTCTTTTACATTTTTTCGGCCCTATCAAAAGATGAAACCCGCGACTAGTTATACGTGTTAACAAAACATTTGACATAAACCGGCCAATTCAGCTCCTGATACTTTGATTACCTGTAAAGCTACGATTTTACTCTCTCTCTCTCTCTCTCTCTCTCTCTCTCTCTCTCTCTCTCTCTCTCTCTCTCTCTCTCTCTCTACTATCGAAGTCGAGGTAGTCTTTATCTCTCTGTAATTATTAATATGTATGTCCCAGGTACTAATGCAATTCGAGTTTGTACCTTTATAATAGCAATTTAACTCTACCCAGTCTCATTCTACAACCAATGACAGGCTGAAAATTCCCGTCGTTTTTATCGCAAATGCTTAATTCTGCCGACTCATTCTGTCTCTCCAACTATATTTTTATTTCTAATCAAGGTCTATATATAGATCTTGTTTCTAACAGTGTACCCTAACCTGAATTTGTATCAGATACATGCGACCGGTACTAAACTCAGCCGGTACATTTTTAATGCGGAAGTTCCCGGGTTAAAGCCGTCTAGGCCTAGAGATTTGAAAAGAAACCTGTTTTAGTAGGTGTCACAGTATGTACGAGAGTGTATTATTATTATTATTATTATTATTATTATTATTATTATTATTATTATTGTAGTCAAACAAAACTCCATCACTTTCTGCAAATGCAGAACACGAAAAACCTGTTATCGTTATTATTACTATTTTCATCACTAGATAGTGTAATCAGATGACTGAGAAACTGCACAAGCATAATAAATATTTCAATGTAGAATACTACACGAAAAGAAGTCTTGCACAGCGCCATCGCTTCACACGAAACCCAGGAATCTGCTAATCTCCTTTTTGCCCAAGTCATGACGCTGCACATAAGTTCGACCAATCGATTAAAACTTGACAATAAACCTTTGTAAATAATTTAACAATCGCTACACTTGACACGAGATTCTTGTTTATGGGCATTAACTCGGACAAAGTTTTCATTACCTATTACCCTGAGTCATCTCTTTTGGGGGGGAATTTAAAAGGATGTGGTGGATACTTGGTAGAAAGTAGGGGAGGGCGCAGAGGGGGAGCGTTGGTGGCATGTTCTCGGCCATCTTTCTTAATGCCTAACATACTCATGTTATTTCTTTTTCATTTTTTTTTCGAGCGAATTGTCTTCCGAAGTGCGTTTACATTTGTTCTCTCACTTGAAAAGCAATTTCTTATGCCCTGTCGTGTATGTGCGTTTGTGTAATAGGTCCCTCGACTTTGTTAGGTTTGGGTTTCGTTCTAGGCCTACCGCCCACGAGTTTGCTCATTCGTAAATGATACCAGCATCTGCTGCGGACAAGTAGATGCGACCGGGGCTAGCTTTTTCACACACACACACACACACACACACACACACACACACATATATATATATATATATATATATATATATATATATATATATGTGTGTGTGTGTGTGTGTGTGTGTGTGTGTGTGTGTGGCTTGGAATATTAATACGACGCGTCTCAAGGTCGAGGAGTGCCCAGTCAAAGAACTGTTGACACTGGCAGGAGAAAATTCTAATCCTGTCCTGTGGCGCAAATCAGTATAGATTCACCATTTCAGACAGTTTTCTTCAACATATTTATTTTTGTGAGATGCTTGGAAGTAGAGTAATATTTGTTTTTATCGATACCATGCAATTTGTGGTGTTAGCCAAGGGCACTTATTATTCAACATACACTGTGTACTTATGCCCTGTAGGCTAAATATTTACTCATGATAAGTTGCAGGTCTTCAAATCGCATGGTTACCGTAAGCTTTAAGACCAATCCTTGGCAGAAATTTAAAATGTGGTTTGTTACAGTTTAGTTGCAAGATTGCTTGCGAGTTCCAGTGCAAAGGATTGTGATAATTTTCATTAACTTGGAAAGGAAATATTGATAAAATCTAACGGCAACCATAACAGGAAAATTGTGAAAAGTAGATTTTTGAGAGTATTGGTGAATAAGAAATGAATGATCATTCTTGAAGTGGAAGAAAAGAGCAGGAAATAGGACAGACCCGTAATGGATGCCAAAAGCAATTAGAAAATGGGACTTGTTATTATTATTATTATTATTATCATTATTATTATTATCATCTAACCAGTAGCCCTAGATGGAAAATCAGGATGCTACAGGACCCACGGCTCCAACAGGAAAAATATGCGCTTTCACTGCAAAGAAAATGTAAGGCATTGGTAACGCATCAAACCAACAGAAGTTTATGGTACACTTTAACATTTTCGATAAATTAGCAATAGTGTTTAGCATGCGCATTGCAGGGTTATTACCGACGACGAGTTATTATTATTATTATTATTATTATCATTATTATTATTATTATTATTGATAATTACTTACTTAGCTACAACCCTAGTTGGAAAAGCAGGATGCTCTAAGCCCCAGGGCTCCAACAGGGAAAAAGCTCAGTGAGGAAAGGAAATAAGTAGATAAACTGCAAGAGAAGTAATGAATATGAAATATTTTAAGAACAGTAATATTAAAACATCTTAGATATATAGACAATAGAAATTTTAAAAAGCAATAGGAGAAATGAGTTAGAAAAGTCTGCCCCAGTGTACCCTCAACCAAGAGAACTCCATTTAAGGTGATGGGTAATGTAACCTTGAACCTCCAAGGAACAGGCTCTGCCATATATAATTCTTAGATGAAAGTATAACGCTAACATTCAGAACGAAATGATGAAAATAATGTTAAATATAAAAATCACACTCATCAGCTTAATATTATAAAAGTTGCTAAGCCTATTAAATGTTTTATCTGTAGATTCTGTACGCGTCCACAGTGGCATTCGAGGGTTTGGCACCGACTTTGACAAGCTTGAGTGTAATACGAACTGTTCAGAAATTAGCAGTTATTGAAAGAAAGAGGAAAAGAACATGGAGTGATAGTTTACAGACATAGTTAACCAATAATGGGAGAAAAAGTTAGTTCCTGTATTTTTTTTTCCGCAGCTTTTATAGAAAGGAAGTTTGAAAAGAATGAGGAGAAATTATGAAAAAGTTTTAAGACTCATCTGAATCAGTTTTATTTAGAATATATATAGAGAAAATTATTTTAAATCTTGATCCATATTTACAACTTTCTACCGTGACTACTATGAACGTTGTTTCTGAGAGCTAGTGCAATGCATGTCTCACTTAAGCTCACTCAAGAGACACTGCTTGTGAACAGAAAAGGTTTATAAGTTTCAAGTTAAATTTGCCTGTATCTCCTCGAGTTTCACTTTATCCATTGAAAAGAAAATGGTAACATAGCATAAATGTACTTATGACATTCATAGATTAGAATTAGATATGGGCTCTTAAACTCTATCTATCATTAACAATTATTTAGTATTAATAATATTAACATTATTCTTTTAAATTTCAAGTAGGGATTTTTGCTTTTTTATAATACCAAGTGGATAATATTCTCCCAGTCTAAATCTCTCGAAACCATATCTATCATAACTCTGGAGAAACCTCTCGAAATTTTTAAACAGCTTTATGGATCATAATGAACAATGCACAGCTGAATTACGCAACGGGATGGCATAGGAATAAAAGTAGCAGCGTTACATTTATCAATTTGTCTTGAGTATTGACCCGTTGACGTGTTTAGTCAGTCAGTGGGGGCCGGTGACTTGTGGTGGTGTTAGAGGGGAGGGGGTAGCTGGTAGCTGGTTGGTCTTGGTAATAGGATAGGGGTGTGGGGAGGGGTTTAGGTGGTTAGGCAAGTCTGTTGGTGATGATGACGTCTATCACAGGCTGCTGGCGATGATGACGAACGTGCTATGACCTTGGTCAGAAAATTTCATTGTTGCTGCCTATTTATCCCGCCTACAGTGCAGTTAGTTAAAAGGAGCAATATGATATGACTTTGGAATACGGCATTTAAGAGGGAAATGCAATCGGCAGTGCCAGAGGGAAAAATGGCGTGTGTAGTCATGAGTCGAAGGTAAAGCGAATGGTGGAGGGGGGAGGGGGCGAATGGGTTTAGTGAGGCAAGATGTTTTCTCCTTTTTTTCTTTTATGGCGAAAGCGAAGAATGTGAAGCATTCTCTCTCTCTCTCTCTCTCTCTCTCTCTCTCTCTCTCTCTCTCTCTCTCTCTCTCTCCTGTGTGTGTGTCCGTCCATAAGTCTCCTTCAGATGCGGATTCATTATCCGGTAAGTGAAGTTTTTAAAGAGCTACGTTTAAATGACTTGTCTTCAGCTGTAACATTTTTGTTCACGCACTTCTTATGATAACTTTTTGTATGTTTTATTTCTTTACGTTCTTTTCTTACTGTAGCTTTCTTTGATAAAAAGTATTGGAGAGAGAGAGAGAGAGAGAGAGAGAGAGAGAGAGAGAGAGAGAGAGAGAGAGTTCCACTCTAGTTGCGAGAAATGATAATAATATACACCACAAGGCATCATTCATTCAAACTTTTACAAGGCAGCGAGATATATTATCCCCCTTCCCTAGAATTGATGCCTTCGACTCTATCGTTTATATTCATTAGTATTTTCGGTTGTTATTGGAGACCATTACCTAAAGATTGAGGGTAAATTAATGTGTATTTTAGTATTTGACTTCATTTTCGTCACTTAGAAGTGTTCTTCTTGAGCTGGTTCCAGACCAACACGGCAGAGTTGCCAATTAGGTGATTTGGGCACATTTATTTGAAGATTCCTTGACCTTCATTAATGGCAACACATCGGATCATGGGAAATTGCCCGATTAACGAAATAATTAATTTCGATTATTACAGTTATCCCTGTGGTTCCGCTGCATAAAAAATCAATAGGAATTTGATAGACTCCACAGTATTGTGTAGGAAGTATAGAAGAAGGAGAAGAAGAAGAAGAAGGAGGAGGAGAGGCGACTCCCTGTGCAGCAGCAGTGCGGTTCCCGTCGCTGACTAACCGATCCCACTTTTCGGGACACCACTGATCAAGTTGGACACTGAACGCGGCTTAAACCCCGTTATACGGGACACACCTCCGCTTAAAACGCCTTTTCCCGTTGTGTTTTACCGTTGCTTTTCAGCCGTTTCATTGTGGTCCTGGTTATCCTTACTATGTTCTAAAGGACACAAATGAATGATTCGGGTAAGGGTAACAATATAAGGTCTTTGCTTAAAGAAAGGAAAGAGGGAAAAACGGTAGAGGGTGTTGTGTGCAGCAGTGTCAATCAAGGGCCCCTTCGGGGCTCAGGTTGGGATGGGGTTAGGGGATAGGTTGGGGGATTTGTGGGTGAAAGGGGGGAACGGTCACTGCGCAACACTCTTATCATCCCACTGTTTTTTTTTTTTTAATACTAAATTACACTTCCTTAATAAATTCTGGAATTACTACTGGGAATATTACTGTTCTCTCAAACCTACCCTCCACGTACCGTGTTCCGTTTCTGAGGGAATTTCTTTATAGAAAAAGCAAGGTCAACGTCTGACCATATCCCATCTGCTCTGCTCTCTCACCCTGGTCACCCTAAATACCAGACGTGTACACCTATTACCGCCTCCCCCGAATTTGTCTATTGTACAGCGATCAGACCAGCTCCATGTATGGAAATTTTCCGATCAACTTTGTTAGTATTAAAAACTGAAATCTATTACAAGAATACACACACACACACACACACACACACACACACATATATATATATATATATTTATATATATATATATATATATATATATATATATATATATATATATATATATATATAAACATTTGAGTCACCGAGGAATCTGAATTGAGGGAGAAAGTACAGATGATGTAATAATGTTCAAGGGTAAATCGAACGGAGTAGTTTTATAACTCAATTTATATACAGTATATAGTAATGTACATACATAACGATTTATATATATAATATTAGTATGTGTGTGTGTGTGTGTGTGTAGATGTCGAGTTTTGCTATTGATTGCATACGATCAAGGGAAGTGATATATACAGTATGTTAAAAAAAAAACATCAATTAGCAGCACTAAAAAGTAATAAGAATGCAAAGGGAAATATTCAAGGACAGCTTGGTGTCGGGTAGCTCTCTCTCTCTCTCTCTCTCTCTCTCTCTCTCTCTCTCTCTCTCTCTCGAGAGAGAGAGAGAGAGAGAGAGAGAGAGAGAGAGAGAGAGAGAGAGTCTAAAGGGGGATGGGATATAGAGTAAGGCGAAAGCATGCTACGGGACAAATGAGAGAGAGAGAGAGAGAGAGAGAGAGAGAGAGAGAGAGAGCTCTTTCGAAGGAGGGAGTGTTGGATTTAACAAGAGGTATAGGAGGGGGAGCGTGATGTTCTTGGAGGGGACATCGGAGGGCTTGTTTTCTAGGATGGGACCTCCCGGGAGGGGGATGTATACAGTGATGGTAAGGGGGCGGGGGTTCTTGTTAGTAATATAGGAAGATCCCTTGGGTTGAGAGTGATTTTCCCTACTCCCTGAAGCCCACCCTTTCCTATGATTGGACTTGTCCCTGTGTCTATATACGGTTCGTAAACGAACAAATCGGAAATCGATTACGATATGTTTATAATTTCTTTCTTGATATATATCATTCGTTCAAGTTCATTGCGTTAGCACGTTATGAATGTTCACAAATTAATTAAGCCATTAAACCATGTCATCCACTGTCTTGGGTTAGAGTTCTCTTGCTTGAGGGAACACTCGGGCACGCTATTCTATCTAATTTCTCTTCCTTTTATTTTGTTAACGTCTTTATAGTTTGTGTAGGAAACATTTATTTTAATGCTGTTACTGTTCTTTTAATGTTTTATTTTTCCTTGTTTCTTTTCCTCACTGGGCTATTCTCCCTGTTGGGGTCTCTGATATTATAGGAGTTTGCTTTTCCAACTAGGGTTGTAGCTTAGCAAATAATAATAATAATAATAATAATAATAATAATATGAATGTTTGTGAAATATAACATGCTATTGATGGTCGTCTGTTGTATGTGTTTGTTTTTTTTATTTTTTTTAAGTAAATACGAAGACGAATCGAAAATATGTTAAACCACAAAGAATCTCTGATAAAGTGTTAGTAACGTTTTCTATACTTGAAGCTGCTTGGAAATGGTGCAAGCACAGGCCCAAATTGCTCTGCTTACATAGGCAGCTGCAGCTCCTGTGACCATGTATTAGCAGCTTATTTCTTTATCCCCATTCCTATGATTATTTAAGAGCATTGATTTATTATTATTGTTATTATCAATATTATTATAGTTATTATTATTATTATTATTATTATTATTATTATTATTATTATTTAATGAGAGAGAGAGAGAGAGAGAGAGAGAGAGAGAGAGAGAGAGAGAGAGAGAGAGAGAGAGAGAGAGAGAGAGAGATTAAGTTTTATCAAACAAACTCCGTAGTCAGTGATGAATAAAGACGAACAGTTTGCACGGAAGTTTTTTCCCGGAGCAATCTCAAGAATTATTTCAATAATATCTCGCTGAATGAAAACTACACGCTGAATCTAAAAGTGACGTATTTTCTACACCCGAGTAATTGATCGGGAATCGCGAGGGCTTGTTATTTACGCAGCTCGAAGACCTGTTCCGCCTAGAAATGTTGACGTATAAATAAAACATGCTCGCGAATAGGGTGAGAGTTTGCCGATTCATCATCGCCCCGACACAGGAGCTAACCTTTAGTTTATTAAAGTAGAAGAGACGGAGACCGAACTCTTTAAAACATGGCCAAATGTCTAAAAGTCTTGCGAGTGTCATTACACAGTGCAAAATAAGCCGAATATCGAGCTGTATGAAGATTCCTCCAAGTAAAGCCACTCGCAGAGTTCATGCACTTCAAAGCATACGTCCTTCAGGGATAAGCTGCCGCGTCATGACAACAACAGACGATCAGCTGATGTTGGTGTGGGGTGGGACGGGGTCTCGCCGTCTCATTCTACTCCCCCGGACACACGAATCCACCCAACAGATCCCCCGATACGTTTCATCCAAATTTAGACTTTATGCGAGTCACCTGGAACCATTGCGATGTCATGATTTTCTTAGTTGAGCTTATGTATGATTATATTAAACCTTAGAGCTTTCATATGATTTAACACGAAAAGACAACTGTTGTAGCTAAGTAACAGCGTAGTAATATATAAACACAGAAAAGTAAATAGTATAGGTAGTAAAGAAATAGTAAAGTCAGGGGTGAAATACGTTTTCTGTGAACAAAGTGTAAAGGGGGACCACTCCATTATCACTGAGGGCCCTTGGGATATGAATAATTTTCATAATATATGTTGTACAAAAAAGTATATCAGAGGAAAAAAGGATAAGAAGCTCTTTTGTATATTTGTCACATAACTGAATAGTTTCAATTGGATCAGTACACAAATAATTTTATATTTATTCTGTTTCAGAGGAAGAAAATGCATCTTTAACCAAATATTTTACTTTAAAAGTTGATCGTAGCTATTTCAGTTCCTATAACCTTTAAAATCTTTGGAAAAGTTTCTTTCATTAACAAAACAAAGCGAGAACCAAGAGATATGTATGGTATTAAGGGTAATGGAACGAGATAGAAAAAAGTGATGGAAATGGTAATGTTTTAATTTTAGTCCTAAATGATATAACATGGACACTTGAATTACTGAGAAACAATTGAATGAAAGATGGTTTCCTATTTTCATAGGAAAATAAGGACTTTGGGTCTAGGGGTTAGTTTTTGTCGTTTTGATAGATTCCAAAGATCCACACCAGGCCTTTTTAAGACATATAACACTTTGGTGTGCTAACATAGCCCCTTTATTTTTTCAAGAGTACACCAGCTTGTGTTTCGAGACACTGTCGAAGGGTATAGTTAACTTACGTCGTGTGGTGACCCTATAAACAATGTTAAAAATATGGGGAAAATAATGCTGATCCTTGGAACAAAATATCTTCAAACCTTGTAAGAAGCAACGTCAGACATTAGTACAGAATGTCCTCAGTCCCCGGAATAAGATGTCCCCAAACCTGGGAGAAAATTTCCTTGAACCTCTGGAAAAATTGGCTTAAATCTGCGAATAGAATATTCTCAAATTTCGAAAATAGGTCTTTAGAGTAAGTACCCAAGATACTCAGGTTCACCAACATTTCCTTTTCTCATAAGTATATGCTTATTTGTATAGTTGTATTTACCACTCAGATATTCACTTTTTGCTCCTCCCGGTTTATTTCATTTTCTACGTAAAAACATATTGGAGACAATATGTGCGACCATTTTGATTAATCTCGAATAATTTTAGCAATTGAAATTTTTATGTTCCTACTACAGATATCCATTTAAAAACGGAGTTTAGATTACT
>NC_090738.1:17437979-17547979 GCF_036898095.1 Palaemon carinicauda | reverse complement strand
AAAAAAAACATGAATGTTTGTGTAGGCTACATGTACATTTGTAGTATAAGTAATCATGTTTGTTTCTAAGTTATTTGAAAAAGCCTTTGATCATGCATCGACCAATATTATGGAGACCTACGTTATCATGGAATTCTTCTTAAATGTGTAAATTTGATTAAGTCTGTTCATGAGCATAGCAAGTGGAAAGTTAATGTTAATGGAGTCTTATCAAATTAATTTAAAGTGAACAGCGGAGTACTCCAAGGGAATGTGTTGTCACCTTTGTTGTTTATCCTCCTCATGGGTTTTGTAATGAGTAGGATGGTTGGAGATGGTGGAGAAGGATTGGACTGGACTAGTGATAGGAATTTAGCAGACCCAGAGTATGCTGATGATGTTGCCCTTGTTAGCAGAACACCACAGGATTTGCAATGCTTGCTTACCAAAATGCATAAAATATCACAAGAGGTTGGGTTGAAGATAAATAGAAGACATGATGAGAACGGAGTATGCAATGGAAGATGAAATATCATTGGATGGAGACAGGATGAATGAGGTAGAATCCTTTGAGTATTTAGGAACTATGATGTCCAATACAAGGTCTTTAGAATTGCAGTTTAGTGAAAGATTGAAAAAAGCAAATCAGGCAATGGCTAGGTTAATTGCATATAAAAATCAGACTGTATATCAGTTTAGTGAGATCGGTGTTACTCTATGGACACGAGTCATGGTATGAAACAATCTCCTATAGATTTAGTAGATTTGAGAAAAAATCCCAAAGAAGGATATTGGGAGTGAAATGGCAGGACAGGATTAGAAATGAAACTATAATCGAGATTACTCGAGTGCCATATGTGGATGAGATCATGATGAGGGGTAGATGGAGATGGTTTGGGCATGCTCTTTGCAACCCCCCAGAAGAGATTAGTTTATCAAACGTTCAGCTGGGCTCAACTATGCACTAGAAGAGTTGGAAGACCCAGGCCTACATGGCTGAGGACTATGACTATGAAGCGCGAAGTAGGAGATGATGAATGGAGAAGTACATACATACACCAAGGCACTTCCCCCAATTTTGGAGGGTAGCCGATATCAAACAAATTAAAAAAAAAAGGGGGGGAGCCTTTCCTCTCTACATTCCTCCCAGTCTGACAAGGGACTCGACCAAGTTCACCTGGTACTGCTAAGGTGCCACAGCCCACCCTCCCCTGTTATCCACCACAGATGAAGCTTCATAATGCTGAATCCCCTACTGCTGCTACCTCCGCGGTCATTCAAGGCAACTGGAGGAAGCAGCAGGTCCTACCGGAACTGCGTCACAATCACTCACCATTCATTCCTATTCCTAGCACACTCTCTTGCCTCTCTCACATCTCTCCACCTATCACCCAGAGCTTTCTTCTCTCCATCCATCCACCCAACCTTGGCCTTCCTCTTGTACTTCCCCCATCAACTCTTGCATTTATCACCTTCTTTAGCAGACAGCCATTTTTCATTCTCTCAACGTGGCCAAACCACCTCAACACATTCATATCTACTCTAGCTGCTAACTCATTTCTTACACCCGTTCTCACCCTCACTACTTCGTTCCTAACCTTATCTACTCGAGATACACCAGCCATACTCCTCAGACACTTGATCTCAAACATATTCAAAACACATTCAATTTCTGTCTCTGTCACTTTCATTCCCCACAACTCCGATAATCACAGTTGTTACAATCACTTTATCATACAGAACTCTCTTTATATTTATGCCCAACCCTCTATTCTTTACCACTCCCTTCACTGCCCCCAACACTTTGCATCCTTTATTCACTCTCTGACGTACATCTGCTTCCACTCCACCATTTGCTGCAATTGCAACAACAGACTCCAAGTACTTGAACTGATCCACCTCCTCAAGTAACTCTCCATTCAACATGACATTCAACCTCTCACCACCTTCCCTTCTCATATATCTCATAACCTTACTCTTACCCACATTAACTCTCAACTTTCTTCTCTCAAATACCCTTTCAAATTCTGTCACTAATCGGCCAAGCTTCTCTTCAGAGTCTGCAACCAGTACAGTATCATCCAAAAACAACAACTGATTTACCTCCTATTCATGATCATTCTTGTCTACCATTTTCAATTCTCGCCCAAGCAATCGAGCATTCACCTATCTCGCCACTCCATCAACATGCAAGTTAAACAGCCATGGCGACATCACACATCCCTGTCTCAGCCTCACTCTCACCGGAAACCAATCGCTCACTTCATTTCCTATCCTAATGTACGCTTTACTACCTTTGTAAAAAAATTTTCACTGCTTGCAACAACCTTCCACCAATTCCATATAGCCTCATCACATCCCACATCACTTCCCTATCAACTCTATCATACGCTTTCTTCAGATCCATAAATGCAGCATACACCTCTTTACCTTTTGCTAAATATTTCTTGCATAGCTGCCTAACTAAGTTGCCTTCTCTGTTTTATCCTTATCCTATTAATCAGTACTGTACCATACACTTCTCCAACCACACTCAACAAACTAATACCTCTTGAATTCCAACACTCATTCACATGTCCCTTACCCTTATAAAGGGGTACAATACATGCACAAACCCAATCTACTGGTACTATTAACAACACAAAACACATATTAAACAATCTCACCAACCTTTCAAGTACAGTCACACCCCCTTCCTTCAACATCTCAGCTCTCACACCATCCATACCAGGTGCTTTTCCTACTCTCGTTTCATCTAGTGCTCTCCTCACTTCCTCTCTTGTAATCTCTCTCTCATTCTCCTCTCCCATCACTGGCACCTCAACACCTGCAAAAGCTATTATATCTGCCTCCCTATTATCCTCAACATTCAGTAAACTTTCAAAATATTCTGCCCACCTTTTCCTTGCCTCCTCTCCTTTTAACAACCTTCCATTTCCATCTTTCACTGTCTCTTCAATTCTCAAACCAGCCTTCCTTACTCTCTTCACTTCTTATTTGCTTCATATGAACGACCCAATCCCTGACCCCACCCCACGTCAGCCGCCCTCTTTGCCTCGGTTACTTTGCGGTTTACTTCCACATTTTTCTCTCTATATCTTTCATACTTCTCTACACTATTACTCTACAGCCATTCTTCAAATGCCCCCTTTTTCTCTTCCACTTTTACCTTCACTCCTTCATTCCACCATTCACTACCCTTCCTCATGCTGCCTCCAACAAACTTCTCGCCACAGACATCACTTGCAATCCCAACAAAATTTTATTTTACTAACTTACACTCCTCCTCAAAGTTACCAGTTTCTCTTAATTTCACTCTGTCATATGCCATTTTCAGCCTTTCTTGATATTCACTTTTTACCTCTCAAGATAGAGACGACTTGTGAAATTTAACCAAGGCCCTTTGCGTCAATAGGCGTAGGAGGAGATGATGATGGTTTCTAAGGCAAGCTCTTTGCTTCAACATTTCTGGCTAGTTGAAATTAGTGAAAGATGGTTAACACCCCGCCCGCCACCCCCCCCCCAAAAAAAAAAAAAAAAAACTCAAGCTATGATTGTAACTGGGTCTGGGACATTGGTTCCTCCTACCAATATGTTTTCATTGAGTGTTCCCTCAACATATCTCCACACTATATAATAATAAGAAAGTCTGGATATATGTATGTATTCATATATATATATATATATATATATATATATATATATATATATATGTATATATATATATATATATAATCATTTATTCATTTATTTCCTGTCACGCTGAGTGGCATTGCCAAACATATGACTAATCAGTCTCTAACCATCTCTTGGGTAGGTAGTAAGTTGGCTAGGGCACCAGCCACGTGTTGAGATAATACCGCTAGAGAGTTGGATCCTTTGACTATACCTTTGCCTAGATATACGACGAATAGTCTTGCCTATTCTTTCGACATTCTCCACTGTCTTCATACACCCGACAACACAGGTTACCAAACAATTCTTCTTCACTGAAGGGGTTAACTGTTGCACTGTAATTGTTGAGTGGCTACTTTCTTCTTGGTGAGGGTAGAATAGATTGTTTTAGCCATGGTAAGCCGCTCTTCTAGGAGAAGGACACTCCAAAATAAAGCCATTATTCTCTAATCTTGGGTAGTGCCATAGCCTCTGTAGCATGGTCTTCCTCTGGTTTGGGGTAGCGTTCTCTTGCTTGTGGGTACACTATTCTATCTTACTTCTCTTTCTCTTATTTTTGAAAGATCCATTTTAATGCTGTTACTGTTCTTAAAATATTTTTATTTCAATTGTTCATTAATTCTCTTGTAGTTTATTTGTTTTCTATTTTCTTTTCCTCAATGGGCTATTTTTCCCCTTTGGAACCCTTGTGCTTATAGCATCCTGCTTTTCCAACTACGGTTTTAGCTAACCCAATAATAATAATAATAATAATAATAATGATTTTTATTATTATTATTTTTATTTTTATCTTATGTTATTATTTTTTATTATCATTTATTATTATTATTATTATTTTTATTATTATTATTATTATTATAATTTTTTTATTATTCATTTATTTATTTATTATTTATTTATTTATTATTATTTATTCATTATTATTTATTATTGGAAGAGAGAGTAGTCATAACCTGATGAGACCCTGACAGGTACACTCTGAAACCTCAACCTTCCACAAACTGACGTATCATGGACTTCCACTGTCTTGTGGGTAGAGTTCTCATGCATGAGGGTACACTTAGGCACACAATATCTTATTTCTCTTCCTCGTTATTTTTTTATAGTATATATATATATATATATATATATATATATATATATATATATATATATATATATATATATATGTATGTGTGTGTGTGTGTGATATATGAAACATTTATTTTAATGTTATCGCTCTTGAACTTCTATTGTGGTTTATTTCCTATCCTTACTGAGTTATTTTCCCTGTTGGGGGCCTTGGGCTTATAGCATCCTGCATTTCCAACTAGGGTTGTAGCTTGTCAAGTAATAATAACAATGGTGATGTTGTAGTTAGAAAAGGGAGAGGGATGGGAAGGGTTGAATCTGTGTGTTCATTTCTTTCTAAATATTTAGCAGTCATTTTTACGGGTCATGTACACTAGTTTAAAAGGACACATATAATTTTTTAGATAAATCTTGTCCATTTGCCCATTTCTTCTTTGAAGGGAATTTTATTCTCATACAATATTCAGTGGCATTTTATATAGATTTTTTCTTATACTTGGTATTTTCGAAGACCTGATTATCATGCAATGTTTGTATTTTTCGTTCGCCTATTTGGTCCTAAGAGATTGATTAGTCTAAAGTAACTGTTAGATGAAGATTTGAGGTTATTAAATTTATTTTACTGTACCTGATCTTGATCTTCTGCACTGCCATCATCTAGCTTTTTGTGCATGTTCTGTAATTATAATTATCATTTGCATATATATATATATATATATATATATATATATATATATATATATATATATATATATATAAATATATATCAGGCTATGGAATCAACCATGCAACTCTATATACACATTCTTGCCTTTTCATGCAAGAGTCCATACCACACAACATTCTAAATTTTGGATTATCTTACTAATCTTGTGGACTCAAACCCAGGGCAATGCTTTAGTATTGTGTGGGCTGATGTCTCATGTCTGTTGTTTTCTTATTTTTTACATTTCACAATTTTAGAAACCATTTTCAAAGTCAAGCTCCTTTGGTGTAGCACTCGCTATCCAACCACAGTTGCATCTTGGCTTGCAATCATGAAATTTAAAGTTAGCCATTTATCATCATCAGTTCTCTTCTTACTTCAGTCCCTAAAACTATAGCTTCACTAACATGGAGATAAATAAATATCTGGGCGTTTTCCTTTTGCTGCTTCTTTTTTTTTTTTACTTCCATCAATCTTCCCTGCGAATAGTAAGCTATTAATTGCAAGTGCCAACTTGGTAATCTTTTTCTATTTGTTTAAAAGCCCTATATAAAATTTTCTATTTGAAGGTATGGCAATAAAAAATTGTTTAAAAATTCTTGTATTTTTCCAGTATTATATAACGATTTTGCTTCCCTCACCTTTTGCTGTATTGTAGATCATAATCTCATTGTCTGACTTAGGCAAAACGTTCTCACCATTTCCTAGTTTGATAATTTGGTTAAGGGATAGGCGAGATCTACTTTTCTTTAGACTTTAAGGATATAGTGCCTCTGTGTTTACTGCTGCTCATGACTTAACAAGAACTGGTACATTTTGCGACATTCTCTTTCGAATAAAATTTCCTGCTTGTAAAGTTTCATTGAAGATTTTACTTTGTAAACTAACAATTCACCCAATCTTCTTTCCCCACTGTTATCCCAACATTAACAGGTCGCTTACCTGATGTGCCCTTCCCTTTTCTTTAAGCACCAAACTTTTTTTTTTTCTTAGGATTCACCCAATTCAAATCTACTACAGTGTTTGTTGTACTTTACTGATTAAAATTTCACCGATTCAGCCTGCTACGAAATTGGAGTCATTCCAACCACGCAAACTAATATCCTATTGCTTTTTTATCTTTACTGTTGAATCTATCATCCTTCTAGGTACCATGCCTAAAACGTGGTCTGTCAGTTGCCTCCACCTGGTCCTGTCTCTGGCTCTGTATAAATTATCCAGCTGTTACATTCTCATTACATCCTCCAGTAAGCTGTCCACACTTGTTCTTCCCCTCTATATTACCCGTAAGACACAATAGTTTAATCTTTTCTCTTCTTATTACATGTCCCAGAAATTCCATCTGCCTCATTCTTATCACTTATAGAAGTGATCTCTCCTGCTTCACTCTTCTCAATGTCCCCTCATTTGTTACTCTCTCAGTCCATGGGACCTTCATGATTCTTCTGTAAAACCATAATTCAGCTGCATTTATTTTAGTTTTCAAGTTCTTGTTTAATGTCCACGTCTCTGAGCCATAAGTAAGTGTGGACCATATGTAGGTTTTCCCTGCTTTAACTTTTGTCTGAACCCTATCCTGTTGTTTGTCAAAAGGGTTCTCATACTGTAGAATGTATTTTTTGCTATTTTTTTATTTTTATTCCTTTGCCACATCATGCATCGTGTGTTATTATGCTACCTAGATATACAAAGACATGTGTTTGTTTTATTTCTGCTCTGTCCATTGTGATGCAATTTGGAGGTTCCAGGTGTTTTGATGCTACTGCTATCTGTTTTTCTCATGTTGATTTTTAGTTCCATGTTCTCACTTGCTTTTTACTGTATCAAGAACTGTTTGCAATTACTCATCCGAGATATTATAAAAATTCCCACCTGTCAGTAGCATTTCTATCCCATCATAGCCAGGGCTTATGCCGTTTTTTAACTTTTTCATTACACCTACTATTTCCTCTTCTAGTAATTCTGGGCCAGACATTGTTATATGCATTCTAGGTCTATCAACTCTATCATCCTCAAAAAAATCCTTCCTGTCTAAATTGTAAGTCTAGTTCTTCATATCTTTGAGGATTTCTTTGTTTATTCCTTCTTTCTTCCATTTTATCAAGTATGTCTTCAGTCATCCAATTCTGACGTCTTGTTTCCTGTTTGGGTACTAGATTTTTGGTTGGTTCTTTAAGGGCTGTTTGTAGTTTTATACAGTCTCTGTTCAGCTCTTCCTACTCATTTAGTGGTTCTTCTCTATTCAGTACCTCATACCTGTCTGGCTCTTCAATTCTATATAACGGATTTTAAAGCAAAGCGAAAAATCTATTTTTGGGTGAGATGGCCATGTCGTCCTGATGGAGCCAAATATCCCTTAGAAAGCTTCCATCCGAACGATATGGTTTGAGCCCAAAAAATCCTTTTAGTTTTTGATCCGTTACTAGTTTTATTTTCCTTCTTTCTTCTACATGGTTGCTATCTTCTGGATATGTTCTTGTGTCCAGTACAGCATTTCTGAATAGTTTTTTTTTATTTGTAATGTAGTCAACCTGATTTCTATATCAGTCTCCCAGGCTTTTCTATGTTCAAAGTAATCTTGGAGGTTTATCAAACCATGTGTTAGTTAACAAAAAATGTCTGACTCACACCATTATATTAATCTTTCTCCTCTGAAGTTTCTTTATCCCAGTCATATGTCTTTTTCCTACATTTGCATTAAAGTCTCCCATTACCATTGAAATTTCTTGAGATTTACATGGTTTTTGAGCCTTTGCCAATTTATCATAGATTTCGTCTGCTTCCTCTATAATTTTGTGTTGGAGCATATTTTTGAAGTGTTATTTATTGAATGTATGTCCTTTTGTCTTAGACCAACATCACCCTTTCTGATATTGCCCAGTTCCCCAAAATACACTTTGATACCCTTTTATTGACGATTATCCCAGTTCCTCTTTCTCGTTTATCAGCCCCAGAATAAAAGAAAGGGAGTTGTTCACTATCAGTTGTGCCAGTTCCTGTCTATCTTTCTTCACATAAGCCTTGAATATTTAGGTTCAATCATTGCATTTTCTTTTCTATTTCAAATTTTACATTCTGTGCCAAGGTCCTAACATTCCATGTGCCTACTATTATGCTATTTGCATTGTTTATACTATTTTACTATTTGTTTCCTTTTTCTGCTGTCATATGATGATGGTCTGGATCCGACTGCAGTCCTTAGATTTCCCTACTGAGCGTGGGTACATAGACTGTTGAATATATCCCTTAATTAAAATAAACACTTTTCCAACATCTTAGGTTCTGCATGTTAAGGTATAGATACATTCATGCTTGTAAGGAATTTGTTACATTTAATTTACCTAGGATCCATCAAGTCCCATACTTAGTAACTTTGAGATGAGAACCTGTGCACACAAATGTTTTGAACATGTGCCAAACAGAATACAGCTAATTTCACTTCTTTTAAAAGCATTTGAATTTATAGAAATAACTAAGAATCAGTGATACACACTGGCTTAGTTCACCAATATCAGAAAATCAGCAGACTAAGAACAATGGAATAAACAAGGTTGTGGGTTATAGGTTAATTATATTCGACATAAAGGGCTTTTCAACTGAAGAACCCAGTCTTGGAATGCTTCTCGTTCTCATGAAGGGGACTCTTTAAATTTTATTTGGTCAAGCAATTATTCATGTTTTTCTTTACCATTTGTTAGACTGCGATTTTAACTTGGTCTCACTTGATCTATTTCCATCTTCCATCTTCGTTTTAATCGACACTTTTGCCAATGACTCATCCATCCATATATCTTGAACTTTTCTTCCATCAGTGCTGATCGCAATCTCGAACTGCTCTTTCTGTTGCTGCTGCCATTTTTAATTTTGATAAATACGAATGGCTTTGCCACACTTCAGTAGCCTCCATCAGTGGCGTAGCGAGGGTGTCTCAGAGGGGGGGGGGGGGGGGGGGGGCAAGCATGGGGCAAGGTCATATTTGAAGGGGCAGCCCTGTGTGAGGCCCAAAGGGCCGAAGCCCTGCGGCAGGGGGTCTGTAAGCCAGCTGTTCTGAGACTGTCTGAGATGCATTCTGAGCATCCAGAATAGTCATTTTGACCTTAGACATGAAAATCAGATGTACCAGTTGGAAGGCTAAGTTCAGCCTCATTACAGTTTCATGATTTTCTAGGGGCTAGGGGGATAATCATATGGTCAACCCCCCTCATCTTGTGTCGGGAGCACCCTCCCTGGACATAAAACTATGCAGTTTGAACTTTAATTCTTCTCTGTGGTACCTTGAGTTTCAGTTTCGAGAACAAGTTTGAATGCACTCGGCATGATGATAGTCCTGTATTAACACTATACTGAATTTAGTTGCAAAAGCACAGCTCATTTATTACTATGTTCCAGTAGGCCTACACATCTTACAAAGCAGTAGAAATATAATGCAACTGCACAGTTTTTGTCACTTTTTTTACACAGAATTTGCAATTGACCTCCATAAACTGTTTCTATACCTCCTCTATATACTCTCATGAAATTCTATTCTCTCTTGATAAAGAATCCAACTTTTCTAGGCTAAGAGTGTTTCCAATTGAAAATCATATTCTTAAATACAATACTAACATACTACAGTACATATATACAAAAGCAGGTGATACTAGAGGAAAGAAATATTTTAGATAATTATTGGGTTGACTTCAAGCCAGATGGTAGAAAAAAAAAAAAAAGAAGATCCAGTCTTTACAGTAAACAGTTACTAGGAAAGTACGATATGAATGTTAAAGATAAATCTGTGGATATCGAGCAAGCATCTGACAAGCAAATAGATCTACAATATGAATGCCAGTGGTACTAGAAAGTTTCATTGAGCTAAAGTAAAGATGTGGTTGTTACATCAAAAGAATTTGCAATGAATGTTACTGATGCCCACCAGAGATAACCCCCAATTCCTTTGCTATTTATGAAGCAATGAAGGATTATCAAAGAGGAGCAGAAAGCAAAGACCCTGAAAAGGGATTTTGAGCAAAGCAAAAAACCTATTTTTGGGTGAGATAGCCATGTCGTCCTGATGGAAGGTTCCTTCAGTAGCTTCCTAAGGGTATAAATGACTACAGTAGATATGCCCAGAGAATTAAACTAAAGGTTTCACAGAATTCTAACTTCTGGCGCGACTACCCACAAGGTTTCCCTTTAGGATATCGTATAATAACAGGGGACGTATGCTTGACATGCCACATAGCTATCTGCACCCCACATACCATTTACACTTCGAGGGGGAAGTGTGGCAAGTTATGGGAGGAGCCGTTACTAAATTCTCCTCCTCCGTTACTGTTACGGTACTTGGCGACGTCAACATCCGGTCTCCATGTTGGCCGCCATCTTGGTTGACGCCGCCGCAGCGCGCCATCCTCATTCCTTCCGGCATTTATGCCAGCCTCCATGATACAATAAGATTGGGAGGGGGCTATCATGGCCGACTAGAGAACAAAGGCGGGTCCATCAGGACGACATGGCTATCTCACCCAAGAATAGATTTTTCGCTTCGCTCAAAATCCGTTTTATTGGGCTCAAGCCATGTTGTCCTAATGGAAGTGTACCAGAGAATTAATGTATTGTGGATTTTTCCCTTTTGTAGTGCCTTTCGACTTCTAAACTAAATAATATTCCTTTGGTCTGATGACCACAGAGACCTGTGACATATCCGTTACATGTCACTTCAGATAAGCATATACCATGTTACCGCTTCCTGCCCCCCTGGCAGGGAAGTCCTATTTGGACGCAAGGAACATCTTGAAGTTACTTGATAGAGGAACTCACCTAGTCTCGGAGATACCTGCCGGTCCCAGGGCCAGATAGAAGGTAAGTACAATCGTGTTGGAACAAATTACCTTGGTCTAGATGAGTTTGCATCAAGAGAAACAATATTATAACATTGTTCATAATAATAATCAATTAATAGGGTAATAAAAATTCTGTAACAGTGTTTTTATTTCATGAGTGAGGGCGAAATGAGATGCACAGGGTAACCAAATTCTCTTTTATTTAGTAAAACAAGAATTAGCATGAAATAAGCAAATTTTAAAATGGAATGCAATTAAAAACAGACTAAAGACATCAGAAGAAGTGGATGTGGAATTTGAAAAGGAAAACTCACACATAAGTTCCAGAGGAACTATAAAGTCTTTCTAGAAAGTCTTATATACACTTCATGTTAAAACATGTGGCACACGTGTTTCTGTCTGTTACTTCACCTTTGTAGAAGAACAATCTTTAGTGTCACAAGGTGGCACTTAAAATCACTATGTTTCGCACTAGGGTCAACACAAGCACCCATGGAGTTAGTCCCGAATGACTCGCTGTTCTACGCAGCACTAAGCAGCAGTTGTTCCGTAACTGAAATACAAACCACGCTATTCACATGGGGTAATTACTTCGGTGTAGCTGAATGACGAGCCATAACAATTTTAACGAGGGTTTACTACCCCTTCGCTAGTTAGTGGGGGGTAGGGAGGGGTAGGTTGCTACCCCTCCCCCTCACACACACCGGTGAAAGGCTCACTTTACTTTTGGCTCGGATGGCGATCGGATGTCTCCGCTCCCATCCTCACTTGACGGCCATTATTGTTTTGTCTTTTTAACTTACCTTTTCTTTTACTTAATATATTTAAACATTATTGATGTTTATATATATTCTTGTGTACAGTATAGAAACTAGTAAGTTTCCCTTGCTTTCAGTGTTGTGCGGTGTGTGTTGTGTACGTCTACGAGAGTGATCGCCGGCTTAGTCTAGGCCACCACGATTCTCTTCTTGGTCACGGCCGTTCACTCCTAGGCCACCATGGTTGCCTTCGTCGAGTACGGCCCCTCTCTCGAGGTCGTTCACCTCTTACTCCGTACTACGGCTACGATAGCTTCTCGGGCCGAGTCGCTATTTCGTTTTATGTCTCAATTATTTTTATGAATATAATTGTATTTTTAACTTTTCAGCTCGGGGAACACGTCCCTTCGGGGGTCTGTGATCCCTAGTACCTTCAAAGTCAGTTGCATAATTATAATGTTATAATTTCTGTTTTTGTTAATTTTTTTGTCCCCCCCCTCACCCGTGCATGTCGGTGGGGGAGGAGGGCGCATACCTACTTTCGTTCTTATGTTTACTTTCCCTCGGGGTTTCTCTTCGGAGTTTTACCCGGGGGAATGTCTGTTAAATAATTATTCATTTTTATTTTCCAATTTACGATGCTGTTTCTTCGTGCCTGTAGTGTGCCTTCGAA
Source organism: Palaemon carinicauda (assembly GCF_036898095.1). Taxonomy (NCBI): domain Eukaryota; kingdom Metazoa; phylum Arthropoda; class Malacostraca; order Decapoda; family Palaemonidae; genus Palaemon; species Palaemon carinicauda. Next base: position 17,535,295 of record NC_090738.1, on the reverse strand, counting down.
GCAGAGCTGTCCTGTTTATGCCTGGGGAGTCTGCTGTCACTGCCGTCTCTTTAGGACATCGTCAGGGGTTGCCCTTCTCTTAGAAGTTCCCCCATGACTACTGTCAGCTCTTCAGTGCATCCTAGAACGGTAAGGAGGTTCGCCTCCAGGGTAGTTAGTTAACTTCCCTTCTTACCTTTTCCTGGTCCTTAGGTGGTTATGCTCTTGGGGCTGAGCGACTGCCCTTGTGACTTGCTCAAGGGGCTGAGCGGTTGCAAGGCCGGACCATGGTACTAGCGACTATGCTCTCGGGGCTGAGCGGTCGCTTCTGTAGCTACGCTCAAGGGGCTGAGCAGCTGCAAGATCAGTCTTGACCTCTCTCGTTCGCGAGGGAGGCCGCACTAAGGGCTCCTCTTCGGAGGATTGATCCTTTTGTCTCTTCTACGAAGTGTCTCCTCCCGTTCGCGTGAGAGGACACTCGCAGAGACTCCTCTCCGTAGGATTTTTCCTGTTTACGTCAGCTGATCTCACGGCCCTTGGGGGCTCCATCACCAGTCTCTTCTACGAAGTGCTCACCTCTGTCATTTGCGAGAGAGGCCACTCATAGAGACTCCTGTTCGGAGGATTGTTCCTGTTGAAACAGCTTGCTGTTCAGTCATTAACACTTCGGTGTTTAGTGACTGGGAAACTTCGGTTTCTCTTTTTCCCTGACCCTTCGGGGTCTCGGAGCTTTAGTTACGCAGATCCCTCGGGCTCTTGTAACTTTAGTCACTTCTACATTTCGGTGATTAGTGACTGGGAAACTTCGGTTTCTCGTTGCGCTGACCCTTCAGGGTCTCGCAACTCATCCCCTCGGGGCCTCGCTACTCAGGCTACGTTGGACCTTTGGTCTCTCGTGCCCTCAGTGGACCTGCTGACCTGCTGTATCCGTTCCTGACTGCTGACACGCTTTGGGCGCCCACGCTCCCCGTTATCCAACGGGCTCCTCCCTCCGGGGCAGGAGAGGCTTTCTCACACCGTAAGTAAGTCCCTTAAGCGCCAGGTATCCCCTGCGCGCCAACGTTCCCTTGCGCGCTAGCGCTCGGCTGCTGTTCCTGCTGTTCTTGAGACTGCCTTCCAGAGACCCCCCGTTCCAGTATTCAATTAGGCTGCTACCAACGTTCCCTGCGCATTAGCGCACATCGTTGGCGTTCCTGAGATAGCGCACAGGCGCTCACCAGCGGTTCAGCCTGCGGTGTCTCTAAGTCTTTTCTACGAAGGACACCTCTCCCGTTCGCGGGAAAGGTCCCTCACAGAGACCACTCCTCGGAGTGTTTAGCAGTACTTACAGTTGATCGTCGGCTCTGAAGCAGACCTGCCTTGGTCCTCTTCAGGGGATGCCCTCCCTTTTAGGGACACATCCCAGCTCCTGTCCTACGAGTTGCTGATCCTTCAACCAAGCGCGCATGCGCGCTCGCTCCGACGATCTTCTGTTGCGTTCTAGACGCACAAGGGCCGACGATCTTCACTCGCGCGTAAGCGCCGAAGATCGTCCGCGAGCGGGATGGTTTCGCACGCGCCATCTTCGAGGCCCTTCCGCGCGCGGTTTCCCGCTCGCGATCGTCGATGATCGTTAGCTGACGATCTTCTGATACGCGCTAGGCGCGCAAGCACTGACGAGCTTCATAACGCGCGTAAGCGCCGAAGCTCGGCCCACGCGCGGGTTGGTTTCCCGCGCGCGATCTTCGAGGTCCGTCCCCGCGCGGTTTCCCGCGTGCGATCGTCGAAGGCCGTTAGCCGACGATCTTCGGATCCGGCACTAGGCGCGCAAGCACCGAATGATCTTCATAACGCGCGTAAGCGCCGAAGATCGTCCGCGAGCGGGATGGTTTCCCACGCGCCATCTTCGAGGCCCTTCCGCGCGCGGTTTCCCGCTCGCGATCGTCGATGATCGTTAGCCGACGATCTTCTGATACACGCTAGGAGCGCAAGCAACGACGATCTTCATAACTCGCGTAAGTGCCGAAGATCTTCCCACGCGCGGGTTGGTTTCCCGCGCGCGATCTTCGAGGTCCGTCCGCGCGCGGTTTCCCGCGTGCGATCGTCGAAGGCCGTTAGCCGACGATCTTCGGATCCGGCACTAGGCGCGCAAGAGCCGAATGATCTTCATAACGCGCGTAAGCGCCGAAGATCGTTCCGTGCGCGGGATGGTTTCCCGCGCGCGACCATCGAGCGCGTAAGCGCCGAAGATCGTTCCGTGCGCGGGATGGTTTCCCGCGCGCGACCATCGAGGCTCACGCGATCATCGCGGATCATCCGCGCGCGGTTTCCCGCTCGTCCTCGGGCGGTTTCCCGCTCGTCCTCGGGCGGTTTTTCGCTCGTCCACGCATAGGATTGCCCGAGCGCGATCATCTCGGATCGTCCGCGCGCGATCGGCGCGGATCGTCCGCGCGCGATCGGCGCGGATCGTCCGCGCGCGATCGGCGCGGATCGTCCGCGCGCGATCGCCGCGGATCGTCCGCGCGCGATCGGCGCGGATCGTCCGCGCGCGATCGCCGCGGATCGTCCGCGCGCGATCGGCGCGGATCGTCCGCGCGCGATCGCCGCGGATCGTCCGCGCGCGATCGCCGCGGATCGTCCGCGCGCGATCGCCGACGATCTTCTCTCGCGCGCGATCGCCGACGATCTTCTCTCGCGCGCGATCGCCGACGATCTTCGCACGCGCGCGAGCGCCGACGATCTTCGCACGCGCGCGAGCGCCGACGATCTTCGCACGCGCGCGAGCGCCGACGATCTTCGCACGCGCGCGAGCGCCGACGATCTTCGCACGCGCGCGAGCGCCGACGATCTTCGCACGCGCGCGAGCGCCGACGATCTTCGCACGCGCGCGAGCGCCGACGATCTTCGCACGCGCGCGAGCGCCGACGATCTTCGCACGCGCGCGAGCGCCGACGATCTTCGCACGCGCGCGAGCGCCGACGATCTTCGCACGCGCGCGAGCGCCGACGATCTTCGCACGCGCGCGAGCGCCGGAGATCGTCCGTGCTCGCGCGAGCGCCGGAGATCGTCCGTGCTCGCGCGAATCGCCGACGATCGTCTAACATAGCCGGAGATTGTACGCGCGGGCACCAATGGGTTCCTGCTCGCTATCACCGACAATCTTCTCTCGCGCTAGCGCCGACGATCTTCGTACACTCGTCGGCGCCGAAGATCGTCCGCGTTATTTCTTCCGCGCGTGGGAAACCATCCCACGCGCAATCGCCGACGGCGCGCAAGCACTGGCGATCTTCTGTCGCCGAGATCGTCCACACGTGGGATGGTTTCCCACGCAATCGCCCACGATCTTCTTTCGCGCGCAAGCGCCGATGATCTTCATTCGCGCGGAAGCGCGGGGATCCTCCACGTGGGCACCGATGGTTCCCCCCGCGCGATCGCCGATACGCCCACGCGGGTACGCGTGCGTGCGAGCACGGTTATCCTGCTACGCACGTTTCATTCATGCGCTGCCCAGATCTGTGCTTTTCGCGCGATCACCAGCGTGATCGGCGCACCGTTCTCCAACACGTTCGTGCCCTAATTACATTAGGGATTCTGGCGGTCAGGCCACCTTCGCGTTTCCCTCCCCGCAGTGCAGAGCGCCCTCTCCGGAGGGGGGGAGGTTTCCGGACAGGTCAAAGGTCTCTTCTCCCTTCATTGCAGATTCTCCACGGGTGAACCCTCATGTGTCAACTCCTCCAAGGGATCGAACGATCCTCTTCCCTCCAGAGGGACTACCTGTCAGCGCGACGGTCGGTCGGCAACCCTGGTGGTACGCCGTTGTCAGAGCGCTTACGCAGGCGATGAGCCTGTGCCTTCTGACTGGGGTTACTATCAGTAGCAACTTCCTCTCCCCCTGAAGAGGGAGAGAGGAATCCCTGACATGGTATCTCCTCCAAGGACTATCCTGTCCCTTCGCAAGTCCTTACGCAGGCGATGAGCCCTCCTCAGACTTCTTCCCCCCTCCCCTGCGGATGAGCATTACCCATCCTCAGGAGGGTCGGAAGATCCGGTCCTCTCCACCATCACACCATAGGGGGAATCCCTGCCTCTTCCTGAGAAATCTTCTCGTGCGGAGGGGGCGAAAGTCTTACATCCTTCATTGCTGGAGTCCGGTTTCCCTCCTAGGAGGGAACCGAAGGCCCAGTCTTCTGCAAGGACCCGACAGGAACCAGATGGACCCTTGGAGCATGTCTACGAGTCTCCCCAGGAAGAGCCTCTGGGGACGGGAGACCTCTCTGCCAGTCCATCAAGAGGAGAAGCTCCAGGGGTCGGAACTCGCGTTCTGGCAAGTCCTGACCCTCAGGAGGAACCTCAAGGGGACCCCAGATCCAGAGTTTCCTCTTCGTAAAGGGAAGGATATGGTCCGGGACCGAATCTACGCCACCCAAGGACTCGCTTGGGCCGGTGCAGCTTTGCCCTGGTCTCAGGGAATAAAGAGCGCCAGAGACAAGGCCGAGGGCCAGCTCTCTGAGCTTGCCTCCTCCAATAGTCCCGGACGGTATCGAGCCCCTCCCTCCTCCCTGGGGAGGGATCGGTGAGGGGACGGGCCCTCTGGGCAGAAGTCCAGTCCATGTTGAGGATGCGCTCCCTCCAAGAGTTGGCCAACGGGTCCCGAGGCTTCCTTAATCTTCTCCTCCTTGGGAGAAGGCGTCTGGAGGCTGGAGACTGATCATCGACTTCTCGACACAGAACGGGGTTGTCAAACAGTCTCCGCTCAGCATGGCGACGGCAGACGCGGTCAGTCTTGCGGTGAGACCACAAGACTTCATGTGTACACTGGTCTGGTAGGACGCGTACTTCCGTTCACGGTCCACCCGTCTTCAAGGAAGTACTTTGGATTTTGCCTGGAAGGCGGATGGACCAGTTCAAGGTGCTGTGCTTCAGTCTCTCCACAGCACCTCAAGTGTTCGCCGAAGCTTCCACTCTGATCTCTTCATGGGCTCACAGGATCGGCATCCGTCCCCTCCGTTTCCCGGGTGACTGGCTGATCCTAGCAGACTCGAAGGCATCCCTTCTTCGCCATCAGGACAAGTTCCTCGGACTTTGCCAAGTTCTAAGGATCATGGTGGTCCTCAAGGAGTCCTCCCCGCAGCCCTCTCAGAGTCTGGTATACCTAGGCATGGTCTTAGGCACCAATCTCCCGAAGCCTTCCCTTCAGACGACAGGATAACAAGGCGGAGAAAGGTCGTGAGACCTTTCCCCACACGAGAAGAACCTCCAACCCAAATGTGGGTACGTCTCTCCTCCCTGGCCCGTCTGGTTTCCAACAGTCGCCTCAGGATGAGTTCTCTCCAGCGGCGACTCAGGGCGCGGTGGAGTCAGGGACACGACTCCCCGGACGCCTGGATCCCTAGGGGACAACCGGAACAGACGGATCCCCAGTGGTGGGAAGCAGACGAGAATCTACGATAGGAAGTGGACCTTCTTGTCCTCCCCCCAAACTTGATGCTGTTTTCGGGTGCGTCAAAGAAAGGGGGGGGGGGGCACGTTCTGAACCACGGGACCTCAGGCCGGTGGGCAGAACCAGGAAGTACCTTCCCTAGACCTACTAGAGATGGAAACCGTGTTTCTGGCACTTCAGTAGCTCCACCAAGCCTGGCGGACTACTCTGTGGTGGTGAGGATCAACAACACCACAGTGATGGCTTACATGCTCAGACAGGGAGGTACTTTTCAGTACAGCCATCCCATCCTGCGGTAGAGATACTGAGATGGCCCGAGTTCCCCTCGATCACCTTAGCAGCTCACTTGATTCCAGGCAAAGGAATGGGCTCGCCAACAGTCTGAGCAGTGCGACACAGACACCACATAACGAGTGGTCTTTGGATCCTCAAGTAGCCTACAAAGTCCTGACTCGGTGGGGCTCCCCTCTGTGGACCGGTTCGCTACGGCGCTGAACTACAAGCTCCCGCTGTACTGCTCCCCGGTCCCGGACCCCAAGGCCCTCTGGTAAGATGCCTTCCAGCAACGGTGGGACAACATCGATGTGTTCGCCTTCCCCCCGTTCTGGCTGATGTGGAGAGTACTCTACAAGACCAGAGTATTGGTCAGTCTCTCAATGACCTCCATAGTTCTGCTAGGGCCTCTCGCAGATGGCTCACCAGTCCCTCTGTAACTCCTTGTTGCGAAGCCTCCGAGGGAACCCCCCCCACGTCACGGGTTACTCACACAACCACATGCCAACATCCTCCACAAAGCCGTAGCTTCGCTTCGACTTCCCACCGGGAGACTATCCAGCATCTCCTCAAAGAGGGAGGATTTTCGCAACAAGTTGCGAAAAGGAGGTCTGGACACCTGCGCAAGTCTTCCGCAGTAGTCTCCCAGGCGAAGGGGCGAGTTACTGTGGTCGGTGTCGTGGAGAGGGTATCCCTCCACACGATGCCGCTTCCAGCAATGGCGGAGCTCCTCGTGGGTTTGCGGGATGAAATGTGCCCTTCAGTTTCGGCTGTGAAAGGCTATCTCTCAGCCTTAGGCCTTGCCTCCAGGCTCAAGGGATAGACATTTCTCCCTCGCTGGAACACACTCTCCTCATACGAAGCCTTGTCCTCTCCTGCCCTCAGTCGAAGGTGAGACCTCCTCCTTGGAACATGGTTTGAGTCCTCAAGTCTCTAAAGAGACCTCCCGACGAACCACTACGTAAGGCCCCAGTTCACCACCTTACCGGGTAGACAGTGATCCTGCTAGCCTTATCCTCGGCCAAGCGAGTCACATGGTCTCTCATACGACTTCGCCCATTCAGGGGGATATGGGGAGGCAACGTTCAGGTTCGTCCCTGAGTTTTGTTGCCAGGACTCAGAACCCAGGAGTGCCGGATCCGCGGTTGGGCTCTTTCCAGGTTTCGAGTCTCTGTCCTGTAGCAGATGACCCAGACCATCTCCTACCTTGCCGGTAGGGAGTCTGAGGTGGCGTCTTAAGAGAACAGCTGCAGTCTGTCCCCAGGCTCAAGTCCCGTTTGTGGACCCTGGGAAAACAAAGAGAAGGGTCACCAGAAATACCATCTCAGCCCGGATTCGCAGGGTGTTACACCCGGCCTTGAATCCTGACCCTTCTCCGTCGCATCGCCCTAGAGCCCATGATGTCAAGGGCGTAGCTACGTCCCTGCCCTTCATGGAGCATCATTCAGTGACGCAGGTCCTGCAAGCGGGGGTGTTGACGCATCCGACCATCCTCTCAGCCCCTTACCTGCAAGACATGACCCACAGGAGGCTCGATACGTTTCTATCGGCCCTGTGGTGGCTGCACAACAGCTGGTCTAAACCTCAGGCTCCTTAATAGACAAGTAGCAGAAGGTTGAGGGCATTGTTACCTGATGTTATTCTGCATGAATGAAAAGATCTGTCTGGCCCTTATTCTTTTCTTCATCCTCTCCTCCCTTGGAGAAAGCAGCATCCTGAGTTCTCTGCACAGCTGACCTCAAACCACTGCAGGTAGACCATGCTTCCTTGTGTTCCTAGTATTAGGTGTAATACAGTACTGTCCTGTCCCCGTACCCTGACGAGGTGGTATTGGGAGAGTCCTAGCCTAGATTTCCTTCTGAGGAACTCCAGGTCAACTGCCTAGGACAAGTCATTTTTCACCTTCGCACATACCTTACGTAGGCCGCGGCAGTTTCACAACCGCTAGCGAGGAGCAGGGATTCCCTATTGTCCGAGTACTTAATCGCTCGAATATGGAATCCCCGGGCAAGCCAAAGCCAGTATGGCCGGGACTTACCACCCTTCCTAAGGGTTAAGTCACCCCATGTAAATAGCGTGGTTTGTATTTCAGTTACGGAACAAATGACAAATTCGTAGATAATTTGTATTTTTCCTAACTATACAAACCTTAGCTATTTACACATACTTGCCCGCCAGCCCTGTCCCCCAAGATAAGTCCTACCTCTAAGTAAAGTGAGCCTTTCACCGGTGTGTGTGTGAGGGGGAGGGGTAGCAACCTACCCCTCCCTACCCCCCGCTAACTAGCGGAGGGGTCGTAAACCCTCATTAAAATTCTTATGGCTCGTCATTCAGATACGCCGAAGTAATTACCCCATGTAAATAGCTAAGGTTTGTATAGTTAGGAAAAATACAAATTATCTACGAATTTTTCATGTTTTAGCACACTACCTGCTGCTACCACATAACGCTTCAGCTCGTGCACCTGCTTCATGTAGTGTTTGAAAAACACACTTGAGGATTTCCAGCCTGTGAAAGAGCGAAGACTCTCGAAATCCATTGACTGGAAAAAGTTTAGGGAAGAGGCGACTTTCCTGAGATCATGACCTGCGGGTGTACTGTCAGGATCCGCTCTGCGAATAAAGTAGGTGATCTTCGCCCTTAGTTGTTTGAGTGACAAATCAGACCTCGATGTTTCTCCTTTAAAGAGCTGTCCTCCGCCAAAGTCTGAAGTTCTTCGAAGATAGACCTTTAGACTCTCCACTGGGCATAGAGAGACATCTTCCTTCAGAGGGCAGATTCTCCAGGGGCCCCACCATTTGGTGGGAAGCTCGTTCTTGGCGAGAAACGTTGGGTCAGGAAAGAGGGTAAGTTCGCCTGTGTCAGCAAACTGTATCTGGCCCTCTTCTCTTGATAAAGCCACAATTTCACTGACTCGGGCTCCCGAGGTGAGAGCAAAAAGGAAAATCACTTTTTGAGTCAAATCTTTTAGAGGGCAAGACTCATTGTCCAAACTTGCGGCAAATTGGAGCACTTTGTTGAGAGACCAGGAGATGGGTCTCGGTGGAGGTGCAGGACGGAGTCTAGCACATGCCTTTGGCAGCTTGTTAAAGATGTCGTCGGACAGGTCGATCTGGAAGGTATAAAGTAGTGGTCTTGTCAAGGCCGATTTGCAGGTGGAAATCGTGTTGGCTGCCAAGCCCTGTCCATGAAGGTGAATAAAGAAGGACAGACAAAAGTCTATAGAGGTTTCTGTAGGATTTTTAACCTTGACAAAGGACACCCATTTCTTCCAGGAAGACTCGTATTGCCTTCTGGTAGATTTTGTTTTGTATTCCTCTGGGAAGTCCAAACTTTTCTTCGAGATCCCAAACCTCTTCTTAACGGCTAGGGAGAGAAAATTATGAGATGTAGGTCTCGGGTTTTCCTTGATGAAGCGAAGACAGTCGACTTATGAACTTGCTGGGAGAGAACTGGGTCCAGCAGGGGAATTAGCTTGGGTTGTAATTCCAGGATTAGAGGGAACCAGTTGCTCCGGGGCCACTTGGGTGCCACTAGGGCTGCTGTTCCTTGGAAGGTTCTCAGCTTGGTGAGGACTTTCAGCAGAAGGTTGGGTGGAGGGAACAGGTAAATCTTGGACCATCTGTTCCAATCCAGGGACATGGCGTCCACTGCTTCCGCTCTGGGGTCCTCGTATGGGGCCACGTAACGAGGAAGTTGTTTGTTGTCGCTCGTCGCGAAGAGGTCGATCTGTAGTTCCGGGACATGTTGAGAGATGAAGGAGAATTAGTCTGCGTCTAGGGACCATTCTGACTCTATCGGGGTTGTCCTTGATAGAGCATCCGCCGTCACGTTGCGGAATCCTTGTAGGTGAACTGCTGAAAGGTGCCATCTCTTCTTGTCCGCTAGGTGGAAGATGGGCAGTAACACTTGGTTGAGTTGGGGCGATCTTGAGCCCTGACGGTTGAGACATCTGACCACAACGTCGCTGTCCAGAGTTAGACGGATGTGGGATGAGGGCCGTGGAGACAGATTCTTCAGAGTAAGAAGGACCGCCATGGCCTCCAAGATGTTGATGTGGAATGTCTTGAATAGGGGAGACCATGTTCCTTGAACTTGTCGTTGATGGGAGTGACCCCCCCCCATCCTTCTAGCGATGCATCCGTGTGGATAACGACCGACGGAGGCGGTGGTTGAAGGGGAACTGATCTTCTCAGGTTCTTTGCCTCCGACCATGGCTTTAAGAGTGAGCGAAGCCTGGTTGGTAAAGGTCTCTTGAGATCTCTTCGAGCGATGGATGCATATCTTCTCCAGACTCCCGATGCATCCTTTAGCTGTGCTCTTAGCACTGGGTCTGTCACTGAAGCGAACTGGAGGGAGCCGAGCACCTGTTCCTGTTGACGTCTTGAAATCCGTTTGGATTTTAGGAGTCTCTTGACAGATCCCGCTATTTCCTTCCTTTTCTTCAGAGGGATGGAAAGACGGTGTGACTGAAGGTTCCAATGGATTCCTAGCCATTGAAACTTCTGAGCTGGAGAAAGTCGAGACTTTTTGGTGTTGATCTTGAAACCCAGATGTTCCAGGAATTGGGTCACTTTTCTGGAAGCTTGCAAGCATTCTTCTGAGGATGCTGCCCATACCAGCCAATCGTCTAGGTAAGCCATCACCTGGACGCCTTGTAGGCGTAGCTGTTGGACGATCGTTTCTGCGAGCTTCGAGAAGATCCTTGGAGCTATGTTGAGTCCGAAGGGCATGGCTCTGAAGGCGTACTGCCTTCTTTGAAGCCTGAATCCTAGGTAGGAGGAGGCCTGGCGATTCATTGGAATGTGCCAGTAGGCGTCCGCCAAGTCTATTGAGACTGTGTATGCCTTTTGGGGCAGTAGGGCTATTATGTGCTGAAGAGTTAGGATCTTGAATTTGTTGTTCACTATGAACTTGTTGAGAGGGGACAAGTCCAGAATGACTCTGAGTTTGTCGGAGTCCTTCTTGGGAACACAGAACAGTCTTCCCTGGAACCTGGTGGACTTTACCCTCTTGATCACCTTCTTGTTCAAGAGTTCTTGGACGTATTCTTCCAGGACGGGGGTGGAGTGTTGGAAGAATTGATGGAAGGTTGGAGGTGGTGTTACCCAACTCCACCCTAGTCTGTTCTTGATGATGCCGTGAGCCCAAGGATCGAAGGTCCAACGATCCTGGAAGAGGCGGAGTCTTCCTCTCACTGGAAGCATTTCATTGCTTCTGGTTTCCCGAGGGTTTGCCACCTTGGCCGCCTGCTCCCCTTCCTCCTCTCCCTCTGGATGGACGTTGAGAGGAGTCTCTGCCGGAGCCTCTACCTTTGGGATGAAAGGTAGTTGACTGCCTTTCGTAGGCAGGTGTGAAGACTGTGTATGCCTTTTGGGGCAGTAGGGCTCTTATTTGCTGAAGAGTTAGCATCTTGAATTTGTTGTTCACTATGAACTTGTTGAGAGGGGACAAGTCCAGAATGACTCTGAGTTTGTCGGAGTTCTTCTTGGGAATACAGAACAGTCTTCCCTGGAACCTGGTGGACTTTACCCTCTTGATCACCTTCTTGTTCAAGAGTTCTTGGACGTATTCTTCCAGGACGGGGGTGGAGTGTTGGAAGAATTGATGGAAGGTTGGAGGTGGTGTTACCCAACTCCACCCTAGTCCGTTCTTGATGATGTTGTGAGCCCAAGGATCGAAGGTCCAACGATCCTGGAAGAGGCGGAGTCTTCCTCCCACCGGAAGCATTTCATTGCTTCTGGTTTCCCGAGGGTTATCCACCTTGGCTGCCTGCTCCCCTTCCTCTGGATGGACGTCGAGAGGAGTCTCTGCCGGAGCCTCTACCTTTGGAACGAAAGGTAGTTGACTGCCTTTCATAGGCAGGTGTGAAGACTGGTGACTGAGCCACCACCAGCTGAGGGACCAACTGAAAGGTCTGTTGGGGCTGAGCCATCAACTGGGGAGTAGCGGGTGCCGGAAACTGGCGCTTAGCCTCCCGCTGCTGGGGCCTGGGTTTGTTCGATTTCTTCTTAGGCTGGAGGCCCTCATCCTGAGAAGATTTCCTCTTCCTTGACATGCCCCACTTGTTGAGAAGGTTCCGGTTCTCTGTGGCGGCTCTGTCCACGATCTCTTTCACGAGGTCGCTAGGGAAGAGATCTTTCCCCCAAATGTTGGAGGAAATCAGTTTCCGGGGTTCGTGTTTGACGGTAGCATCCGCAAACACGAATTCTCTACAGGCTCTCCGGGCTCTGATGAAGCTATAGAAGTCCTTTGTCAGGGTGGCGAGATGGGTCTTAACCAAGACCATGTAGAAGTCTGGGGTCAGAGTGTCCCCGGCCATCGTCTCTAATTGCACTTGGTGAGAAAGGGAGGCGGCCAGTCTCTCTTTCGTATCCAGCTCCCGACGCAGAAGGTATTCGGAGAGCTTGGGGAGGTTCTCATTAAACTGCAGTCCTGTGACGTCAGCCTCCAACTTTCCTACAGAGAAAGTTAACTGGATGTCTTTCCAGTTCTTGTCGTCGGGAGGGAGGGCGAGGGAGAGGGGCCTACATTCCTCCAATGTAGGGCAGGGTTTCCCTTCCTTCACCGCCTTCAACACTACCAGTAGAGACTTTTCAGCGAAGGGGAAGACCATGGTGGCAGGAGCAAGAAAGGATGGATGTTTCTTGCTTAGGGCCGGCACCTTGGAGTTTGTGTAGCCCTTGCTCTTAAGGCAGCCGGCCAGAAGAGCTTGAGCCTTTGCATGGTCAAAGACAATGACCTCCTTAGGCTCGGTTTCCTCCTTGGAAACTGGCTCGGACTTGAGACGGATGTAACAGTCCAGATATGCTTCAAAACTAGGTCAAAACTCCACCTCTTCAGGGGGGATGGCGCCTAGTTTATCATTGACGAAAATTCGTCCACTCCTAATTGGCATGTGCTCTGCATGCCTCCAGGGGTTGGTCACTGAGCAAGGGGGAAGATCCTTAACATTGATCTTCCTGACCGTCTGCTTCGATAGACGGAGGATCTCCCTCTTGAGGTCTTAATGTCCTTTGCGAAACCTCTCGTCCAGGAGGGCCACCAGGGCCTGGAGACTATCCTGGTTTTCCACTATCGACGGTGTAGGAGTGGAAGAGGTAGAGGGAATCGGTTCCGTTACAGCAACGGAGGTAACAGAGGGGGCGCGGGCGATGTCGCCCTCGGAGTCCGGAGCCTCCACATGCTCCTTCTCTTATTGGCCCTCGGCCATCAGGGTCCTTTCGATGGTGTCCGACACTTCCGACATACGTTCCACCTAGTCAAGATGGAAGTCTTGCAGTGCGTCCGATACATCCGGTTCAACCGTCAGCTGGACGCAGGGGATCTCGGCTTTGGGGATAACAGCATCCGCAGATGCCTTTGGGAAGAGCAAAGCTCTCATCTTCTCGCTCGGGAGATAGGGCCCCGTGGCGTTCTTTTGGAAACCACGCACCCATTTGCGCAGTTTCTCTCGGGTAATGTCCCTAGCCTCCGCTGATGGAGGGTCCTCAAATGCCTCATGGAGCAGTTCCTTGCAAACAGTGCAGACCTGCGGGTCCCAATACCGTAGGGTCCCCTTAGAGATGGAACAGCTGGCGTGGTTTCGGCACGCCAGGTGGCCGTAGAAGTCTGGGCGCCGAACGCTGCAGAAGGCGCTCTCACACTGGATATACTCCTCCTGTAAAAGAAAGGGGGACATGAGTCTACACAAGCCATGTGCAATGACTTAAAGTAATGAATTGAAATAATCTTAGATTAGTATTAATCTTATTTAAACTTAACATAAGATTCCTTTTCAAGTGTAAGCTTAGGATAGGTAAGCTGGAAAAGAAGCAGAAAACGCACATACATGTGTATCCCGCCCAGCCAATTGCCGTGACCCCACACCATAACTAATTCTAGGGGCTCTTTAAGAGCCTAAAGAGGTGGAAGGAATATCCACATTGGATAAAGCACAGCTTAGACTTCCTCCAGGGAATTAGTCATGGTAAAGGGGGAGCTGAGTTCATTCAGCATAGAAGAAAAGAGAGAGAAATGATTCCTCTCTATTCAGATAGGTCCCGGCAAGGGACTGTGCATGGATGCACAGAGTATGCTAGAAGAATTTACTGCACAACTATACACTATAGTTTTCTGTCTAGGGTATGTACTATACCATAGATGTACTGTCTATCGTATATAGCTATACAATAGTCACTGCCGGCACAAAGGCCAGCAGGGAAGAGGTGACAGTCCACTGAAGTAATATGATTAGGTGGCGCCGGCAGCGTGACGGAATGCCAGAAGCGCGCCAGGCGCCGGTGAATCTCCATCGAGGGGAAACCCCTCCCTGTCATCAGTCTATGTGGCAGAGAGAGTACGAACCTCAGGATGACGGCAGTCGGCAAGCAACCGGCGAAGGTATTCCAACACTGACGTCAATTAATGAGACAGAGAGGATACCAGGTTACGCTGACAGCTGTTGCCGGCAGGGTAGAGGCGGCAGTGGACCGGCACTGATAGGTAGAGAGGAAGGGTAGGGGAAGAAGGAGGGAAGGGTAGTAGCTCATTACCCGAACCTCGTCTTCCTCCGGAAGGAGTGTTCAAATGAAAGAGAAAGGGAAGCAATCTTTCATCCAGCCGCAACAGAGCCGGCAGTCGGATAGAATTGCGGATGGCATCCCAAGGGAGGACCGAAGAACACTCTAAGATAGTGAGGTCTTCCGCCAGCAGACCGACTTGCCTTAAGCTATCCCATAGTTCGACTATATGCGGGAAGCGTAGCAGTTCGGACCAACCAACGAAGGGACCGAGCCGAACCCACAACCCGCCGGCACGCGGTGGAGTTGTAGGACGGCGGACAGAGGTGTGATGGCTAGGCAAACACTAAAGGACAGAGGGGGGAGGGGCAAGGGTCCTGAGGGGGAGTGTGGGGGAAGGCGTAGCCCTCACCGACACTCCGGGGGGGGGTTCTGTACCAGAACCAGCACTATCCCAGGTGTAGGAAGAATTCATTCTCCAGCCTAGGGTAGGTTAGTTCAGAGAAGGTACAGCACTAGTGTACTGTACTGTCCTAAACTATAAAGAAACAGAATCCCCAGGTCTGCCTAACCTAGGCTAGGGAAGCGAGTCCCAAACCAGGGAAGGCAGGTGTAGGACAAGTCGCTAAGCCACAGGGAGGAAGGGTCGAAACCCTACCAAGTGTGGACTAGGGGGAAGGGCAGAGCCTTCGCCGACCAGCAGAGACCAAAAGGAGAGTTCATTCACCTAAAGGGGGAGCTGGGGGCGAACGACTGGTACTCTGAGGTTCTGTCCCAAACTCAAAGCTCATGTACTATGGCTTAGGAGCGGGGAAAGAAAATCCTAGCCTAACCTCACTCGAATACGATTCGAGGTAAGGAAGGCTAGGATGTAGCCTAGGCTACCTCAGAGGGAGGAGATTACCTTGGATAAGGTAACTGAGGAGGTGAGAAAGTATACAAAAGCCCTAACGTTAGGTTAGGGGCAAGGGAGTCGACTACCAAGATCACCGAAACCCCTTGTATACTTCCTAGAAGGCGAAAACACATGTGCAATCACTGAATCTTATACAGTATGTATAAATGCCTAATATCTTCATTTTGTAACTTAACACTAGGAACACTTATATCATGCATGAGAGTAAACAAAAACCACCTAAGCTATCGAGCCTAGGGGCTAGGCTAGCACACTAGCATACGAATCGGCTACCTACAATCGCCGAAAATGGATACTGCGGGCATAATATAACTAATTCTTAGCAATGAAGACTAAATAACTAATGCTGATAATTAGTTATATGACTAGGAAGGTTGTTCTGGCTAACTAAATAAAGCATGCGAGGCGAACAACATCGTCCGCGTCATGACGCCTCCGGTCAAGGCACAGCTCCGCCACAAAACACGGTATTTTAAGATAAAAAGGCGTTACTTTACGGCTAGAGCTGATTTATACAATACAAGAATATGGTACTCAACTTTCCAGAAGGCGAGGCAGAAGATTGCGACATGTTGGATCACTTAGTGAAAAACTGGGATAAGCACCTTGTCATAAACGCGACGTGAGAAGGAATGAGGATGGCGCGCTGCGGCGGCGTCAACCAAGATGGTGGCCAACATGGCGACCGGATGTTGATGTCGCCGAGTACCGTAACAGTAACGGAGGAGGAGAATTTAGTAACGGCTCCTCCCATAACTTGCCACACTTCCCCCTCGAAGCGTAAACGCTATGTGGGGTGCAGATAGCTATGTGGCGTGTCAAGCATACGTCCCCTGTTATCATACGATATCCTAAAGGGAAATCTTATGGGTACTCGTGCCAGAAGTTAGAATTCTGTGAAACCTTTAGTTTAATTCTATGGGAATATCTACTGTAGTCATATATACCCTTAGGAAGCAACTGAAGGAACCTTCCATCAGGACGACATGGCTTGATCCCAAAAATAATAATAAAAGCTGATTCAGAGGAAGTTGTAGCAGTTCAAAAGTAGGCAAGTTAATGGTATTGAAGTGATAGTACTGTACTCCTAATTATAATGACAAAAAGTGTTCCCACGATGTTAAAATACACTAAGAGCACAAACATTTTCATGCTTGCATTATACAAGAAAGAAATATTTGGAATGCTGGCTAGTATAGTGGTAACGTGTTTGCCTAGAATTCGCATGGCAAGAGATCGATCCCCGCTCAGGACCGTGAGTTTAAGCTGTTTACTGGGGAGGCTATTGCTGTGGTAGGGCACCACAGTGGGGGGTTGGGCTTGCCCGGCTGAAGTTCTGGTGAGTATCTATTCTGATGGAACTGGAACTGAAACCCGACACCTTTAACCTTAATAGTGAACAAAACAAAAACAGGGTGGTTGCAGTAGGCCAGTACTATTCTCTCTAAAGTCAAAGCCAATCATACTAACGGCCTGACCACAATAAAGGGATTTCTGTACAGCATTGGAGATTGTAAGAAGGGCATCACATGCTCCAAGGCGTTTACAAAAACCAAATTGCAAACTAAGGATCAGATGATTACCTTCAGCAAACCTATCAAAACTTTCTTAAACTTTAGATATGGGAGTTATGGCAATTGGGCAGTAATCAGTTGGACTTGAGCTACCACAAACACATTTACATAGTGGAGTAGCATTACCAATTCTCCAACAAATACCAAAAGCTTCTCTTCTTGCTAACTTAGGCAAAATAACAGATAACTTTGGAGCTAAGAAATCTGCAGTCTTTATTAAAAACAAAGGAAAAATACCATTTGGGTTTACACCACCATAAGCATCAAGGTCCATTAAGAGAGCTTTGATTTCAAGATATCAAAAAGCTAAACTAGTTAGTTTAGCCTCAGGAAAACAGGAATGAGGAAAATAAAGTTTCTCATTACTCTGCTTATTGTCAAACACATCAGCCAAAAGGGCTGCCTTCTCCTTTGGAAAGTGAGTGACGGAGCCATTTGGTTTAAGTAAAGGCGGAACTGTTGCATCTTCACCAAAGAGTGCAGATTTAAGGTAGTCCACCACTCATGTTCCTGGGTTATACCAGAAAGGGTTTCTTTTATGGTTAAATTGTATAAATTTTCAACTGAAGCATAAACTCTGAGCAAAAGCTCTAAGCTGAGTATAGTTATTCCAAGTCAAATCTGATGTGTTACCCTTCCAAAGATGACAGGCCTCCTGCTTCTCCAAATAAGCATGTCTACAATCCTCATTGAACCATTGTTTGTCTATCAGTCTGTACTTTAGCCCACAAGAAGCGATATGCCTATCAATTATGTTGACTAGATTCTCATTCAAAGGGACAACAGGATCAACACTACTATAGAATTGTGCCAGTTTAAGACCAAAATATCACTTAAAATCTCATTCCAGTCTGCTTGAGATTTCATATAAATTTTACTCAAGTATGATACATCAGG
Organism: Palaemon carinicauda; assembly: GCF_036898095.1. Taxonomy (NCBI): domain Eukaryota; kingdom Metazoa; phylum Arthropoda; class Malacostraca; order Decapoda; family Palaemonidae; genus Palaemon; species Palaemon carinicauda. The sequence goes on along the minus strand of NC_090738.1, from coordinate 17,517,736 downwards.
GACAGGCTGCTCAGTCTTCACTACTAATGAAATAAAGGCATGATCAGATGTCCCATCTGGAGAACCAACCTTACTTGGTATATTGCCAGGGAAGTCAGTATATACGATATTATGTTCAAGCAGTTACCAAACGTGTGAGTTGCTTCACTTATGATTTGGTCACAACTTGATTCAGAGGCAAAGTCAACAGCTCTTAATCCATGGAGATCGGTAGGTGAAACAGAATTTAACCACTCCCTATGGTGAGCATTGAAATCTCCAACAAAGACAAAAGAGGCCTTTCTAGCATCTTGTTAATTAGCCATAATGGTAAGAAGACAATCAAAGATAGAATCATCCATGTTTGGATTTCGGTAGATTGAACACAAATAGCAGTTGTTATGCCTGCCACAAATCCTTTGAGCGTTAAAACAACTGTTTAGTAATTTCAGTGTTGTTAGGTGTATGAGGACAGGATAATGTGGAAAGAATAGGCCAGACTATTCACTGTAAGCAAAGGAAAAATGAGCTGTAACTAGAAAGAGGGATTCTATGTACTACTGTCTGGCCAGTCAAAGGACCAAGTAACACTCTCGCAGTAGTATCTTAACAGTTGGCCAGTTATGGAGAAATGGGGTATCAAGTAAAAAGCAAATACACAGAGATCTCAAAGATTGAAAGTTTTGATATGAGATAAAGGATATGGAACATTTAGCAAATAATAGAGGAAGTAGATCTGGAAGTGGCATGGCAAATTATTATTAATATTACTTGCTAAGCTACAACCCTAGTTGGAAAAGCAGGATGTTATAAGCCCATGGGCCCCGACAGGGAAAATGGCCCAGTGAGGAAAGGAAACAACTAAAAAATAAAATATTTCAAGAACAGTAACAACATTAAAATAAATATTTCCTTTATAAACTATAAAAACTTTAACAAAACAAGAGAAAGAGAAATTTGATAGAATAGTGTGCCCGAGTGTACCCTCAAGCAAGAGAACTCTACCCCAAGACAGTGGAGACCATGGTACAGAGGTTATGGCATTACCCAAGACTAGATGTAAATGTGTTTGTGGCCGCTCAAGTCCCACTGATTACCGCCCAATTTCCATGACTCCCATATTATCTAAAGTCTTTGAACGTCTTCTGGAAAAACATCTTAATAGGTTTGCTGAAGGTAATCGTCTATTCCCTAGTTTGCAATTTGGTTTTCGTAAAGGCCTTAGAGCATGTGAGACTCTTCTTACAATCTCCAATGCTGTACAGAAATCCTTTGATTGTGGTCGGGAAGTTTGTATGATTGGCCTTGATTTTAGTGCTGCCTTTGACCGTGTTAATCATGAGGCCCTTGTTTTCAAACTCAAACAGTTGGGAGTGGGTGGGTTGTTTCTTAACATTATTGATTTTTTAAGTGATAGATCTCAGAGTTGTTGTTGATGGGCACCATAGCGAGTATAGGAATGCAATATCCAGTGTTCCACAGGGTAGTGTTCTTGGCCCATTACTTTTCATACTATATACACATGACATGTTGTTTGGCCTAGAAAGCAAGCTTGTTGCATATGCAGATGATGCTACTCTCTTTGCATCAATTCCATCCCCTGAATGTAGATCTGGGGTTGGTGAATCCCTTAATAGAGATTTAGCTAAAATTAGTGCATGGTGCAAATTATGGGGTATGAAGTTGAACCCTAATAAAACTCAAAGTATGATTGTAAGTAGGTCAAGGACGGTGGCTCCTCAACATCCGGATCTCAGTATTGATAATGTTTCTTTAAATTTGTATGACTCTTTTAAAATTTTAGGTGTGATTCTTGACAGCAAATTTACTTTTGAGAAATACATTAGGTCTGTGTCTTCTTCAATTGCACAAAAAATTGGCTTATTGAGAAAGTCTTACAAGATTTTCGGTGATCAATCTATTCTGAAGAAGTGTTTTAATTCTTTCATTCTACCTTGTTTTGAGTATTGTTCTCCTGTCTGGTGTTCAGCTGCTGATTCTCATCTTAATTTGTGGGACAGAAACTTACGGTCTATTAAATTTCTTATTCCTGATCTAGATATTAATCTTTGGCACCGTCGTTCAATTAGTTCATTATGCATGTTGCATAAGATTTTTCATAACTCTGACCAACCTTTACATTCAGATCTCCCTGGACAATTCTATCCTGTTCGTAATACTAGGCAGGCAGTTAATTCTAATAGCCAGGCCTTCTCCATCATGAGGCTCAATACTACGCAGTATTCTAGAAGTTTTATTCCAGCTGTTACCAAGTTGTGGAATGATCTTCCTAATTGGGTAGTTGAATCAGTAGAACTTCAAAAGTTCAAAGTTGTAGCAAATATTTTTATGCTGACCAGGCTGACATGAGTCTTTTTATAGTTTATATATGACATATCTGTTTTTGACGTTAACAGTTTATATAGGACATATCTGTTTTGACCTTGTTACTGTTTTTAGAATGATTTATTGTTCTTTTATTCTCATCATTTATTTATTTCCTTATTTCCTTTCCTCAGGGCTATTTTTCCCTATTGGAGCCCTTGGGCTTATAGCATCTTGCTTTTCCAACTAGTGTTGTAGCTTGGCTAGTAATGATAATAATAATAATAATAATAGAGAACAATGGTTTGATTTTAGAGTGTCCTTCTCCTAGAAGAGCTGCTTACCATAGCTAAAGAGTCTCATCTACCCTTACCAAGAGGAAAGTAGCTACTGAATAATTACAGTACAGTAGTTAAACCCTTGGGAGAAGAATTGTTTGGTAATCTCAGTGTTGTCAGGTGTATGAGGACAGAGGAGAATATGTTAAGAAATTTCCAGACTATTCAGTGTATGTGTAGGCAAACGGAAAGTGAACCATAACTAGAGAGAATGATCCAGTGTAGTACTGTCTGGCCAGTCAGAGGACCCCATAACACTCTAGTGGTAGTATCTCAACAGGTGGCTGGTGCCCTAGCTAACCTACTACCGATATAAAGACAAAGACCATTTAGGAATTCAGGCTAAAGTTCACAAGACAGAAGATAAAGGAGAGATGTTATTCTACATCTAACCCTAAGTGATAATCTGAAAAAAAAAAATGATGAAGTGTGTAGCAACAGAGAAGTTGACTTTTATCTGCAAGGATACAATATAGATTTATTTATATTGCATGTAACATGATCTTTCAAATGAAATGGAAATTTAAAAAAAAAATTCTTATTACTGATCTAGACAACCTAGTTTTGTATATGGTTATATAAATCCTTTGACTCTCATGGAATCCTTGATAAAATTTTCATAAGGCAAGAATCCTCCATAAATAAAAAATATGGACTGTGTCCTAATAACACATTTGTTAGTTTAGGGGAATCTTTACATCTTGTTTCTAAGGTGGAGTTCCTTCCCTTCACATAGAGCAAATGAATTTTTTTTATTCCCATTGAATACAATATACTTCTATTTTCAATTGAAAGCAAGTGTATAAAGCACTGTAATTAATAAATAGTATCAGAATGTCAAGAACATTACTGGTTTGGCAATTACCTCTTAAATATAATCATCTTAGCTCTGGTTACAACACACTATTAACTTGTTTGTGACGGCTAGCTCTAGATTCTAATATCTACATTCACTTTACACTGGATTTTAAAGGAATTGAGCACTAAACTTCTCAACGTGTTGTCAACTTTAATACTGATTATTCACTATTAGGGACATTATTTGACCATCCTGTTTTCATTTTAATACATTCATTAAAACTTTCTATGCAGTGAAAGCTTATCTGAACAATCTTGGTTCTATTAAAGAGTACAGTACTGAGAAAATATTACATACCTGAAACTTTGGAGACTTAATAAGGGCTCTTAGTACTACACCAAGATAAAAATAAAACCTTTTAAGATAGCATAACCAGATAATTTAAATTGATTGTTTGTCTCAAAAGCACACACACTTGTTAAATATAAAAGGTACAGAAAATTACACTATCTTGTAGAAAAACTATACAGAACTAATAAACTTCCAATAATTATTGGCCAATCAATAATTATTACTGTGATGAAATGGATGAACTACTAGAATATCACATGAAAAGTTCTTTAAAATATTTAGTACAAGAATTTATTGTAATCAGAAAAAAAATGTTCATTTCTGCTGAGAGAAATAAAAGACAGCATTGTTTAGAAGTAATATCACAGACAACATGATGTACATGCACACTGAAGGATTAACGACTAATACAGGAAGTGAAAAAGTGACAATGTAAAACCTGAAGATTCATAAACAAGGGCCCTTTTGTTATATATCAGTTTAAAACCCAAAAATGTATTTCTCTAAAGAATCTGCTCTGGTTTTATAATCTAACCATTGGGCCATATACATTTGAGGTGGCATATTTCATAGGAAGATTCTTTTTAGATAATTTAACTGGTTAATAAACCACCTTTTTATAGCTTTAAAGTTATAAATCAGTGTCTTGATAACTATATACTATGAAGAATTTTTAGTCTTTTTCCAAGTTCATTAAGCAGTACAAAAATTGAGATAAAAAATTGAATGTATTCTGAAAAAAGGGTAAATTATAAATATGAGATATACAAAATAATCTTTATTTTTTAGCCTTAAGCTCCATTATCTCTTTTCCAGGCTTCAATCCATAAAATAATCCTCTCAATATTGGATTCCATATCTTCTGGAGAGTTTGATGGAAGAACATGGACAATATCATTATTATAACTATCCATAGCCTCGTCTCTTATGACATTCATGATTTCGCATTCAACATTCTCTGTCAGCTTTGTTCCATGGTAGCCCCTGAAATGAAAAATAAAAATAGATCACCTTTGAATAATAATCTTTACTAGGATACAGTAATTTAATTTAATTTACATATTATTAAGTAAAGCACAATGTAAGTGAGGCAAAGAGGGTAGTCTGACCTGAGGTGGGGTCAGGGATTGGGTCATTCATATGAAGAGAATAAGAAGTTGTTTTGGAAAGAAGTGAAGAGAGTAAGGAAGGCTGGTTCAAGAAAGAATTGAAGAGAGAGTGAAAGATGGAAATGGAAGGCTGTTAAAAGGAGAGGAGGTAAGGAAAAGGTGGGCGGAATATTTTGAAAGTTTACTGAAAGTTGAGGATAATAGGGAGGCAAATATAATTTCTGTTGCAGGTGTTGAGGTGCTGGTGATGGGAGATGAGAATGAGAGAGAGATTACAAGAGAGCAAGTGAGGAGAGCACTAGATGAAACGAGAGTAGGAAAAGCATCAGGTATGGATGATGTGAGAACTGAGATGTTGAAGGAAGGGGGTGTGACTGTACTTGAATGGTTGGTGAGATTGTTTGTTTGTTTGTTCGTTCCAACACGGAGTACAGTGAACCCTCGTTTATCGCGGTAGATAGGTTCCAGACGCGGGCGCGATAGGTGAAAATCCGCGAAGTAGTGACAGCATATTTACCTATTTATTTAACATGTATATTCGGACTTTTAAAACCTTCCCTTGTACGTAGTACTGTTAACAAACCACCCTTTAATGTACAGAACACTTAATGCATGTACTACAGCACCCTAAACTAAAACAGGCACAAATATTAAAGGCGATTTTATATCATGCGTTTCCTAAACACCTAAAAAGCACGATAAAAAATGGCAACCAATGTTTTGTTTACGTTCATCTCTGATCATAATGAAGAAACAAACTCATTTAGTGTACACATATATGTATAGGTTAGTTTTTGCATCGATTATATTGATTATACAGTACTGTATGTTGATTTTTTTATTACCAATGTTTTAGTTTACGTATTTTTCTTAGGACTTCCAAATGAAATCTTTTTCTTTATGACGCCGCCTGAAACGACGGCGTGTACGCTCAGTAAACAACCACGCTCAGAACAAACAAGGCATTTAACGCGCATGATGATAGTGATAAATAATGATACAGTACATACAGTATTTACAGTAAAAGCATTTACAAAATATGTTACCTTACAAATATAAATTATACAGTACTTGTACGTAGCAAAGCAGGAAAACAATTTGAGAGAGAGAGAGAGAGAGAGAGAGAGAGAGAGAGAGAGAGAGAGAGAGAGAGAGAGAGAGAGAGAGAGAGAGAGAGAGAGAGAGAGAGAGAGAGAGATTGTTTTACGTACGTAAATGTAAATTTTAAACAAAAAAAATATGATAGGTTACAACATGTAGACTTTTAAAACCTTCCCTTTAACTTAATGCATACAGTACGTACATTACTAAACTATAAAACAGGTTAAAGTAAAAAATAAAGATTGTTACTGTACTCACCACGAAAGAAGTTGAAGAAAAACTTGAATGGTGATGGCGATGAATTTGCTGCACAGTAGAAATGATGATGATGAAGCTGATGATGTGTTCTACTGTGCAGTCAATGATAGTATTTTACGTCTCTTCAGACGGAGGTGTCTTTTCCTGGGACACCTCTTCAACTTCTTCCTGGGAAACTTCTTCAATTTCTTCCGAAGGCGTACTAGCAGGAGGAACTGGCTCTTTTTTGCGAGGCTGGAAGAACATTGTGATCGGAAGTTGTTGCCGCTGCTTCTTTTTTCGATCCAAGAGCATTTTGTAGGGAGTCATGTCTTCATCGATCTTGTTGCAGAATTGCATCGAGCGAACCATATCCTCGTCCCACTCTTGTAACATTTCTTTCGCCTCCTTCATATGGTTGCAGAACTTGGCAAGCCGTTCTAATGTTAAGCCCGTTTCTTCGACATTTTCTTGGGTCTCTTCCTGGGTACCCTCACTCTCTTCCTCACTTGCCGATTTCGTCAGGTCTTCGAGGTCTGCGTCAGTTAGGGGCTGGGAATGGCAGTCCAACAACTCGTCGACGTCTTCAGTCGTCATGTCGCCAAACCCGTCACCTCCAATTATGGCAGCCAACTGCACAGATTTCCGTATTGCAGAGTGTTGGATTTCCGACGGAGTAAATCCCTTGTCGTCGTAAACAATATCGGGCCACAGCTTCTTCCAGCTCGCATTCACGGTTGCAGGTTTCATCTCTTGAAGTGCCTTTTGAATATTCTGCAGGCACGTGGCTATGGTGTACTGCCGCCAGTACGCCTTCAAGTTGAAATCTTCATCCTCGTCATCTTGGGCAGCATCCACACACGCAACGAGGTCCGCCAAGGTATTCTTCGTGTAGAGGGCCTTGAACGCCCTGATAACCCCCTGGTCCATCGGTTGAATTAATGACGTGGTGTTGGGTGGCAGGAACTCAACCTGAACGCCCTCACGCGACAGGTCAGTTGCGTGTCCACCAGCGTTATCCATAAGGAGAAGGATCTTGAATGGCAAGCCCTTCTCTAAGAGATATTCATGGACTTGCGGGATGAAACACTGGTGGAACCAGTTGGAGGTCAGCATCTTCGTAATCCATGCTTTTTGATTATGCATCCAGTACACGGGAAGGAGATTCTTATTTTTATTTTTCAAAGCGCGAGGATTTTTCGACTTATAAATAAGCCCCGGCTTTAACAAAAATCCAGCAGCATTGCCACACATCACGAGGGTAACGCGATCCTTGAATGCCTTAAAGCCAGAGGCTTTGGCTTCCTCTTTGAACAGGAAAGTTCGCGACGGCAGTCTCTTCCAAAACAAGCCGGTTTCATCCATATTAAACACTTGTTCCGGCTTGTATCCACCTTCAGCGATAATGTTCTTGAAAGTCTGGTTCACGTAAGTTTCAGCAGCGGCAGTGTCAGCGGAAGCAGACTCCCCATGCAGGGAAACGCTTTTCAGGGCGAAGCGTTTCTGAAACTTCGCGAACCATCCTTTGCTTGCGGAAAAACGTTTCTGAGGCTGGGAATCAGTGGATGTCCCTGGTTGAGGATCATCTGCATCATCATCATCTTCAGCATGGTTGCCGTCGTCGTCTTTAGGTTCCTTTGCAGCAAAATTCTCATATAAGCTCAAAGCCTTTGTTTGGATGGTGTTCGTATCCAACGCTATGTTCTTCTTCCGGCAGTCGGCAATCCACACAGCTAAAGCACCTTCCATACGTACGATCGTTTTATTACGCGTTGTAACGACTCGCTTCGCTGATCTGCTAAAGGTGATTGCAGCAGTCTTTCTAATGTTCGCCTCGTCCTTTTTGATATAGCGAACGGTGGATTCGTTGATGCCAAAATGGCGGCCGGCGGCCGCGTAACTTCTACCATCTTTTAACATGTCGAGAAGCGTAACCTTCTCAGCTATCGTCATCATCCTTCGGTGGCGTTTAGGCTCACTACCAGCCTTACTAGAAGCAGAACGCTTGGGAGGCATTGTACAGTAGGATTTAACAGAAAGTTCAACTTAAAACAGTCGCACACAGCACAGATTAAACTTCACAAACTTAAGAACGTCTACTCAGCGATACGCGGAAAGAGAAAGTGAACGATCCAGCCCCGCGAGAACTTTGATGCTGCGGGTAGAAGATGCGGGCAAAACACCAATCACAGGCTAGATAACAAAACTTGAGTTTTGATTCGTCATCTATCAGCGCTTGAACCAATCACAACCCGTCTTACAGTACTATGATGCGTTGGTTACTCATAGAAGATGCCCCGCGCATAATGAACGTACGTAGATTAAGTACAATACCGTAATAATAATAAATAATGATAATAATACTGTTCAGTAATAATAATAATAATAATGATAATAATAATAACAATAATAATTTTATCAACAACAACAACAATAATAATAATAATAACAATAATAATAAAAATTTACGTACGCTATTTTACGCCTCTCTCTCTCTCTCTCTCTCTCTCTCTCTCGTACGCTTACAGTATTCGAAATGTGATTTTTGCAACAAAGAATATTATTGGATGCAGTACTGTACTACGTACGTATACATACAAAAGATTCATGGAAAAGAAGCACATCCATTACAGTACACACCATTCTAATATGGTATGACTGCATCTGATTTGCGTTTCATGTTCGATTTAATTTTACTACGTACTGAATTATCGTATGATCACATTCTCTTTTCGTGTTTTATTTCTTTCTGTGCTGAATTATATATCATATGTAATGCAATGAACAATCAGTAAGAGCAGATATTACTAATTACAGTATTAATGGAATTACAGGTAACAAAATATCGTATTTGGTTGTCTTCAGATTTCGCGGTATTTTCGAATTTTCCGGAAAATTCGCGATATGTATATATATATGGGTTATGGGAAAACCCCGCGAAGTGGTGAATCCGCGATTGTCGAACCGCGAAGTAGCGAGGGTTCACTGTACTTACCTCGAACTACTTTCTTAGGAGGATCTGGGATCTCCCCATTAACCGACCAAGAATTTTGCGTAGTTCCCCCTCTCTCCGTTACCTTGTCGGGGCGCTCCGGGGCGGAAGGATACTCACCCTGGGGCGCCCCGGGGTCAGCGCTGCTAGGTCGTCAGTAAGCGTCTGGTAGCGGCGTAGATATCATCTCGCCGCTCTCTCTCACTTATCCCGTCCGATCACCTTGTGTACCACGTGTTCCTTTGTGTTCCTCATCCCTTGTGTACCACGTGTTCCCTTGTGTTCCTTACCTTTCCCTTGTGTTGCTTGCGTGTTCGGGTTTCATGAAATCCCAGCGTCGTTGTCCTGGGCCCAAAGCTGGTAAGTCTTGCGGGGCCTGGCTGTCCAAGCTGGATGTCGACCCGCACACGCTGTGCGCCTCGTGTCGAGGAAATAAGTGCTCCCCTTCCTCCACATGCCCGGAGTGTGAGTCCTGGCCAGAACTTCAGTGGTCCTTGTTCGCCACGAAGAAGAAAAAGGCGCCCCAGAGATCTCCCAAGAAGGCGGGCCTCACCTCCCCGCTAACGTCGCCTTCAGCACCTTCAGAGAGAGGTTCTCCTTCACCTTCCCCTACCCAGAGTAGTGGACGAGGTAAGTCCGTTGCGGGGAAACGGCCCATTGCCGTTCACTATGAGTCTGGTGTCGGGGAGTCTGTTAAAGTGGGGCCTACGCAGACGAGGGGGGGGGCGGTCTGCTAGTGTGGCGTAAGTTTGTGTTGCAGACGAAGGCCTGGTGCCCGTAGGACCCGTCTCAAGTGAAGACTCGGTGTGGGGGAAGCCCGAAACAGGGCCTACCCCCCCATCGTGGCAGTGTTTTTCAGGTTCAGTGGGTTCCGAGGGCGGTCGGGACAAAGAAAGGCAGGCTACGTGTTCTTCGGACCCCGACTCCATTGTTTGGACAGCGCCTAGGACGCCCTTCAGTCCCCTATGCGGCAGGAAGAGGAGTTCGAAGGATGGTTTGCCTCTTGAGCTGCTTTCCGCATGCCCCCGCCGCCCTCAGCTACGCTTCTGCCGGATTTCATGGAATCCTTAACCCCGGTATCCAGACCAAGGGCCCTTAGAAGACTCGTGATAGAGTCAGAGGATTCAGACAGCTCTTCCTCCTTGGACAGCTTCTTGACCTACAGCTCTTTCTCGTCGGAGGACTCCAGCGGCCGGGATGCCAGGAAGAAGCGGAAGAGGTCCAGGAGAAGGAGAGCTAGCTCCCACGCCAGCCCGGCAGGAAGAGATCGAAGTCCTCGAGAAGGAAGAATAAGAGGAAGAGTTCCTCGAGGAGGAGGTTCGTTAGAGTGGCTCCCCACCATCGTGGGTCGAGCAAGACGGCTGCCGCCCCAGTGCCTGCCTCGGTGGCCACTGGAGCCACTTCCGTGCCCTTACCCAGTGTCTCTTCGGCTCCGCCCGCTCGTCGGGTGCAGCCGTTGGCACACTTTCAGTTACCTGTACCCGGCAAGTCATCGGCTCCACCCGTTCGACGGGAACTTCCGCAGATGAGACCCGGCGGCTCGGCCCCCAGCCACTTCGTCACAGCGGCTCCGTTCAAGTTACGGAACCTGCCGCTGCTGCGACCATCAAGCAGCGCCATCCGGATTCCCCGGGAGGGGGTAGACCCATGATGGCTACCCCCGCCCCGGCGGCTCTATCCGCGACGGAGGCAGCCGCTGCACCAACCCGTCAAGAGGGAAGGGATGCCTCCGCTCCCACGGATCCCTCCGTGTTCGAGGATGCTGCCAACATGGAGGGGCAGATAGTAGAAGAGTTGCTGTACACAGGCAAGTGCTCCCAGACGAGGTCTCGTCATATAGGAAGGTTCTGGCCCTAATTCGTCACCACCATAGGCTGGACGAGCCTCAGCCTTCGTCAGAACAAGCTTGGCTGTCAGGTCTGGGGAGGATGGTTGACAATCTTGTCCAACAGAAACCATCCCTGACCCTACCCTTAGCGCCCGACGTTGTCCTGGGGATGGAACATGTAGATCACTTTGTGTCAGGCAAGAAAAACTTGCTAAGGGCTCAGGGTTCCTTCAAGCTCCTGCCAGGACTTAGAACCCAAAAGAAGTTTTATGTACCAGAAGGGTGACACTCAGGGCCCCACACGCTAGAAGAGGCCGTCGCTACCCTGAACTAGGGCAACACCGATGAGCGGAGGCTTAACGCACCGATGGTGTTCTCACAAGCAGAGGCCGCCATGATGGAGGACACCGCCCAGGACATAGTTAACGTAACCTCATGGCTGGACTGGTGGGCGTGCACCCTAGCAGGGTTTCAACTGGTGCACGACCTATCGGTTCCAGAGAACCAGGCCCTGTTACAAGAACTAATCCACTAGGCTGGCAAGGCGATGAAGTTTCTCACTTTCCAGTCCCTTACCCAGACAGCAAACTGGGTTCTGAGGAGAAGGGACATGGTGCTGAACAGGCTGTCTCGCAGGCTCCCTGAGTGAGAAGCAAAATTCCTAAGGAACTCCCGTCTGGGGCGAGACCGTGTTCCCCCTTCAGGCAGTGGCGGAGACAATAGAGAGGGTCGGAAAATTAAAGAGTTTGGCTGAGCCCAGGCCCAGGCAGCAGGTGGCAAGGCGGCCCTCACATAGAAGATCGTCGGCGGACCGGGCCTACCCGCCTACGCCTCTGGCTGGGCAGCAGGCCTCCTCGAAGAAACAGCAGAGGGAAAGTGGTCAATGGAGGAAAGAACCCGACACATCAATCTGCTCGAGCTCATGGCAGAATAAAAGGCCCTGGCGACATTCGCCTGTCTTCTTCGGGGAAACTCGGTGGCACTCATGTGCGACAACGCCACGGTAGTGGCGTACATCAAGAAACAAGGAGGCCTAAGATCAAGGGAACTGTGCGACCTCACAGCTCAAATCCTGGAATGGACCAAAATGAACCACATTCTGCTCACAGCCAGGTTCATTCCGGGAAGGAGAAAGATCCTGGCCGACGGCCTCAGCAGGACAGGACAGGTAGTAGGGTCGGAATGGTCTCTTCATCCGCAGGTGGCACAGGAGGTTCTCCAGCTTTGGGGCTCCCCGGTGATAGACTTGTTCGCCACAAGGCTCAATGCACAGCTACCCGTATTCTGCTCCCGGGTACCAGATCCGACAGCAGCGTTCGAAGACACCTTCCAACACTCGTGGGACGGTCTCGACGTTTACGCCATTCCCCCCTTCGGGATCATCAGGCGGGTGCTCAACAGGCTAAGGCAGTCGAGGTTTACAAAGATGACTTTGGTAGCGCCCTGGTGGCCAGAGAGGGAGTGGTTCGCGGATCTACAGGACCTGTCCACCCTTCCTCCGTGGCCCCTTCCAGTAAGAGAAGACCTGCTAAGCCAACCTCACTTTCTAAGGCTACACGAAAACTCTAAGGGCCTGAGGTTATCAAGCGCCTGCTAAGGAAAGAGGGATTCTCGGATATGACTGCTTCCAGGATGTCGGGGTATCTCTGGAAGTCCTCGTGCGTAGTGTACCAGGCCAAGTGGGCCACTTTTGTTAAATGGTGTGCCACACAGAATCTGCGGCCCTTAGACGCTTCGGTCCACAGTATTGCAGACTTCCTGGTTCACCTGAGGGACGACCTGAGAGTCTCCATTCCAGCCATTAAAGGAGTCCGTGCGGCACTGGGACAACTCGGGGGGCATCAACCTAGGGGCTTCTCGCCACATCTCCATGATCATCAGAAGTTTTGAGCAGTCTTGTGACCCTCGCTCCTCTAGGGTTCCCCAGTGGGATGTAGCCAAGGTCCTCAGGGCTCTCTCGAGGCCTCCCTTCGAACCTCTTAAAGACATCCTAGACAAGGACCTCACCCTCAAAGCTGTATTCTTGCTTGCTCTTGCCTCAGCCAAACGGGTGAGTGAACTCCACGGCTTATCCTTCAAAGTCTCACACTCGAAAGGGTGGAAGGATATATCTTTTAGGTTCTTGCCGGAATTCGTGGCCAAGACCCAGAACCCAGCAATTGCTGATCCTAGGTTCGAGGAATTCTCTATTAAAGCTATTCCGCGCTCTGACAACCCGGAAGACCTGGGAGTCTCCATTCCAGCCATTAAAGGAGTCCGTGCGGCACTGGGACAGGTTTTCCAACTCGGGGGCATCAACCTAGGGGCTTCTCGCCACATCTCCATGATCATCAGAAGTTTTGAGCTGTCTTGTGACCCTCGCTCCTCTAGGGTTCCCCAGTGGGATGTAGCCAAGGTCCTCAGGGCTCTCTCGAGGCCTCCCTTCGAACCTCTTAAAGACATCCTAGACAAGGACCTCACCATCAAAGCTGTATTCTTGCTAGCTCTTGCCTCAGCCAAACGGGTGAGTGAACTCCACGGCTTGTCCTTCAAAGTCTCACACTCGAAAGGGTGGAAGGATATATCTTTTAGGTTCTTGCCGGAATTCGTGGCCAAGACCCAGAACCCAGCAATTGCTGATCCTAGGTTCGAGGAATTCTCTATTAAAGCTATTCCGCGCTCGGACAACCCGGAAGACCTGCTTTTGTGTCCCATGAGGACTATCAGGAAATATCTCAGTAGAACTTCCAAACTCATACCAGCTATCAAAAGTTTGTTTGTATCCTCAGGCCCAGTCAAGAAAGCGGTGTCTAAGAACACTATATCTTTCTGGCTCCGGCAGGTTATCAAAAGAGTGTACGAAAGTGATGGTTCCACAGTTCCTGGGACCCCATGATATTAGAGGCCTTAGCACATCCCTGGCCTTTGACACCAACATGGCAAAGAGCCAAATCTTATGAGAAGGTACTTGGACCAGACAATCCACCTTTACAGCCCACTACCTGAAGGATTGTACGAGAAAGTCCCTGGATGCCTTCTCCATTGGGCCAGTAATTTCGGCCCTGCAACAAGTTTAGTGGTTTTTGGCCCCGGGTAGCCGTGGGAAGTAATTGCAAGCGACACAAGTTCCTCCTTACTTCCCCCTTCCTTGCTACCCTCTCCTTTTCCCCCCCCCCCCCCTTTTCCTATCCTCCTTCCATGTAAGAGATGGACGTTGAGGAACACCATGTCCGGATTATATATAAAGGTGAGTTGTACATAAGGTAGACTTTTGCATGCTTTCCCCTGCTCTCCTACCTCTCCACTGGGTCATCTAGACCTAGCCTCTTATCTAGGTCTCGTGCCCCAAGATGTTTTGGGATATTCCGGCCTGTAAGCCACTCCCTCCTCCTAAAGTATAAGTCTCCTAAGTAAGTAGTTCGAGGTAAGTACTCCATGTTGGAACAAATAACAAATTTTAGGTAATTTGTATTTTTCCTAACAGTACTTAGGCCTACATCGAACTACTTTCGGGTTATGGCCCACCAATACTACCCTGAGTATCTTACAGGAGTTCGAGGAAGACTTAAAACATACGCTTACTGACGACCTAGCAGCGCTTCCTCACGCGCTGATCCCAGGGCGAGTATCCGACAAGGTAACGGAGAGAGGGGGAACTACGCAAAATTCTTGGTCGGTTAATGAGGAGATCCCAGATCCTCCTAAGAAAGTAGTTCGAGGTAAGTACTGTTAGGAAAAATACAAATTACCTAAAATTTGTGATTTTGTGTTGTCAATGGTACCAGTAGATTGGGTTTGTGCGTGTATTGTACCACTATATAAGGGTAAGGGAGATGTGCATGAGTGTTGTAATTCAAGGGGTATTAGTCTGTTGAGTGTGGTTGTAAAAGTGTATGGTAGAGTACTGATTAATAGGATTAAGGATAAAACAGAATGCAATTTTAGAAGTACAGGGTGGTTTTAGAAGAGGTAGGGGTTGTATGAATCAGATTTTTAAAGTTCGGGAGCTATGCGAGAAATATTTAGCAAAAGGTAAGGAGGTGTATGTTGCGTTTATGGATCTGGAGAAAGCGTATGATAGAGTTGATAGGGAAGCAATGTGGAATGTGATGAGGTTATATGGAGTTGGTGGAAGGTTGTTGCAAGCAGTGAAAAGTTTCTACAAAGGTAGAAAAGCATGTGTCAGGATAGGAAATCAAGTGAGCGATTGTTTCTGATGAGAGTGGGGCTGAGACAGGGATGTTTGATGTCGCCGTGGTTGTTTAACTTGTATGTTGATGAAGTGGTGAGAGAGGTGAATGCTCGAGTGTTTGGACGAGGATTGAAACTGGTAGACGAGAATGACCATGAATAGGAGGTAAATCAGTTGTTGTTTGCAGATGATAATGTACTGGTTGCAGACGTTTGGCCGATTAGTGACAGAATTTGGAAGAGTGTGTGAGAGAAGGAAGTTAGGAGTTAATGTGGGTAAGAGTAAGGTTATGAGATTTACGAGAAAGGAGGGTGGTGCGAGGTTGAATGTCATGTTGAATGGAGAGTTACTTGAGGAGGTGGATCAGTTTAAGATGTAAGTCAGAGAGTGAATGAAGACGGAAAGGGTTGGGGGCAGTTAAGGGAGTAGTAAAAAATAGAGGGTTGGGAATGAAGGTAAAGAGAGTTCTGTATGAGAAAGTGATTGTACCAACTGTGAAGTATGGATCGGAGTTGTGGGGAATGAAAGTGACGGAGAGACAGAAATTGAATGTGTTTGAGATGAAATGTCTAAGGAGTATGGCTGGTGTATCTTGAGTAGATAGGGTTAGGAACGAAGTAGTGAGGGTGAGAACGGGTGTTAGAAATGAGTTAGCAGCTAGAGTGGATATGAATGTGTTGAGGTGGTTTGGCCATGTTGAGAGAATGGAAAATGGCTGTCTGCTAAAGAAGGTGATGAATGCAAGAGTTGATGGGAGAAGTACAAGAGGAAGGCCAAGGTTTGGGTCGATGGATGGAGTGATGGAAGCTCTGGGTGATAGGAGGATAGATGTGAGAGAGGCAAGAGAGCGTGCTAGAAATAGGAATGAATGGCGAGCGATTGTGACGCAGTTCCAGTAGGCTCTGCTGCTTCCTCCGGTGCCTTGGAAGACCGTGGAGGTAGGGGGATTCAGCGTTATGAAACTTCATTTGTGGTGGATAACGGGGGAGGGTGGGCTGTGGCACCCCTAGCAGTACCAGCCGAACTCGGGTTGAGTCTATTGTCAGGCAGGGAGGAAGGCAGAGAGGAGAGGTCCCCTTTTCCGTTTCATTTGTTTGATGTCGGCTACCGCTCAAAATTGGGGGAAGTGCCTTGGTATATGTATGTATGTACTACTAAGTAAAAGGAAAAAAATAAAATGCTTGGAATTGCCAATGAATGAAAGACAGTTTTCCCATCTACAGGGTGGGAGTTAGGCCCCATTCTACTAGAGCACATAGTAACCAATTACCATAAATACAGGAAAAAATTACAAATTTGGAAATAATTTGCATTTTTCCCTAAGTAATACAAACTCTAGATTGAAATTTATTGCCTTTATATTTTATAACTAAATTGGATATAAAAATGGTTCTTTCAACAAGTGAAATAGGGAGGATAAGAGGAATCAGGGACCTTTCTTTGTATACAGCCAGAACTCATAGTATCCGCCTTGTTCTCTTGCCAAAGGGATCACATTTCTAAAATTACCTGTCCTTCAACAGGTTATTCCTAGTTCAAAAGCATTGGGGGGGGGGGTAGAATCCCTTACTAGAGATCTAGCTAAAACTAGTACATAGTGCAAATTAAGGGGCATGAAACTAAAGCCAAACAAAACTCAAAGTATGATTGTAAGTAAGTCGAGAATAGTGGATCCTCAACATTCAGATCTCTACATTGATAATATTTCTTTTAACTCTATATGATTTTTAAGATTTTAGATGTGATTCTTGTCAGCAAATTTACTTTTGAGAAACACATGCAGTTTTTCTTTTTCAACTGCACAAAAAATTGGATTAGTGAGAAAGTTTTTTAAGATTTTCAGTGTTGAATCTATTATTATTAAAAGTTGCCAAGCTACAAACCTAGTTGGAAAAGCAGGATGCTATAATCCAAGGGGCCCCAACAGGGAAAATAGCCCAGTGAGGAAAGGAAACAAGGAAAAATAAAATATTTTAAGAACAGTAGCAAAATTATAATAAATATCTCCTATATAAACTAACAAAACAAGAGGAAGAGAAATTAGATAGAATAGCAGGCCTGAGTGAACCCTCAAGCAAGAGAACTCTAACACAAGACAGTGGAAGACCATGGTACAGAAGCTATGGCACTACCAAAGACTAGAGAAATGTTTTAATTCTTTCATCCTGTCTGGTCTTCAACTACTGTCTATCAAGTTTCTCTTCCTAATCTAGATACTAATCCTTGGCACCATCTTTCAGTTAATTCTTTATTCATGCTGCATAAGATTTTTCATAATTCTGATCGTCCTTTAATTCAGATCTTTCCAGACTGTACCATCCTTAACGTAGTGCTAGGTATGCCGTTAATTCTGACGCTCATGTCTTCTTCATCATAAGGCAAAATGCTACAGAGTAGTCTAGAAGTTTTATTCCAGTTATGAACAGGTTGCGGAATGACCTTCCTAATCAGGGAGTTGAATTGGTTGAACTTTAGAAGTTCATACTTGCAGTGTATGTTTTTATGTTGAACAGGCTGACATATGTCTTTTCCTAGTTTACATATGACAGATATATTTTAAAGTTGTTACTGATCTTGAGATATTTTATATTAATTACAGTACTTCTTATGTCACTTACTTATTTCCTTCCCTCACAAGGTTATTTTTCCCTGTTGGAGCCCTCATGCTTATAGCATCCTGCTTTTTCAACTAGGGTTGTAGCTTAGCTAGTAGTAATAATAACTTCACCTCAACAATTGCTTTTTGATTCTTTGATGCACTGCCATCACCATCAGAAATTTGCCTGGGAGCCATGAAGAAAAGCAGAGGCAATGAAAAATCAGGACAGCAGAACAACATCAACTGAGTGACATGCATAAACAGTTTTCTTTGCACATGCACTGCAATACTGTTTTCTTCTGCCACCAAAACAAGATACCTGTATTGGTCCATGGTACTTGTGTGAACTAGTCCAGCTGTTCATACGACACAAATGTTAAGAGGTTGAAATGCTATCTTTTGATAGCTTATGGGAGATGTATCATATATATCCATGAAACATCATAACTAGTGACCTACTGTACAGTACATCAAACTATGGCCCATAGGTCACCCACAATGTGCCTTACATACTGTACTTCACTGAACAATATGAAGGAGGAACTGTCACTACACATATGCCTTGTGCATCACACTCTGAACAATATGAAGGAGAGGCTGTCAACAATGTGCCTTGCATACCATATGCTAAAACAATTTTAAAGGTTCTTATCAGCACTCCTGCTACACCTCCATGATTTTACTTTTAATCCTTTCTGTTATCCAATCTTCTGGGTGTCCCAACTTCTTTTAACTTTCCCTAGCACCATTTTCCATCATCTGAACATTAGTCTTACAAACTTACGTTATGACTTGAGAAATGAAGCCTCAAGGTATACTAGTTTTTTTGTAATTATAATAACGACCAATAATTCAAGTTTTATTTTTTTCTTTGTGTGCCTTGACTTGCAAAACAGGGCATTCATAAAGTAAGGGTTTGTAATCTTAAATGAACACACATTTGCTCGAACTGGGCTATCCACATCCAACTGAGGAATGTTACTACCTTCTTCCTAAAGCTCTTTTTATGTGATCATTTAAATATGTTATTTTCCTTAGTAAAATAAATTTTTGAATATACTTACCCGGTGATCATGTAGCTGCAACTCTGTTGCCCGACAGAAAAAACCTACGGTCGGGATACGCCAGCGATCGCTATACAGGTGGGGGTGTACAACAACAGCGCCATCTGTCGAGTAGGTACTCAGGTACTTCTTGTCAACAAGAACCAATTTTCTCCTCGGTCCACTGGGTCTCTATGGGGAGGAAGGGAGGGTCCTTAAATTCATGATCCCCGGGTAAGTATATTCAAAAATTTATTTTACTAAGGAAAATAACATTTTTCAATATCAATCTTACCCGGTGATCATGTAGCCGATTCACACCCAGGGGGGTGGGTGGAGACCAGCATACATGTTAACATTAGAAGCTAAGTATCCCGTATTTCATTTTAGCAGTTATTCAAAATAACAAACATAAAATAAATAAGTACCTGGTAAGGAAGTCGACTTGAACCATTACTCTGCCTTTTTAAGTACGTCTTCCTTACTGAGCCTCGCGATCCTCTTAGGATGCTGAGCGACTCCTAGGTGCTGAAGTATGAAGGGCTGCAACCCATACTAAAGGACCTCATCACAACCTCTAATCTAGGCGCTTCTCAAGAAAGAATTTGACCACCCGCCAAATCAACCAGGATGCGAAAGGCTTCTTAGCCTTCCGTACAACCCAAAAACAACAATAAAAAGCATTTCAAGAGAAAGATTAAAAAGGTTATGGGATTATGGGAATGTAGTGGTTGAGCCCTCACCTACTACTGCACTCGCTGCTACGAATGGTCCCAGGGTGTAGCAGTTCTCGTAAAGAGACTGGACATCTTTAAGGTAAAATGATGCGAACACTGACTTGCTTCTCCAATAGGTTGCATCCATTACACTCTGCAGAGAACGGTTCTGTTTGAAGGCCACTGAAGTAGCGACAGCTCTAACTTCATGTGTCCTTACCTTCAGCAAAGCATGGTCTTCCTCATTCAGATGAGAATGGGCTTCTCTAATCAAAAGTCTGATGTAATAAGAAACTGCGTTCTTCGACATCGGTAAAGAAGGTTTCTTAATAGAACACCATAAAGCTTCTGAATGTCCTCGTAATGGCTTTGTACGTCTTAAATAGTACTTAAGAGCTCTTACTGGGCATAGTACTCTCTCTTGTTCGTTTCCAACCAAACTGGACAGGCTTGGAATCTCGAACGATTTGGGCCAAGGACGAGAAGGGAGCTCGTTTTTAGCTAAAAAACCAAGCTGTAAGGAACATGTAGCCGTTTCAGATGTAAAACCTATGTTCCTGCTGAAGGCGTGTATCTCACTGACTCTTTTAGCTGTTGCTAAGCAAACGAGGAAAAGAGTCTTCAAAGTGAGATCTTTAAAAGAGGCTGATTGAAGCGGTTCGAACCTTGCTGACATCAGGAACCTTAAAACCACGTCTAAGTTCCAACCTGGTGTGGCTAACCGACGCTCCTTTGAGGTCTCAAAAGACTTAAGGAGGTCCTGTAGATCTTTGTTGGTGGAAAGATCTAAGCCTCTGTGGCGGAAGACTGCTGCCAACATGCTTCTGTAACCTTTGATCGTAGGAGCTGATAGGGATCTTACATTCCTTAGGTGTAAAAGGAAGTCAGCTATCTGCGTTACAGAGGTACTGGTTGAGGAAACTGAATTCGCCTTGCACCAGCTTCGGAAGACTTCCCATTTTGACTGGTAGACCTTGAGAGTGGATGTCCTCCTTGCTCTGGCAATCGCTCTGGCTGCCTCCTTCGAAAAGCCTCTAGCTCTTGAGAGTCTTTCGATAGTCTGAAGGCAGTCAGACGAAGAGCGTGGAGGCTTGGGTGTACCTTCTTTACGTGCGGCTGACGCAGAAGGTCCACTCTTAGAGGAAGAGTCCTGGGAACGTCTACTAGCCATTGCAGTACCTCGGTGAACCATTCTCTCGCGGGCCAGAGGGGAGCAACCAACGTCAACCGTGTCCCTTCGTGAGAGGCGAACTTCTGCAGTACCTTGTTGACAATCTTGAACGGGGGGAACGCATACAGGTCTAGATGGGACCAATCCAGAAGAAAGGCATCTACGTGAACTGCTGCTGGGTCCGGAATCGGTGAGCAATAATTTGGGAGCCTCTTGGTCATCGAGGTAGCGAACAGATCTATGGTGGGCTGACCCCACAGGGCCCATAGTCTGCTGCAAACATTCTTGTGAAGGGTCCACTCTGTAGGGATGACCTGACCCTTCCGGCTGAGGCGGTCTGCCATGACATTCATGTCGCCTTGAATGAACCTCGTTACAAGCGATATCTTTCGATCTCTTGACCAGGTGAGGAGGTCCCTTGCGATCTCGAACAACTTCCTCGAATGAGTCCCTCCTTGCTTGGAGATGTACGCCAAGGCTGTAGTGTTGTCGGAGTTCACCTCCACCACCTTGCCTAGAAGGAGGGACTTGAAGCTTCTCAAGGCCAGATGAACTGCCAGTAGCTCCTTGCAGTTGATGTGAAGTGCTCTTTGATCCGGATTCCACGTGCCCGAGCATTCCCGACCGTCCAGTGTCGCACCCCAGCCCGTGTCCGATGCGTCCGAGAAGAGAAGGTGGTCGGGGGTCTGAACAGCCAGTGGTAGACCTTCCTTGAGAAGAATGCTGTTCTTCCACCAAGTCAGTGCAGACTTCATCTCTTCGGATATAGGAACTGAGACCGCTTCTAGCGTCATGTCCTTTCTCCAGTGAGCAGCTAGGTGATACTGAAGGGGTCGGAGGTGGAGTCTCCCTAACGCGATGAACTGGTCCAGCGATGAAAGCGTCCCTATTAGACTCATCCACTGTCTGACTGAACATCGGTTCCTTTTCAGCATGCTCTGGATGCATTCTTGGGCTTGACTGATTCTGGGGGCCGACGGAAAAGCCCGAAAAGCTCGACTCTGAATCTCCATACCTAGATAGACTATAGTTTGGGATGGGACGAGTTGGGACTTTTCTATATTGACCAGGAGACCCAATTCCTTGGTCAGATCCATAGTCCATTTGAGATTCTCCAGACAGCGACGACTTGACGGAGCTCTTAAAAGCCAGTCGTCCAAATAGAGGGAGGCTCTGATGTCTGCCAAATGCAGGAATTTGGCAATATTCCTCATCAGTTTGGTAAACACTAGAGGTGCCGTGCTTAGGCCAAAGCACAGGGCTTGGAACTGGTAAACGACCTTTCCAAAGACGAACCTTAGGAAAGGTTGGGAGTCTGGATGGACGGGGACGTGAAAGTACGCGTCCTTTAGGTCCAACGAGACCATCCAGTCTTCCTTCCTGACCGATGCTAGCACCGACTTCGTCGTCTCCATGGTGAACGTCTGCTTGGTGACAAAGGCATTTAGAGCACTGACGTCCAGCACCGGTCTCCACCCTCCTGTCTTCTTCGCTACTAAGAAGAGACGGTTGTAGAAGCCCGGGGATTGATGGTCCCGGACTATGACTACCGCTCCCTTTTGTAGCAAGAGAGACACCTCTTGCTGTAAAGCTAGCCTCTTGTCCTCCTCTCTGTACCTGGGAGAGAGGTCGATGGGAGTAGTTGCTAGAGGGGGCTTGCGCAAGAATGGAATCCTGTACCCCTCTCTGAGCAACTTCACAGACTGTGCGTCTGCACCCCTGTTCTCCCAGGCCTGCCAGTAGTTCTTGAGCCTGGCTCCCACTGCTGTCTGGAGAGGTTGGCAGTCAGACTCTGCCTTTTGAGGACTTGGAACCCTTCTTCTTTTTGCCACGTTGACTATCGGCACGGGTACCTCCTCTGCTGGAGGTTCTGCCACGAAAGGGCGGAATGAACCTAGACGCTGGTGTGTCCATCCTAGGTCTAGGCACGGAAGGTAAAGCTGTGACTTTACGTGCGGATGACGCCACCAGGTCATGGGTATCCTTCTGGATCAACGAGGCGGCAATCCCCTTGATCAGCTCTTCAGGAAAGAGACACTTGGAAAGCGGAGCAAACATCAACTCTGACTTCTGACATGGTGTGATCCCCGCCGACAAGAAGGAGCAAAGGTGATCTCGCTTCTTAAGAACTCCAGACACGTACGAAGCCGCAAGCTCGCCAGACCCATCCCGAATGGCTTTGTCCATGCATGACATGATGAGCATGGCAGAGTCCTTATCCGAAGGGGAGGTCTTTCTGCTTAACGCTCCCAAACACCAGTCCAGGAAGTTGAAGATCTCAAACGCACGAAAAACTCCCTTCAAAAGATGGTCCATGTCCGAAAAGGTCCAGCAAATCTTGGAGCGTCTCATAGCCAGTCTGCGGGGAGAGTCTACCAGACTTGAGAAGTCGCCCTGGGCAGAGGCAGGAACTCCCAAGCCGGGATCTTCTCCCGTGGCATACAAGACGCTAGATTTGGAAGCAAGCTTGGTCGGTGGAAAGATGAAGGATGTCTTCCCAAGTTGCTTCTTGGACTGCAACCACTCTCCCAGTACCCTTAAAGCTCTCTTGGATGAGCGCGCGAGTACGAGCTTCGTAAAGGCAGGAGCTGCTGACTGCATGCCTAAAGCGAACTCAGAGGGAGGTGAGCGCGGGGTTGCAGACACAAACTGGTCCGGATACAACTCCTTAAACAGGGCAAGAACTTTCCTAAAGGAGGGAGGCGTAGTCTTGGGTTCCTCTATGTCGGAGTGTTGATCGTCCAAATGCGCAGCTTCGTCGTCATCAGAGACTCCTTCATCCGAATGCTGAGGAGGAAGCGGCAAAGGAGGAGAAGAAAGCTGAACGGCTGAATCCGGCAGCACGGGTGCATGCGTAGCTGCACTGGATCCAACATCATGCCGCTGCTGGTCAGTCTGAGAGCTGGCAACAACAAAAGCGGAGTGATGGTGCGTGGTGGGGACTGCCGTGATTTGCGGAGACTGCCGCATTGTGTCAAAACACGGCAGCTTGACAGCACCTTCCCACTGCTGATGCGGTAGCTCACGCATGTCAACGGAGGGTGCCGCACGTCGGCTAACGTCAACATGCGTCTGGCAGGGTCGACTGCGCATCGGTGGTGGAGCTCTCACAGCCGGAGTGTGGGAGCAGGCAGCCGCAGTGTCTGCTGAGCGCACAACCGTGGCAGGTTGTAGGTTAACAGGTGCAGTGTCAACCTTCTCAGCACGATACTCCTGCATGAATGAAGCTAGCTGAGTCTGCATAGACTGCAGCATAGACCACTTAGGGTCTACAGCGGTTGGTGCGGCAACAGACGGAGTGATTGCCTGCTGCGGAACCACTCTACCTCTCTTGGGAGGTGTGCAGTCTTCGGAAGACTGCGGCGAGTCCGAACTGACCCAGTGGCTACACCTGGGCCGTTGGACTCGCTCGGAAGGGACCTTGCGCTTGAGAGGTCGTGAGACCTTGGTCCAGCGTTTCTGCCGAGAAACTTCTTCCACAGACGAGGAAAGAATGGGCTCACTCGTCTGTTTGTGGATGGGACGATCTCTGCAAGATACGTCCGCAACCACTGAGGGTACATCTGTACGCTGATCAAGGCCTGTCGAACCCTTTGGTCCTTCGACATTGCTTCTCCCCTGGGCTTGGGAGCTTGCAAGAGGTCCCGGACTGGGAGGACGACTGGCACGAACAGATGCACCCTCATGCGTAACACCGACACTGACACTTTTCACCGCACTTGCACTCACTACACTTCCCACTGCACTTTTCTCCTTCAACTCTTTGACATCGGCCAAGAGTTGATTGCGGTCATTAGCTAATGACTCCACTCTGTCACCAAGAGCCTGAATGGCACGCATCATGTCCGCCATCGAGGGTTGCTGAGAGCTAGTAGAAGGGTCGGGAGTCACCACTACAGGGGAAGGAATAGGTTGAGGGGCATGGGGAGAGGAAAAATCAAAAGAGCGAGACGAACTCCTCCTGATCCTATCCTTCTCTAGCCTACGTGCATTCTTAAGGAATTCATTAAAATCGAATTCCGAAAGCCCAGCGCATTCCTCACATCGATCTTCCAATTGACAGGATTTACCCCTACAATTGGAACAAACGGTGTGAGGATCTATAGAGGCCTTCGGAAGACGCCTAGAACAGTCCCTAGCGCTACACTGCCTGTACTTGGGGACTTGAGTATGGTCAGACATCTTGAATTAGCCAAAGGGGGGAATCCAAAATCTATCCAAGTCGTCAACAAATAATCCAAATCTAATCAAAAAAGCTTGATAAGGTAATGATAATAACTCCTGTACAGCGAAAGCTAATATCTAGAGAGAATACATCACCAAATAGCGTGAAATCAACTCCAGAAACAACAGCGTATCAAGTAGGTCTTGCCGGTGGCACGACAGAGAGAAAATTGGTTCTTGTTGACAAGAAGTACCTGAGTACCTACTCGACAGATGGCGCTGTTGTTGTACACCCCCACCTGTATAGCGATCGCTGGCGTATCCCGACCGTAGGTTTTTTCTGTCGGGCAACAGAGTTGCAGCTACATGATCACCGGGTAAGATTAATATTGAAAAAAATGAAATAATTAGAGTACTGTACAGTACTGCACTACATATGCAAAAGACAGTAATAGCCGACAAACAAAAATCAACCATTAGTTAACATACCTTCCAGCCAAACGATCATAGAGGATGGTGTTGTCTGTTTTCAAAACAAAAACTATATCAAAAAATCTCTCGGGGAAGAAATCACAGCCATGGTAGTCCACAACTTTTCCTCCCTCTGTAATCATGTCCTCTAATTCATCTAGAACCTGTAAAAATACAATTACTATTTAGAACACTGTACATATATATAAAAATGTACACTATACATGACTGAAATCGAATATAAAAAATAATAAAAAATATAATTGGAGGAATTTGTGCATATTTTCACAGACAATAGAGCCATCAAATCTCCCTTTCATAACAAAAAACATGACATTTGGAAATAATTTGTATTTTTCCTAGCAATACAAACCTTCCACTCTTTACTGAGGAGATTATTTCAGCTTTTGCTGAAATAATACTCCCCAGTAAAGAGTGGAAGGTTTGTATTTTGCACAGGAACAAATCACATTTTTAAAGTAATTTGTATTTGTTCCGAAATGAATACAAACTTTTTCGCTCTTCACAGTGGATATTATTTCGGCGAATGGTGAAAACTAGCCAAAAGACTTTTTAAAGAAGGAGCAAACCAACCCATCACACACACCAGTGAAATGCCTTCACTTTTTATTTTGGCTCGGGATTAAGTATACATTCCGTCTCTCACTCCCGATACCCTTATAAACTGGCCTTTTACTTGACATCGTTTCTGCTCGTTCATACTCCATGGGGGGCGAATAAGTAGAACAATGATCAACTGACCCTTGCATAACCCACAGGTACGGACATCACTGCTTCCCTTAGTGAAAAAATGGTGCCCTCCACGAGGGGGGTCTTTCTTGTTGCTGCTTGCGGAAACTTTCTTCCTTCCTTGGAGCTTTCGGGTCTCCCCGTTTAAGAATTATTTGTTGAGCTCTGCGGACAGGGACACAGCAGGAGCGCACACCTGCCTCCCCAGGGGAAGACTTCAGTCTCCACCTTGGAGCTTTCGATGGCCGTAGGTCTAAGGAGCTTCCTTTGTCTCTGCCAGCTATAGTCTCAGCTCCTTATTCTCTCGTTTGGGCTACTTTTGTAGTTAGATGAGCAGTTGCTGACGAGTACCCCTCCGGGTTTCCTTCCGGCTATCCTTTCAAGAGAACCTAGAAACTGACTTCAGTCACGTTTCACAGATTGTAGCTTACAATGCCCACCCTCAGTCTGAGTCTTCTCAGCAGTCTGGGGGTATGGAAGTTTGCTACACCGAGCACTTCCTTTACCTGATGAAGGCCCTTCATGTCCATGAGTACGACGCTCCTCTCCAAAGTGGTTCTGCCGACCCTTACGGTTGCCATCTCTCCCATCTGCGAGTCTTGTAGGTGATTACTCTTTGAGGCTACTGCCTATATAATTATGCCTGCTTCATGTCCATTGGGCACAACAAAGCTCATGGAGTTTTTTAAGGCCAGGCTCTTTGAACCCTGCGCCTCAGAGTTCTGCCTCTCATAAGGAAGAACCTGCTATTCTACAAGTTCAGCACAGCATTATTAGTCTCCTTGCAAATGAATACCTCCTCTGGTAGGAGGGCATAACGCAGAGAAGTCGTTTTCTGTTGCCTCAAGTACTGTACACACTACCTCTGTGTCTGTACTTGCCATCTACAAGTACAACTTAGTCAACGCTCGCCAAAGTATGGCGTGCTATTGCTCACCTCGCCAGCATTCTACAGCTGCCAGTGTTCGTCTTGCTGTTGTTCACCTCACCAGCAGTCGCATCGCCAATGTTCTACAGAGTTCATCTTGCCAGCGTTCGCCTTGCTATTGCTCACCTTCCCAACATTCAACAGCATTTGCTTTGCTATTGCACACCTCACCAACATTCTACAGCTGCCAATGTTTGCCTTGCTATTGCTCACCTCACCAACTTTCTACAGTGTTTGTCTCGCCGGCATTCGCTTTGCTATTGCACACCTCGCCATTATTCTACAGCTGCCAGTGTTCGCCTTGCTGTTGTTCACCTCGCCAACATTCTACAGCATTTGTCTCACCTGCATTCGCTTTGCTATTGCTCCCCTCTCCAGTGCTCGCCTTGCCAACATTTGCCTTGCTATTGCTCACATCGCCAGCGTTCGCTTTACCAATATTTGCCTTGCTATAGCTCACCTCACCAGCGTTTGCCTTGCCTACATTCAACAGCACTCGCCAGCGTTCGCCTTGCCTACGTTGTACAGCACTTGCCAGCGTTTGCCAGCGCTTGCTTCACCAAACGAGTTTGCAAGACCTTACTAACCTCATCTGGAACCTGACTAGTGTTGGCCACGTTTGCTTCACCAAATGAGTTTGCAAGACTTTAGTTACCAATCTCCTCTGGGAACCTCACGGTTTGTTCTTGCATGCTTAGACAAATAATCCTCCCATGCAAAACTATTCATATTCATAAGAGAAAGCATACCCGACACTAAGGAGAGGTGCGCAATAAACTTCCCACACTGCTGAGGTCTGCCCAAATACAGGTGCTCGCTAACCACTACTACTACTACTACTAATACTACTATTACAAACTAAGTACCGTGTCTTGGACGTTGGCGGTCAGTCATCCACACATCTCCCTGTCTCTTACCATTTGTGTCACTTGATTTGTTAAATAAATACCCTCCAAACTAACACCTTTGTAATATATGGTAAATGGATGACATGAGCTACTTTGGTTACGCATGCCATACCTCACCAAGAAAGTAAAAACCAAGAAAGTAAAAACTAAGAAAGTAAAAACCTAGAATTGTACGAGCCTCATTAGATGAAACCCTCAGGAGTTATTGCCATAATTGAAGATTCCTGCTGACTGGTTGTGGCTGCCCCATGCCACCACGAGTCTCTTTAGACATAGTCCTGTCCAGGTATTGCCCCATATAAGAATGCTTTCTGACTGCTTGCGGCCGCCGCATCCCACCGTGGTTCTGAAAAGTGTCCCAGGAAATGTAATCCTTCGGGGTTATTATCTTGGACTTCTCTCTACGGGTGAGAGAACTCATCAGAAAACTCATGCTATCGGTCTCTTGATCCCTTGCGATCTCCGCCCCACACTGTCATGCCCTCAAAAGTACAATGTTCTTGTGAGGCATAACCCTTCAAGGTTATTCTTTTAAGCCTCTATTCCCTATGTGATGGAATGGGCATATGCTTACGTTTATGAATGATAGCACCTGTAAACATACATTTGCTTAAAAGTACACTTGTCCCTTGTAAGTCCCTACAACTGATAAAGATTTGATCACTTCACTAGCTATATATATGCCTAACGAACATTTTAATGTTTACAATCCGATAGTTTGGCAACAATCATTTCCTTTTGAGCAATGATGTTGCACTTCGTCGCACATACATTATTCCCGCAAGCGACTCCACGAGCTACCACATGTGCTTACACACTGAAACGTGTTTAGGAGCAGAGACTTTTGCACGAACGCCTACAGTGAGTAGGAAGTTGCATTTTGACACTTCGCATGCAGGCAAACGAGCTACTACGCCCGTCGAAAGCAATTTACTCAGTCTGTTGCATGCAAATGCATGCCCGTGAGTAGTAGCAAGGGCTACTTACTAAAACACAGAACAATTGGAACTTTGTTCCAGTATATTCGTTTCTCATTCGATGGTTGTAACCTGCCTACCATCATGTAATCAGACATGGTAGTTTACCCTCAAGTGGGATCCTCCCTTCATCCCAGTCATGTCCTATCTCCAGATCATACGTCCAAGTATCAAAAGTACTTAAGACTCTGAACTTCCTTTAAGTAAGTTTGTAACCTTGAGAGGGAATATTCAGAGCTTATGAGTTTTGTTGATCGGGAACAGAAAGATAAGAGACGTATTCGCCTTTCTAAGGGATACTTGTCATCGGGTAGGTCTCGTTTGTTAACCCTTTTACCGTAAAGCTATTTGGAACTTTCCAACCCTTAACCCCCAGGCGTTTATTTTTTTTCAAGCACATTTTGCAATATATATTTTTTAAATTGCTCTAACAGCCTTAATTTTCGTCATAGAGAGGTCAGGTTGGTCTCATTCTTTTGTAAAATGCCTGAAGTTTTTCATAAAGTTATCAAAAATATGCAAAAAATGTAAATAGCAGTTTTTTGCAAGGATGTACCAGTACGTCCATGGGGGTAAAGGGATGAGTTTTGTGAAACGTACCAGTACGTCCATTGGGGGTAAAAGGGTTAACATTTATCAATGTTCTCCAATTGAGTTTCACACACAACAAACCATTAGGGCCACACCCGGATCTTCCTTCTGGCCCGAGGTAACCCGTCCTGGGATTCATGCAGTAAATTAGAGGAAATTTACCTTCTAGAAGGGTCCATAGCTTAACTTATGCACTCAACTGCCTGTCTGACAAATGTGATTGAAGATAGGTCTCAATTTTGTCCTTATGAAGTATTGTAGTCACTTGTGACCAATCGTTGACAATTGATAGATTGCTTGACAGCGCTCTACAAGGAAATTCGCTGTAATGCCATTACCAGGTAGAGATTCCTAGCTACTCCAGTGTTTACCAATCCGTAGTGGACAGACATGACCAACTCTTATTGTAACAAAGGCCGTTGGAGGACAGGGTTCACCATCCCTTTACAGAGACAGTTGCTTGCAACCGATCATATATCTCGACAGCGATCGACGTGAATGTTTACTTGTTAAGTAACCTCTTGGTGCCCTTGGGCACACGGATGAGAATTGGTCTTTTGCTTAAGAATCAAATGATCCTTGTTCCTCTCAATTGTCTGATGGAATCGGAAATAAAGACTAGTTTTATCCTGTAAGGGTTGCTGGTACAAACTGCTTCTCCTTACCTCAAGTCACAATACGAGCTATAGCATGCCGAATTGCTCTCCAGGGAAGGAAGTCAATGGTGCCTCCAACTCTACGGTTAGTGGTGGTCGGGATCGCTCTCTAGAAAGGGCATCACTCTTGCCCGTCTCACCTGGGTAGGATGCCACAAAATGAGGGGATAATAAGACCCCAGAGCCTGATCCCTAGATGGCCCTAATCCTCTACGCGAAGTGACTTTCTCTTTCCATTGACTAGACATTCAGTGACTTTGCCCACTAGTTATCATTGAGGTTATTCTCCACGGATGTACCTAGAGTTATAGTTTCAGTATTGGTTTGCCATTACAGAGTGCAAGGCTCTGTCCAACACTCAACCCCTCAAGTGTTCACAAGAACACTCCCTCTAGTTGTAACTGGAGTTCCTCCTAGTTCCTTAGATGAGTGGCAAAGTTCTAGCAGACTCAGTGGAGAGGTTTTTTCGATATTGAGTTAAGGGTTTTCGCTAGAATTTATCCTGGCAATCACCATTTGAACTGACATTCATAAAAAGGCAAATAACTTCTATAAAGAGACAAAGTTGCCCCGTCCAAGTCAGGGATAAAGACTCTGAGGGAAACGGCATGACCCTTCCTCAAGTGACACTTCCTACAGACGCACCAATGGCTGCGCTGGATAGGGTGCCTGACAGACTTCAGTGGCCCAGGCAAAAGTCATAGCTTAAGTCTCCTCTATGAGAAACTGTTCCTTTAGGTATAAGCGGGGATTCTATGGACTTGAAAAGAGTCCAATAGGATCTGAGTAGTAGTGTAAGAGAGACCTGAGTTGGGAGGTAGACTACTGTCCATCTAGCCTTTAGAAGATGAATTTAGACGGGAGACAACTCTCTTACCCTTGGCAACCCAATTTAGTGTCAGACAACCTTCTCAGACAAGGAAACCTCTTACCAGTCATTTTGACCAGGCAGACACCAGATATTGGGATCTTTCTCTCCCTGACAGAATTGTGGTCAAGATGTGAGACGAGGACATATCATTTATGGAAGTTTCCAAGATACAGTTAACCAGTACTGGGGTAACCAGGCACCTCTGGTAGAGGCTGTCCGACATCTGTGGATTGATTGATTGATTATAAGTTGTCTGGTATCCTGACATTTAAAGTCATTGACGCCGATATTATTTGTTATAAATAAATAAATAAGTGGTAATTCAGTTTAAAACAACAAAAGTAAAAACATCCTTATAACAGTCAGATAACTTTCAGAAGAGCTGCTTTTGAAATAAATCTAAAAATACCACTAGTATGGTACGACACATAATGTCCGAGAATCTTGGCAAGGATGAACCTGCCATCCTCACCTTGAAGTCTATTTCTTTCAGTACTATAAGAGGGGCATTTGTCTCGCTGTTAAGGGTGCCAAACGGTCGTCGCAATATGGTTGGTGTTGGCCATTTAGCAGAAAGTCTTATGTCAACCGAGTGTGACCAACGCGGAGACGACAAAGAGACGTCTCCTACTTTCGGAGCATTATGCTATACCTCCAAGGAGATATGAAATTTTTTACTTCTCTCATTTTATTGCCATCTAGACTATTCCAATGTTGTTGCCAATTATTATAAAACAATTTCTTGATGGTAGGTAGGAAATCACTACAGAGAATGGGTTACCTTCTTGGTAACAACTCGGATGCAGCCTTTTTTGCCAGCAAATCTGCCTTCTCATTCCCAGACACACCTACATGTGCTGGAATCCAACAAAATCAAACTGTTATACCTCTCAGTCCAATAATAAAAAGCCATTCTAAAATCTTTAAAACTAAAGGGTTACTAGAATTAAAAACTACAGCTTGAAGGACACTCCTTGCATCACTAAAAATGGTAAAATTACCCTCCTTCTCCAACGCTATTTTCTCAAAAGCAGTCAGTATGCCATATAGTTCGGCAGTAAATATGGAAGCTGTTAGAGGAAGTGCACCTCTTCAATTAAAACCATTACTATGTACTCCAAATCCAACACCAGCATCAGATTTGGAGCCTTCAGTATATATAAAAGTTGATTCCCTAAGTTCTGCAACATGTTCCATAAGAAAAAGATCTGGCTTCCAAGTCAATCATATTCTTTTTAACACCAGTAAAATATGTACAAACAAATATCTTGGGTAATTTCCAGAGGGGGGTTATGATATCTTAAATGGAAGCACCTCACTTCTAATTATATCAAGACTGTTCAATAATTGTTTCACCTAAAAACCAAAAGGTTGATTAGATTTTGGGAGCAACTCTAAGTATGTTGAGTGCCTTACAAGTCTTGCAGTCTGAAAGCCTAAAGAATAAGGAAGTCTTTGGAACCTAAACCAATACCAAACATTAGAACGTTGTCAGTAAAGGTCTAACGGTAATTCTCCAGCATCAACAAGGAAGCTTGGAATAGGTGAAGTTCTAAATGCTCCTGTTGCCAATCTGATACCAGTATGGTGTATAAAATATAAAATCTTTAGTCGACATGGGGTGGCCGAGGAGTATATCTCGCACCCATAACTAATTTTTGAAAAAATTATGGCCTTGAATAACTTAAAAATAGTTTTGCGGTCTACTCCCCCATGATGTAGGGGACAAAACTTTTAAATGCTTCAAAGCATCAAGACATTTTGCTTTTAATGATTTTAAGTGAGGAACCCATGTCAACCTACAATGAAATATCAAGCCTAAAAACCTAGCTTCACTTGCATATGGGATCCGTGGACCTTTGATGTAGATATCAGGGCCTGGTTGTATTCCCTGGATATGACAGAAATGGACAACAGTACTTTTACTTGTCAAAAACTTAAATCCATTCTTCAGCCCAATGAGTAATTTTGTCAATTGCGAGTTGTAGTTTTCTCTCAACCATTGCCATTCTAGTTCCAGCAAATGATATGGAGAGATCATCTATAAATAGTGTTGAGAGAATATCTTGAGGAATGACAGAGGATATCCAATTAATAGCTAGAGCAAATAGGGTTACACTTAGCACACTATTCTGGGTAACTTCTCCTTTTTTCTCTGATATTTTCCTCCACTCTCACTTGAAAAAAAATCTATGTGAAATAAATGATTGAATGAACAATGGTAGCTCTCCTCATAATCCCAAATTATGAATGGTTTTAAGTATACCATATCTCCATGTAGTATCATATGCCTTTTCAAGGTAAAAAAAAGACAGATACATGGTGCTGTTTGGAAGCAAAGGCTTCACAAATAGAGGACTCGAGTCGTATCAACACATCAGTTGTTGAGTGCATTTTAATAAATCCACACTGAATAGGTGATGAAATACCCTTCTATTGAAGGTACCAAGTCAGTCTTGCATTAACCATCTTCTCCATGATCTTACATAAACAAGATATCAACGCAGGTCGATAGTTTGCTGCCAAAAGCTTATCCTTACCGGGTTTTAAACAGGCTAAAATAATGGCTAGTTCCCAAACACTTGGATAACTATGGTCATACTATATTTTATTAATAATGCTTAAAATAATAACTTAGTATTAACAGGTTGTTAGATCTTAAACTAGGCAGGATCAAGAAATGACAGTCAGCGTTGTTTCGTATCTTCAATGCAACTGATGCTGCTGCATCATGCACAGCGGAAGGAAGTAAAGGTAGCCCGTGACGTAGACAATGACGTCACTTATGTGGGCGGAGCTTAGGCGCTGCAAGCAGCCTCATCTTACATCTCCCTCCCAAAATATTACGAGGGTAATATTTTCAAAACTTATAAATGACAATATCAAAAGCAGATATGACAAACAAAATTCTATACTTTCTTAATGTAAAACATCAGACATATAAGGTAAATCATAATCGTAATAATTAATGGTAACGTGGAGAGAGAGAGAGAGAGAGAGAGAGAGAGAGAGAGAGAGAGAGAGAGAGAGAGAGAGAGAGAGAGAGAGCGTAACCTCAAATGAAACAATAATTACATCAGCATTGTAAGATGTGCACTAAAATTGAGTCGTGAATGCAACACCAACTTAACTTAAAATTTCCTACAAAATATAATTTTGTAAATATGAAATCAATGCACATCTAAGTGCAGTAAAATAAAACAGAATTTTTCATTTTATAAATGCAAGATCAAAGCAGAGATAATTAAACATAATCAATCATCCAGGCAGGGGCCTCTCTCTTCCTTGGAGGCCATACCTCTGGCGCTGATGGGGGAAACTTAGGCTCATGACCCACTTCGTCGTCGGTAGGAGTGGCTCCTCTTGTCTCATTGACGGGCAGTTCAGTGACCTCGAGGTGTCTTCTGTTCCTTATGGACGGACGCCCACTACCATCTAGTCTCACGATGTACTGTCTATGAGGTCGTTGCTCGACTATGATTCCCAGCCTGTCCCAGGCCTTGGTCATCTGGTTCTGAATCCTAACGTGAGTGCCTGGCTGTAAGGGGGTTAGCCTCCTGTCGCTGCCGCTTTCAATTATCTTCTCATTTTTCTCTGCTACTTGAAGTTCTCTTTTTCTAATGGATTTTCTCCAGTGTTGGTCTATCATATAGTTGAGTTTCGCCGTCGGTACACCATCCTGTAACTGTCTCCCAGTTGCCAGTTGCGCCGGAGATTTATTTATACCTCTTAAAGGCGTGTTCAGGTATTGTAGAATGGCCAATGATACCTTGTCGTTATCGAGGCTTCCAGTCCCACTGATGTTCTAATTATCCTTTTCGCGGACTTAACCGCGGCCTCGGCTCTACCATTTGACTGCGGATAGTGGGCCGATGATAGGTGTATGTCAACTCTCCATCTCCTGTAGAAGGTCATCATCTCTTCACTCACCAGGTTGGTGCCGCCGTCGGCAGACAATTGTTCGGGTGCTCCCCATCGAGTGAAGTAATGCCTAAGTTTTGTCATGACCTTTGCAGACGAGGTGCCATTGGGGAAGTGGGCTATTTCTAGCCAGCCTGTAAGCCTGTCACAATATGCCATATACATGCGTCCTTCGAGCTGAAACAGGTCCATGACAGTCTGTTGGAACGGATACTCTGGGGCAGGGGTCATTTTCATGACTTCAGCAGGAAGTGATGGTGCATGGGCGTCACACGATGTACATCGTGAACGATGATGCTGGAGGTCACCCTTGATGCCTGGCCAATAGACTGAATGTCTCGCTCTCCTCAACATTGTATCTAGGCCTTGATGTCCAGCATGGAGGTTGGCGGTTATCTGGTGACGGAGCTCTTCGGGAATGACAAGGTGGATGCAGTTGTTGTTGAAACAGTATGTGACCAGGTTGCCAGATATAGAGAGACGTTCTCTGATGCCGTAGAAGGGCCTCAAACATGCAATTTCTTGAGATTTCTTCGGGTTCCAATCCCCTGCATTCACTCGAGCGACTAGCAGCTGATATGCTGGGTCGTCCAGGGCTGCCTCTTCAACACTTTTCTCGTCTATAGTGCACTGCTCCTGTAGGTTTTCTGCAATTACTGACACCATAGCAATCGTTAATTCTTCGTTGAAGCTCGCATCCTGTCTATCTGGCGTCGTCCTCAGGGTAGGAAAACGAGAGAGAAAGTCAGCAGCATGATTTCTCTTGCCTGGTAGATATTTAACGTTGAAATTATACAATAATGTTTTCTCCTTTAATCTAAACAGTCTGGGGTTGGTAATGTCGCCGAGACTCCTATTGCCTAGTAACTTGACTAAAGGGCGGTGGTCCGTGACAATGGTTAAGTTCGGGCAGCCCAATAAGAACAACCTTGCCTTTTTTAAGCACCAAGCCACTGCAAGGGCTTCCCCCTCCACAGCTGCATACCCAGACTCGGCGGGCGTGAGGAACCGACTGCCACAAAGTGCTATTCTCCAACCATCTCTACAACAGAAGGGGGTTTCGACGGAGGTACAACTGCAATATTGTTGGAGGATGACGAAGCCCACCCCCTCCTTACTCCAGTCAGTGACTGCAACAGTCGGCCGCAGCTTATCGTAGTAGGTGAGGCCGTCCTTGGCCAACTTGTAGAAGATGTCTTGCACTTGACGAAACTTTTCCTGAAGGTGCTCATCCCAATAAACCTGTTTGCCCGAGGGCTTCTTCAGCAGGTCTCTAAAGTGGGTCATGATGGGCGCCGTTGTCAGGAAGGGGGCCAGCTGATTGACAAAACCATACCATGACCTGATGTCGGATATTGTGGGCTTTTGGGGCATAGAAAAACTTTTTATGGCAGATAAATAATCTTCTGAAGGCTTGTAGGAGTCCCAACCGACGTCGAATCCGACAAATTCCACTTCTTTCTTGCAAAACTTGAATTTTTCTGGTTTCAAAGTGATGCCCTTGTATGCACAGACAGTGAGGAAGTCGTACACATGCCAAAAGGCTCTTTCTACGCTCGAATCGTACAGAAGTGTATCGTCCACACACAAACTTCCTGGGTACTTCTTCAATGGCATCATCGAAACGGCGTGTATATGCGTCGGAGGCAGAACAATGTCCCATTGGTGTCCTTCGGTATTGGTACCTACCCCAAGGTGTGATGAACGTGGTTAGGGGTATGCTCTCCTTGTCCAGTTCTACCTGGTGAAATCCCCAATAGGCGTCGGCCACAGTCTTGTATGAGCAAAGGGGAATGCTGGATACCGTATCGAAGGGCGTAGGGGTATGGCGCGTCTCCCTTCTACAACTTGCATTAAGTTTTTGGTAGTCGACCGTACGTCTGGGTTGCCCCGTTTTCTTGGCCACGACCACCATACGTGAACACCATTCCGTGGGCTCTCCAGGGGGAGCTCTTTGTAGGACCCCTCTCTTGACGTCCTCCTCCAACTGGGATTTCACCTCCTTTTCCCAGTGCTTAGGTACCGACGCAGGTGTGTGGCAGGCGTAAGGAACTGCGTCAGGTAATAAGTGAATATGGTGGGGTTCCCCATCCATTACCGGGAGGGGTTCTCTCTTAGTGTTGAAAGTCGTACTTGAGAAATGGGCTAATAACCAGTTTTCTAATCGGGCAATATTCTCCTCACTAGGGGGAAACGGAATGGCCGACGGTCTCACGGGTTGATCAGTTGCTTCCGCTAATGTAAGGGTTGTACTAGCTGCTGCGGGGGAAGAGTCCGTGAAGGGAGCGTGGTTAGGAAATGTTTCTGGCACAAGACCAAGTTTCTTGCAAGCATCCAGGGATAGATAAAAATCAATGGAGGACTTTACGAAGTATACTTCCTGAGTTGTATGCCTCCCCTTGTATTCTATGGTGCAAGAGGTTGAACCTAAACACTTCAGATGCAGGTTGGCGAAGTCTCGCAATCCTCCCTTTAACCTCAGCTTAGCTGGTTTTATGTTCAACGTCGCAAGAATAGCGGGTCCTGCAACACAAACCTGGGCACCAGTGTCCGGCACCGCTCGGACACAGGACCACTCTCCCAAGTTGGCCAAGCATACATCAACACGAATAGTGGGTTGTGGGGAGGGCCCATTCCGCAACCTTGCCTCTGCCGCCACGACTATTGCAATCACTGCACCCGCTATGTCCGACTCCTCGGCCAGACCACTAACGTTATTCCTGGCCCTCCGCCCTCTGCAACACTTCTTCAGGTGACTGGTTTTACCGCACCCGTAACATGTCGTTCTTCTTGCGGGACATGAAGAATACCCAGGGCTATGACGAGTACCACAATTACCACAAAGACGCGATTGTACTTTTACAGAGGTACTCCTGTCACACTTAGCAAGGGCGGCTGCCACCTCCACCTCGTGTTCCTCCTCGAACCCACCGAGAGCAGCCGCTCTAGGGGAGCTGCTAAGCCATGCCCTATTACGAAGGGCGTCGTCACGGGCGCCCTCGAATGCACTGCACATGACTCTAAGGGAATCGATATCACGGATATTATTGCATGATTGAAACACTTGCCTTTTGAGCACTTTATCACTTAGGCCTACCATGAGGTTGCGCAAAAGCATATATTCGGATAAATCATGATTGCAATTAGGGCATGTG
The DNA here is from genome assembly GCF_036898095.1 of Palaemon carinicauda. Taxonomy (NCBI): domain Eukaryota; kingdom Metazoa; phylum Arthropoda; class Malacostraca; order Decapoda; family Palaemonidae; genus Palaemon; species Palaemon carinicauda. Next base: position 17,479,585 of record NC_090738.1, on the reverse strand, counting down.
AATGCACAATCAGTAGCCTTTTGCGTACACTTGATGAAATAATCATTAAAGGACTCACTAGGCTCTTGGGCCAAATAAAAAAACTCGAGCCACTGCACCGCTTGGTTAGAAGCTTTCACTACCATTTGCTTAACCGCATTGAATGCCCCTTCAGTAGACAGGGCACTCCACTGGGCGTCAGTATACCTAGAATCGAGGGCACGTTGCAATATCGGAACACAATGCAGCCTTATATAGTGAACTGCCTCGATAGGCTTCAACCTACAGAGTTGCAACCAACACTCCATTGACCGTTTCCAAGACCTGAAGGCTGCAGGGGACACCTCAGCCTCGCACTTTTCCGGAGCTGCAGACGAAGGGATCCTTGGTTGGGGGACATTGGTACCCCGGAGTGACAACGCTGTTATCTCGGCCTGAAGATTCTGGATGGCTTGTTGCTGGGTTTGCAACACTTGGTGAGCCTGCATCACGGAAGCCGGCGACATCCTGACGCCGGTTCCTGTCCTTGCAATCCTGCCCCTAGGGGATGCAAATGAGAGTCGTCTCGACGGTGGTGCCATGCTGTGCCACGGTTATTACAGTAGGTCCTCTTAATATCCTACTCACTGCGCCATGTTAGATCTTAAACTAGGCAGGATCAAGAAATGACAGTCAGCGTTGTTTCGTATCTTCATTGCAACTGATGCTGCTGCATCATGCACAGCGGAAGGAAGTACAGATAGCCTGTGACGTAGACAATGACGTCACTTATGTGGGTGGAGCTTAGGCGCTGCAAGCAGCCTCATCTTACACAGGTACATGTATAATCATTGCATATGGAATTCCATCGGGTCCAGGGGCTGTAGCATTACAAGTAGTAAGTGCGGAATCAAATTTTCTTTCAGTAAGAGAATTGTATGACTCTTCCCTACCTGTTGCAAAATTTAAAATTTTCTTTTCTTAAATGCCCCTATACTGAAGACCAGGAGCTGCTTCACACTTGCATGATACATTTGAGAAATAATCAGCCAGGACATTGCTAACCTCATTTGCATTAAGTCAAATACGTACTGACCATTCACCTTTAGATTTGAACTTGGGGGAGCAATTTCCCCAAGTTCGAGAGCCCTCTTGCCCGTCACCAAGCTTCAGCATGGAAACGATGTACTATGCTGAAGCTCAATGACTTCATCAAGGCATTCTCTCGTTAATAGGGCCGACATCTGTGGAATGCCTATGCGCTTCCCACCCTTTCTGTCTGAAGAGGAGATTCATTCATAGACGACATCAACAAAGCGATCGATGACCCTGATAGTTCCACCGTAGTAGTAAGCAGAATAACACCCAAATACTTTATTCCCATCTGTTCTCTCCTTTCCAAAACTACTCATAACACGATCAATCGTGTCCCTACGACCTCTCACCTGGAGGGTATTCAAAGAGCCTTTTAGCAAACACTAACTAAAAGGATGGCTGGATACCCCAGTAGGTCGTCGTTCGCCTCCCATCAGGCGAAGTTGTCTATCAACTAAGGTTGAGATCATGGAAAAAGCCCTCAGGCGAAGTTGTCTATCAACTAAGGTTGAGATCATGGAAAAAGCCCTCGCACCACTCAATATCTCTCCCCCATTGATGTACTTCGGGGAGGAAAGAACTGACAGGATGCCACTCAGCTTTGAGCCTTGCCTTCTATTTTGAACAGAGTCAACTTTTCCTCACCAGAACTGTCACTCCATTTTCAGTGTTGAGCTTACTGGTCACCAAATCAGAAGTTAGACCACCTTCTCGAAGTGTAGTTCTTATACCACAATCTTGGAAAGTACTTTTTACAGCTAGTTAGTCCTGAGAATATGACTTGACTCTTAAGACAGTTCTATCCTTCTCACTTTGGCCTCAGCTATGAGTGCCAGCAAAGGACCATGGTCTTCCAAGACATATCTCAGCCAGGGGATGGAGGTCTAGTAACACTCGACTTCATCCTTGAGTATGTTGCCAAGCTTCAGACTCCAAAGGTTTGGGCCCTTCTGGATTGAATGCCTCCATTCCTTATCCTCTGACACATACCATTTGTTACTATGTACTATAAGAGCACGGAGGCGTCACCTTATATGATCTGTGGTAGCTCACCTGGACATGAACAAGTTCCCGTGAATATGGGCAAGGTCAAGAGGAGAATCGCCATGAATACAATCTCTTCTTGGATCCGACAGGTTATAGATTGATCCCTGAACCTAGACTCTCCTCCAGAAGTTCTTAGACCCAGAGCTCATAATGTTGAGGGCATAGTATGTCTCTAGCATTTAAAAATGTTATTTTCATTAGTAAAATAAATTTTTGAATATACTTACCCGATGATCATATAGCTGTCAGCTCTGCTGCCCGACAGAAAAACCTACGGGCGGAATACGCCAGCGATCGCTATACAGGTGGGGGTGTACATCAACAGCGCCATCTGTCAAGTAGGTACTCAAGTACTCGATGTCAACACAGAACCAATTTTCTCCTCTGTCCACTGGGTCTCTATTGGGGAGGACGGGTGGGTCCTTTAATTTATGATCATAGGGTAAGTACTGTATATTCAAAAATTTATTTTACTAATGAAAATAACATTTTTCAATATTAAACTTACCCGATGATCATATAGCTGATTCACACCCAGGGGGGTGGGTAGAGACCAGCATTACATGTTGACATTATTATGAGCTAAGTATTCCGTATTTCATTTTAGCAGTTATTCAAAATAACAAACCTAAAATAAATAAGTACCTGGTAAGGAAGTCGACTTGAACAATTACTCTGCCTTTTTAAGTACGTCTTCCTTACTGAGCCTCGCGATCCTCATAGGATGCTGAGCGACTCCTAGGAGCTGAAGTATGAAGGGTTGCAACCCATACTAAAGGTCCTCATCAAAACCTCTAATCTAGGCGCTTCTCAAGAAATGACTTTGACCACCCGCCAAATCAAGTAGGATGCGAAAGGCTTCTTAGCCTTCCGGACAACCCAAAAACAATAATAAAACATTTCAAGAGAAAGATTAAAAAGGTTATGGAATTAGGGAATTGTAGTGGTGGAGCCCTCACCACTACTGCACTCGTTGCTACGAATGGTCCCAGATTGTAGCAGTTCTCGTAAAGAGACTGGACATTCTTAAGATAAAAGACGCGAACACTGATTTGCTTTTCCAATAGGTTGCGTCGAATATCTTTGCAGAGATCTATTTTATTTAAAGGCCACGGAAGTTGCGACAGCTCTAACTTCGTGTGTCCTTACCTTCAGCAAAGCTTGGTCTTCCTCATTCAGATGGGAATGAGCTTCTCGTATTAACAGTCTGATAAAATAGGATAAAGCATTCTCTGACATAGGCAAAGATGGATTCTTAACTGAACACCATAAAGCTTCAGACGGGCCTCGGAAAGGTTTTTAAATAGAACTTAAGAGCTCTTACAGGACATAATACTCTTTTTAGTTCATTTCCAACCATACGATAAGTTTGGAATATCGAACGATATTGGTCAAGGCCGAGAAGGCAGCTCGTGTTTGGCTAGAAAACCAAGTTGTAGAACATGTAGCCGTTTCGGATGAGAATCCGATGTTCTTGCTGAAGGCATGAATCTCACTGACTCTTTTAGCTGTGGTTAAGCATATCAGGAAAAGAGTCTTAAAGGTGAGATCTATCAGGGAGGCTGATTGAAGCGGTTCGAACCTGTCTGACATAAGGAATCTTAGTACCACGTCTAAATTCCAACCAGGTGTAACCAAACGACGCTCCTTCGTGGTCTCAAAAGACTTAAGGAGGTCCTGTAGATCTTTATTGTTGGAAAGATCTAAGCCTCTGTGACGGAAGACTGATGCCAACATGCTTCTGTAACCCTTGATAGTGGGAGCTGAAAGAGATCGTTCTTTCCTCAGATATAAGAGAAAGTCAGCTATTTGAGTTACAGAGGTACTGGTCGAGGATACGGATACTGACTTGCACCAGTTTCGGAAGATTTCCCACTTCGATTGGTAGATTCTAAGGGTGGATGTTCTCCTAGCTCTAGCAAACGCTCTGGTTGCCTCCTTTGAAAAGCCTCTAGCTCTTGAGAGTCTTTCGATAGTCTGAAGGCAGTCAGACGAAGAGCGTGGAGGCCTTGGTGTACCTTCTTTACGCGTGGCTGACGTAGAAGGTCCACCCTTAGGGGAAGTGTTCTGGGAACGTCTACTAGCCATCGAAGTACCTCGGTGAGTCATTCTCTCGCGGGCCAGAGGGAAGCAACTAGCGTCAACCTTGTCCCTTCGTGAGAGGCGAACTTCTGCAGTACCTTGTTGACAATCTTGAATGGAGGGAATGCATATAGATCTAGATGTGACCAATCTAGTAGAAAGGCATCTATATGAACTACTGCTGGGTCCGGGATAGGTGAGCAAACTATTGGGAGCCTCTTGGTCATCGAGGTTGCGAAGAGATCTATGGTTGGCTGGCCCCAGGTGGCCCAAAGTCTCTTGCATACATCCTTGTGGAGGGTCCATTCTGTTGGAATTATTTGTCCCTTCCGACTGAGACAATCTGCTATGACATTCAAGTTGCCTTGGATGAACCTCGTTACTAGTGAAAAGTCTAGACCTGTTGACCAGGTGAGGAGGTCCCTTGCGATCTCGTACCATGTCAGAGAGTAGGTCCCTCCTTGCTTGGAGATGTACGTCAAAGCCGTGTGTTGTCCGAGTTCACCTCCACCACTTTGTCTTGAAGGAGAGACCTGAAGCTTTTCCAGGTCAGACGTACTGCCAGTAGCTTCTTGCAGTTGAAATGCATTGTCCTTTGTCTCGAGTTCCATAATCCCGAGCATTCCCTACCGTCTAATGTCGCACCCCAGCCTACGTCCGATGCGTCTGAGAAGAGAACGTGGTTGGGAGTCTGAACAGTCAGGGGAAGACCCTTTCTAATGTTGAAAAAGTCCTTTCACCAAGTCAGACCAGACTTTAACTTTCCGGAAATCGGGATCGAGACCGCTTTTAGCGTCTTGTCCTTTTTCCAGTGAAAAGCTAGATGGTATAGAAGAGGACGGAGGTGTAGTCTTCCTAGTGACACAAATTGAACCACGGATGACAGAGTCCTTACCAGACTCATCCACAGCCTGACAGGGCAGTGTTCCTTCTTCAGCATCTTCTGGATGGATAGCAGGGCTAGGGGTTGATCGTCTTGTTCAGCAACGTCCTCATCAGAGGGTTCCTCATCCGAAACTGATGAGGAAACGACAACGGAGTGGGCAACGTCTGACTCGCTGAATCCGGTCGCACTGGTGGATGCGTGACGGAGCCAGACGCAACATCATGGTACTGCTGCACAGTCTGTGAACTGTCAACCATGGGGACGCGAGGAAGTACAGCGTCAACCCGAAACTGTCTAGACTGTCTGGGTTGTGCAGTCAACACCCTACCGGGTTGCTGAGGTTGACGCACTGCGTCACAACAAGTCACCTCTGCTGGTTGTTGAACGTCTTCCTAGTGACACACTGAACGTCAACAACCACCTCCGAGCGTCGCTTAACGTCAACGTGCGACTGGCAACCCACACTGGGTCGCATCGGTGGAGGAACCACCTCAACTGGCGGACGCGAGTAGGATACCTCAGCGTCAACAGGGCGCACAACCAACCGGTAGGAAGGTTGTTGGCCAGAAGGTTCTTCTCCGTATTAAGTCCTCTATCAAGGACACAAGCTTGGACTGCATGTCTTGCAGCAAAGCCCATTAGGGTCTACGGGAGCAGGTGTGGCAACAGACGGGGTTAGCGACTGAAGCGGAACCATTTACCATCCCTGGAAGCCTTGTTATGTGTGACATAATAGTACAGCAAAACTTCAAAGGCTCGACAAAAGTTCATAGGAGGCTAAGCAGCTTAAGGCTCCTCTCCAAATGACAGAGTCCTCAAAGGAATATCAGTAGGAGGGAGAACAGCACTTTCTCATCTACAGGAACCTTGTCCGAGAAAAGCTAGGTTATCTCAGTGAGGGTCTCACTGGTGCATTAGCAGCAGACCAGAAGGCAACGTTATGTAACTGCATGACAGTCTGTGAACTGTCAAAAACTGAACTGTCAACCACAACAGGTGCGTGAGGACATGCAGCACTGGTGCATTAGCAGCAGACCAGAAGGCAACGTTATGTAACTGCAGACAGTCTGTGAACTGTCAAAAAACTGAACTGTCAACCACAACAGGCGCGTGAGGACATACAGCACTGGTGCATTAGTAGCAGACCAGAAGGCAACGTTATGTAACTGCTTGACAGTCTGTGAGCTGGCAACAACCAAAGCTGTGTGGGGAAGCCTCAACTCCTGACTGACTAGTCTGCTGCGGGCGAGTGGCGGTAACCACAGTGGGTTGCGGAGGCTGACGCACCGTGTCAAAACACGGCAGCTTAACTCCACCCTCCTGTTGTTGTGGTAGCACACGCACGTCAACGGAGTGCTCCGTGCGTCTGTGGGAGTCAGCATGCGTCTGGCAGGGTCGACTGCGCATGGGTGGAGGAGCTCTCACAGCCAGAGTGTGGGAGCAGGCAGCCGCAGCGTCTGCTGGGCGCACAACCGTGGCAGGTTGTAGGCAAACGGGTGCATCGTCATCCTTCTCCGCAGTCGGAGTGTGGGAGCAGGCAGCCTCAGCGTGAGCTGGGCGCACAACCGTGGCAGGTTGTAGGCTAACGGGTGCAGCGTTAACCTTCTCCGCACGAAACTCCTGCATAACCGCAGCTAATTGAGTCTGCATAGACTGCAGTAAAGACCACTTAGGGTCTACAATAGCGGGTGCGGCAACAGACGGAGTTACTGCCTGTTGCGGTACCACCTTGCCTCTCTTGGGAGGTGTGCAGTCGTCGGATGACTGCAGCGAGTCCAAACTGACCCAGTGGCTACACCTGGGCCGTTGGACTTGCGCGGAAGGGACCGACTTGCACTTAATAAGCTGCGAGACCTTGGTCCAAGGTTTCTTACGAGAAACCTCTTCCGCAGACGAGAAGTAAATGGGCTCTCTCGTCTTTGTGTGGGTGGGGCGATCTTGGTAGATACGCCCGAAACCACGGAGGGAAAAACGTCTGTTCGTTGATCAAGGCCTGAGGAACCCATAAGTCGTTCGACATTACTTCTCCCCTGGGCTTGGGAGCTTGCAAGAGGTCCCGGACTAGGTGAACGACAGGCACGAACAGACGAACCCTCGGACGCAACACTGTAACACTTTGCGCATATCACTTTATCACTTTGATTTTCTGTTTTGCACTTATTTCACTGAAATCGAAACTTTTACTGATTTCTACCTGAAACACGCAATCCTACCCTTCATTAAAAGGTAGTAATTGCGAAAACAGTCGTACAGTGAACCCTCGCTACTTCGCGGTTCGACAATCGCGGATTCACCACTTCGCGGGGTTTTCCCATAACCCATATATATATACATATCGCGGATTTTCCGGAAAATTCGAAAATACCGCGAAATCTGAAGATAACCAAATACGATATTTTGTTACCTGTAATTCCATTAATACTGTAATTAGTAATATCTGCTCTTACTGATTGTTCATTGCATTACATATGATATATAATTCAGCACAGAAAGAAATAAAACACGAAAAGAGAATGTGATCATACGATAATTCAGTACGTAGTAAAATTAAATCGAACATGAAACGCAAATCAGATGCAGTCATACCATATTAGAATGGTGTGTACTGTAATGGATGTGCTTCTTTTCCATGAATCTTTTGTATGTATACGTACGTAGTACAGTACTGCATCCAATAATATTCTTTGTTGCAAAAATCACATTTCGAATAAGTACTGTAAGCGTACGAGAGAGAGAGAGAGAGAGAGAGAGAGAGAGAGAGAGAGAGAGAGAGAGAGAGAGAGAGAGAGAGAGAGAGAGAGGCGTAAAATAGCGTACGTACGTAAATTTTTATTATTATTGTTATTATTATTATTATTGTTGTTGTTGTTAATAAAATTATTATTGTTATTATTATTAATCATTATTATTATTATTATTACTGTACAGTATTATTATCATTATTTATTATTATTACGGTACTGTATTGTACTTAATCTACGTACGTTCAGTATGCGCGGGGGCATCTTCTATGAGTAACCAACGCGCCATAGTACTAAGACGGGTTGTGATTGGTTCAAGCGCTGATAGATGACGAATCAAAACTCAAGTTTTGTTATCTAGCCTGTGATTGGTGTTTTGCCCGCATCTTCTACCCGCAGCATCAAAGTTCTCGCGGGGCTGCATCGTTCACTTTCTCTTTCCGCGTATTGCTGAGTAGACGTTCTTAACTTTGTGAAGTTTAATCTGTGCTGTGTGCGACTGTTTTAAGTTGAACTTTTTGTTGAACTTTCTGTTACAATGGCTCCCAAGCGTTCTGCTTCTAGTAAGGCTGGTAGTGAGCCTAAACGCCACCGAAGAATGATGACGATAGCTGAGAAGGTTACGCTTCTCGACATGTTAAAAGATGGTAGAAGTTACGCGGCCGCCGGCCGCCATTTTGGCATCAACGAATCCACCGTTCGCTACATCAAGAAGGACGAGGCGAACATTAGAAAGACTGCTGCAATCACCTTTAGCAGATCAGCGAAGCGAGTCGTTACAACGCGTAATAAAACGATCGTACGCATGGAAGGTGCTTTAGCTGTGTGGATTGCCGACTGCCGGAAGAAGAACATAGCGTTGGATACGAACACCATCCAAACAAAGGCTTTGAGCTTGTATGAGAATTTTGCTGCAAAGGAACCTAAAGAGGACGACGGCAACCATGCTGAAGATGATGATGATGCAGATGATCCTCAACCAGGGACATCCACTGATTCCCAGCCTCAGAAACGTTTTTCCGCAAGCAAAGGATGGTTCGCGAAGTTTCAGAAACGCTTCGCCCTGAAAAGCGTTTCCCTGCATGGGGAGTCTGCTTCCGCTGACACTGCCGCTGCTGAAACTTACGTGAACCAGACTTTCAAGAACATTATCGCTGAAGGTGGATACAAGCTGGAACAAGTGTTTAATATGGATGAAACCGGCTTGTTTTGGAAGAGAATGCCGTCGCGAACTTTCCTGTTCAAAGAGGAAGCCAAAGCCTCTGGCTTTAAGGCATTCAAGGATCGCGTTACCCTCGTGATGTGTGGCAATGCTGCTGGATTTTTGTTAAAGCCGGGGCTTATTTATAAGTCGAAAAATCCTCGCGCTTTGAAAAACAAAAATAAGAATCTCCTTCCCGTGTACTGGATGCATAATCAAAAAGCATGGATTACGAAGATGCTGACCTCCAACTGGTTCCACCAGTGTTTCATCCCGCAAGTCCATGAATATCTCTTAGAGAAGGGCTTGCCATTCAAGATCCTTCTCCTTATGGATAACGCTGGTGGACACGCAACTGACCTGTCGCGTGAGGGCGTTCAGGTTGAGTTCCTGCCACCCAACACCACGTCATTAATTCAACCAATGGACCAGGGGGTTATCAGGGCGTTCAAGGCCCTCTACACGAAGAATACCTTGGCGGACCTCGTTGCGTGTGTGGATGCTGCCCAAGATGACGAGGATGAAGACTTCAACTTGAAGGCGTACTGGCGGCAGTACACCATAGCCACGTGCCTGCAGAATATTCAAAAGGCACTTCAAGAGATGAAACCTGCAACCGTAAATGCGAGCTGGAAGAAGCTGTGGCCCGATATTGTTTACGACGACAAGGGATTTACTCCGTCGGAAATCCAACACTCTGCAATACGGAAATCTGTGCAGTTGGCTGCCATAATTGGGGGTGACGGGTTTGGCGACATGACGACTGAAGACGTCGACGAGTTGTTGGACTGCCATTCCCAGCCCCTAACTGACGCAGACCTCGAAGACCTGACGAAATCGGCAAGTGAGGAAGAGAGTGAGGGTACCCAGGAAGAGACCCAAGAAAATGTCGAAGAAACGGGCTTAACATTAGAACGGCTCGCCAAGTTCTGCAACCATATGAAGGAGGCGAAAGAAATGTTGCAAGAGTGGGACGAGGATATGGTTCGCTCGATGCAATTCTGCAACAAGGTTGATGACATCACGACTCCCTACAGGATGCTCTTGGATCGAAAAAAGAAGCAGCGGCAACAACTTCCGATCACAATGTTTTTTCAGCCTCGCAAAAAAGAGCCAGTTCCTCCTGCTAGTACGCCTTCGGAAGAAATTGAAGAAGTTGAAGAGGTGTCCCAGGAAAAGACACCTCCGTCTGAAGAGACGTAAAATACTATCATTGACTGCACAGTAGAACACATCATCAGCTTCATCATCATCATTTCTACTGTGCAGCAAATTCATCGCCATCGTCATTCAAGTTTTTCTTGAACTTCTTTCGTGGTGAGTACAGTAACAATCTTTATTTTTTACTTTAACCTGTTTTATAGTTTAGTAATGTACGTACTGTATGCATTAAGTTAAAGGGAAGGTTTTAAAAGTCTACATGTTGTAACCTATCATATTTTTTTTGTTTAAAATTTACATTTACGTACGTAAAACAATCTCTCTCTCTCTCTCTCTCTCTCTCTCTCTCTCTCTCTCTCTCTCTCTCAAATTGTTTTCCTGCTTTGCTACGTACAAGTACTGTATAATTTATATTTGTAAGGTAACATATTTTGTAAATGCTTTTACTGTAAATACTGTATGTACTGTATCATTATTTATCACTATCATCATGCGCGTTAAATGCCTTGTTTGTTCTGAGCGTGGTTGTTTACTGAGCGTACACGCCGTCGTTTCAGGCGGCGTCATAAAGAAAAAGATTTCATTTGGAAGTCCTAAGAAAAATACGTAAACTAAAACATTGGTAATAAAAAAATCAACATACAGTACTGTATAATCAATATAATCGATGCAAAAACTAACCATACGTACATATATGTGTACACTAAATGAGTTTGTTTCTTCATTATGATCAGAGATGAACGTAAACAAAACATTGGTTGCCATTTTTTATCGTGCTTTTTAGGTGTTTAGGAAACACATGATATAAAATCGCCTTTAATATTTGTGCCTGTTTTAGTTTAGGGTGCTGTAGTACATGCATTAAGTGTTCTGTACATTAAAGGGTGGTTTGTTAACAGTACTACGTACAAGGGAAGGTTTTAAAAGTCCGAATATACATGTTAAATAAATAGGTAAATATGCTGTCACTACTTCGCGGATTTTCACCTATCGCGCCCGCGTCTGGAACCTATCTACCGCGATAAACGAGGGTTCACTGTATAATGCAACAGAAAACATATATAAAGATAAAGAATTCAGTGGCTGGGAAAGAGACTAAACACTAGATCAAATAAACTACGTTTACAATCTCTCACCGCACATAGCCTGGGAACAAGAATAAAACCCTAGAAACGTTCTACCTTCTTCCCCTACAGCGACTAGGGAGGAGAGTAAAACGAGAACAACGTTACCCGCTTGAACGAAACGTTTTTTCTCCTCTCTCTCCCTCCGTCTCTATATCTCTCTCTTTCTCTCTTGATTTCGCACCTGAGAGAAGAGCCCAATTATATATCGTCAAAACATGTTATTTGCTAAAGGAAAAAACTGAAAGGTTTTCCAAATAAAAAGTTCCTTTAATTTAGAATTTAAACCATTTAAGCTAAGAAAGAATGAACGAAACGCCAGAATCGGTTTACTCTTACTGCAAAGTGAAACCGTGAAACACTCTCTCTCTCTATCGTAACGATAGAGCGCATGTTGAACGTCCTGAACGTCAACAACTGCGTAGACTAAAAAAACTAAACGTTAGTTCATCTTTGAAAACAGTACGAGACTATCAAAGAAATTCTTTCATAAAACATTAAATTTAAAAAGTTATAAATTCTTTAAAGGTAAAATACGATATAACGGGCTCAACGTTGATTAACTTCGGTTCCAAGTTAGGACCGCCTACTATCAGGAAAGGTCGCATATAAACAAAACATAAAAATTTATTTTTATATGTTGATAATAATCGAAGAAGCCTAATAAAGGCGGAGAGATATAAAATATATAGATCTATAACGTGTTAGCAAAATTACTAAAAACCTAAACACACTTCCGTCTAAGGGAAGGGTCGGCCATTTAAAAGTGAAAGAGAGTCCATACTCTCTTTGTCACCATAATTAAATCTATCCAAAACGAGTTCAAGTTTTGAAATGAAGATAAAACCCCTGCATAGCGAAAGCTCAAAACTGGAATAGTGTACTTCACCAAATAGTTGTGAAAACAAATCCAGTTAGTAACAGCGTATTTAGTAGGTCTTGCCAGTGGCACGACAGAGAGAAAATTGGTTCTGTGTTGACATCGAGTACTTGAGTACCTACTTGATAGATGGCGCTGTTGATGTACACCCCCACCTGTATAGCGATCGCTGGCGTATTCCGCCCGTAGGTTTTTCTGTCGGGCAGCAGAGCTGACAGCTATATGATCATCGGGTAAGTTTAATATTGAAAAAGAACTGCTCTGTGACACATTCTTATCAAATTGGTGTGTGGAAGCATCAGACAACCTTCACGGCCATCCCCTGTAAGACTAAACCCACAGGAACCCGGATACCTAGGTCCTGTGGTGACAGCACAACATATGGTTTAAGATACTTCGGCTCCCTTACAGGACAAGTAGCAGTCTGTCAAGGGAAGAAGTTTCCTGGGATTAGTATGGGATGAACGGCAGAGTAACTGGCATCTCTCCCTCTCGGGGTACAGCACCCAAAGAACTCTCCAAGCTGACCTCCTCCTCCTGCAGGTAAAAACCATATCCCGTGTGTAGCCTAAAATATGATATGTATTTGTAACATCCCTTTCCTCCCAGTGAGGGGGAGTAGGCCATTAGCTCTCACATACCTTGGGTCAGAATCAGCCAGTTGGTTTAGGACTTCCACCCAGCTAAGGGCAAGTCTCCTCTGTAAAGAGCAAGAGGGTTTGTATTCGTGTCAGAGCAAATAACAAATTTGGAAATAAATTATATTTTTTCTAACTAAACAAACCTTGAGCTCCTCGCATACCTGTTCCGCCATCACCTAACCCCAAAGAAAGTCCTGTCTGCAACTAAAAAGTGAAGGCATTTCACCTGTGTGTGTGTATGCGGGGAGTGGTTGGTCTACCCCCACTAGTTATACCTCGCTAAAGTGTTTTGGCTAGTTTTCCGCATTCTCCAAAATAATACCCACTGTCAAGAGCAAGGGTCTATAATTAAGAATACAAATTATTTCCAAATTTGTAATTTTTCCTAGCTATCTGAACCAGAATCCTTTAGATAGGGGGTTATGTTTTCCGGACGAAACCAGACGAATATTGAATCTTTTATTAACAAGCAGTTAAGCCCCTCACCTGTCAAAGTGTCTACACTTATGACCTTTCAGGATTGAGAGGAGTGGCTAGGAGGGAAGTACAAACCATTGTACTTTACTATCCATTTCAAGGCCAATAACACCCTCCTTTTTTAATGTAACTAATGAACTAGGCTTCTCATTAATGTGAAACCGGAACCACCAGAGTTTGAGACACCTAATTAAGAAAAATGGATTCAAGCATCTGATCTGCCTTATTGTCTTACTATATATCAAGAGATGTCATCTGAATTTTGTGGGCAAGGTGAGAACAGAAATTAAGGCATGGCAACTAGCGGAGAATGAAGAGTGTCGACCATGACATGGGGGCCTAGTGACGTTTACACCTGCCACGACCCCATTTCTGTATGGTTATCAAATAATATATAAGTTGTAGTGAATTATACTGCTCTTTGATGTAATCTAAAGAAACTGATTAGTTATTATGTTTGAATAAACTAATTTTTAGCCTCACTTGTGTTTGTTATTTAATAGGTAATTCTTATGGAAAAGAAGAGAAAAAAAAAATTTTTGTATGGCAGTTGGAGAGGTGATCGTGCTAGGGAAAGTACACCTATTGACATTTTATATTATGCCTAGAATGCTTTACCATTGTTCACTAGGTTGTCGTAATGCTTTTGTGCTGCGACTCTTGATATACTACAAGAGGGAACAAGACAACAATAAACTGAAGATTGGATTGAATAGGTTGGTATCATGTTGTCATGTTTAATCATGTATCATCATGGACATGAATAGTTAAATATTATGTATCATCAGATATTCTCTCTCTCTCTCTCTCTCTCTTATATATATATATATATATATATATATATATATATATATATATATATATATATATATATATATATACCTATATACATACATACATACATATACATATACATACACACACACACACACACACACATATATATATATATATATATATATATATATATATATATATATATATGTATATATAATTTCTTGTACTGATATAATGATAACCATACAGAAAGGTGGGCATGGCAGGGACCCACATCATGGTGGACACATGTCATTCTGCGCTAATTGCGATGTCTTGATTTCCGTTCTCACCATGCCCACAAAATCGAGATGTCATTTCTCAATATAAAGTAAGACAATAATGGGGAGTCGATGCTTGAATCCATTTTTCTTGATTAGGTCGGTGTTTCAAACTCTGGTGGTTCCGGTTTCACATTAATAAGATGCCTAGTTCAATAGTTATATGCAGATGATGCTACTCTCTTTGCATCAATTCCATTACCTAAATGTAGATCTGGGGTTGCTGAATCCCTTAATAAAGATCTAGCTAAAATTGGTGCATGGTGCAAATTATGGGGTATGAAGTTGAAGCCTAACAAAACTCAAAGTATGATTGTAAGTAGGTCAAGGAGAGGGGTTTCTCAACATCCGGATCTCAGCATTAATAATATTTCTTTAACTTTGTATACCTCTTTTAAAACTTTAGGTGTGATTCTCGACAGCAAATTTACCTTTGAGAAACACACTAGGTCTGTGTCTTCTTCAATTGCACAAAAGATTGACTTATTGAGGAAGTCTTTTAAGACTTTCGGTAATTAATCTATTCTGAAGAAGTGTGTCAATTACTTCATTCTACCTTGTCTCGAGTATTGTTCTCCTGTCTGGTCTTGAACTGCTGATTTTCATCTTAATTTGTTGGACAGGAACTTAAGAGTCTATTAAATTTCTTATTCCTGATCTAGATATCAATCTTTGGAACAGTCATTCAATTAGTTCATCATGCATGTTGCATAAGATTTTTCATAATTCTGACCATCCTTTACATTCAGATCTTCCTGGACAATTCCATCCTGTTCGTGATACTAGGCACACAGTTAATTCTAATAGTCAGGCCTTCTCCATCATGAGGCTCAATACTACATAGTATTCTAGAAGTTTTACTCCAGCTGTGACAAAGTTGTGGAATGATCTTCCTAATCAGGTATTTGAATCGGTAGAACTTGAAAAGTTCAAAGTTGTAGCAAATGTTTTTATGTTGAACAGGCTGACATAAGTCTTTTCATAGTTATATATAAATTATTTGTTTTAATGTTAATGTTTTCTAAATATTTTAATTTTTCATTATTTCTTAAATCGTTTATTCATTTCCTTATTTCCTTTCCTCACTGGGCTATTTTTCCCTGTTGAAGCCCTTGGGCTTATAGCATCCAGCTTTTCCAACAAGGGTTGTAGCTTGGCTAGTAATAATAATAATAATACTGAAACAGAGAAAGCACAAAAAGCATTAATGGCAGTTCAAATATTTGGTAGATGGAGAGCGGCAACGACTGTTCACTATCTGGGCCAAAGGCAAAGTGAGCTCATTCACAGGTGTGTGAGTGGGAGAGGTAGCTAACTAACACCTCCCCTAGCAGGATGGGTAGTTAATCCTCGCTACATTTTAATGGCTCATCCTTTCAGCTTCACTGAAAGTAATACCCCAAATAAATAGCGTAGGCTTGTATTCCAGTTACGGAACAAATTAGAATTGTAAATTATCATGCTTCTTTTTATACAATGGTGTTAAACCATACTTACTTCTGGCAATTTGATAGGATCTCTTGATACAAGGTAGGCACTGATTTTGAGATAGCCAAGCTTATAAGGTTTTCTCCATTATTCATACTTAACTGTTATCTGCATCCCTTTCAATCTATGTGAAAATAAACTAAATACTGTATAGTGTGACTTACTTTGTCCTCATCCAAAATAGGACATTGCCTTTCCTCATCGAATCCATCATAAAACAAGTTATCACGTGCAAGGTCAGAGACGCTTATCCATTCCAATCCTGAACGTTCAGCGATTTGTTGGGACAAAGTTGACTTCCCAACACCAGGTGTACCTATGGAAGAAAAGCAATAGTTACACTTGTGTACATTAAAGTATTTTATGGTTGAATCATTGCTCTGATATCCTCTGAAGTAATGATTTACTCTTCATCAAATACTTATCCAGTACATCGGGTGACATTAAAAAAAGATTAGTATATGAGGCATAAAAATAAATTTAAAAAGTTATTGGAATGATGGAGATAGTATTTTGGAAATCTTTTACATGGAGAAAACAAACAGGAACAGGAGGATGTTTATATAATAGAGGGATAAAGTATAAGGGGGCCTTGGAGGTAAAAAATGGAAAAGCCCAAGACCATCTGGAATAACAAATGTAATTACAGTATAGCGGCAGGAGAGCCTTTCATCCCAAAGTTTTCCAGAGTTTGTGTACTGGATATGAAAACCTGATAAGAGGAAGAGATGAGATAAGAATGGATAAAAAAAGAGCCTCAGTGTAATGGTATACAAAAAAAATAGGATACACTTGACAGTATTTAGACAAATGATTAACTAGGTATAACAAAGAAAGAAGGGACTAAAAAACAAATTAGTTAAGCAAATGATGTTACATTACATAAACACTAGATCTAGATTTAAGGCACAGGTAATTTCAGGTGTATCCTAAGAGCTTAATATAAATCTTGGTGTACATCTAGGGTCAGCACTGAATCCTTTGATGTTTATCATACAAATGGAGGAAGAGGGGAATTCTAAGCTGCTTTATGCAAATGGTCTACTGGTAATGTTAATAATAGTCTATAGAATAGGTTTCAGATGTGTGAAAAAGGGAGAAACTGGAATGAAGAAGATATGAATGAAAATTAATGTAAGCAAAATGAAGGTTACTTTGACTGGAAAGGAAGGACTTGATAAATGAAAAATTTGGAAGTTATTTGTATTTTTCTTAACCATACAAACCAGTAGCTCTTTACTGTATTAGGGAATATGCTTTGGGTAAAGCTGAAACAAGCCATAAGATTTTTAGCTTTTAGCAAGGTGTAACTACCCCACCACTAGTAAGTAGGGGAGGGGGGGGGGGCAGTACTCACTACTCTGCTCACAAACACACACCTGTGTTCTATCGTCACTTTTACTTGCAAGCAGGACTTATTTGGGTATAAGTGATGGCAGGCCAAATTTGTATAAAGAGCTACAAGTTTGTATGGTTAGGAAAAATACAAAATTCTTCAAAATTTTACATTATTCCAACATCAGAATACAAACCTTACGCTCTATATTAGGGAAGACTCACCCTCTAGGTGGGTGGAAGTATGAACTAACTGGCTGGTTTTTAACATGACAAATTCGGAGATAATTCGTATTTTTCCTAACCATACAAACCTTAGCTATTTACATTGGGTTTACTTTCGGCGTAGCTGAAATTGACGAGCCAATAGATTTTAACGAGGGTTAACTACCCCCGCGCTAGTTAGCGGGGGTAGGGGAAGGGGTAGCTTGCGAAAAAGTACCTCCCTGCTTGTTGATATAAGCCACTACCGTGGTGTTGTCGCTCATCACCACCACGGAGTGACCCGCCAGGGTCCGTTGGAACTGTTGAAGAGCCAGGAATACGGCCTTCATTTCTAGCAGGTTGATGTGCAGGCACTTTTCTGATTCTGACCAAAGACCTGAGGTCCTCTGGTTCAGAATGTGAGCCCCCCGCCCTTCTTTTGACGCGTCCGAAAACAGTGTCAATTCCGGGGGGAGGACGAGAAGATCCTCTCCCTTTCGCAGGTTCTCGTCGACCAGCCACCACCGCAGGTCCGCCTGTTCCGAGGGTCCTATCGGGACCAGAAAGTCGGAATCGGATCCTTGATTCCACCGGGACTTGAGCCGCCACTGCAGGGATCTCATCCTGAGACGGCAATTTGGAACCAGACGAGTCAGGGAGGCCAGGTGACCTAAGAGACGCAACCACGATTGGGCAGGAAGCTCTTCCTGCCTGAGGAAGGGTTCCACCACCCTCCTCAGCCTTGCTATCCTGTCGTCTGATGGAAAGGCTTTGTGGAGATTGGTGTCTAACAACATGCCTAGATAAACCAGTCGTTGGGACGGCGCAGAGAGGACTTCTCGAGATTTACCAAGATCCCCAGATCTTGGCAAAGTCCCAGAAGCCTGTCTCGGTGTCGAAGAAGGGTCGACTCCGAGTCTGCTAGGATCAGCCAGTCGTTCAGATATCGGAGGAGATGGATGCCGTTCATGTGCGCCCAAGACGAAATCAGGGTAAACACTCTGGTGAACACCTGAGGTGCTTTAGAGAAACCGAAGCACAGCACTTTGAACTGGTAGGTCTTGCTGTCTAGGCTGAATCTCAAGTACTTCCTGGAAGACGGATGGATTGGGATCTGGAAGTACGCGTCCTTCAGATCCAGTGTGCACATGAAGTCTTGTGGTCACACCGCAAGTCTGACCGTGTCCGCTGTCTCCATGCTGAACGGAGTTTGCTTGACAAACTTGTTCAGAGCTGAGAGGTCGATGACAGGTCTCCACCTTCCAGACGCCTTCTTATACAAGAAAGAGTCGACTGAAGAAGCCTGGGGAGCCGTCGACGACCTCCTGGAGAGCATCCTTCTTGAGCATGGTCTCGACTTCTGCCCGAAGGGCTAGCCCCTTTGCCGATCCCATGGCATAGGAGCTCAACGACACTGGATTCGCTGTCAGGGGAGGTTGAGATGTCGTGAATGGGACGCGATACCCTTGGCCGATCACGGAGACCGTCCAAGCATCGGCCCCATGTTGCTGCCACCTGTGCACGCAACTTTGAAGGCATCCCCCCACAGGTGGACACGCTGGGGGACTGCCACTCCTAGCGTTTGCGGCCGCGGCCTCTTCCTCTAGGAGTCTTGCCTCCCCTAAAGGACTTACCGCCCCTCTTGTCCTTGGCAGGAAAGGGCTGGGGCTTAAACACCACTTTCTTAGCTGCCAGCGCCTGCTTCGGTGTCTTGCGAGGCTGCTGCTGCTGGTGTTGCTGCGTGGCTGGAGGCTTGTAGGGCCGAGATGCAAGGGCCCTTTGGAGGAGGGAGTCCTGGCTAGACTTCCTCCACCTCTCAGCTGTTCGTTCCATATCTTGGGGCTCAAACAAATTTCCCCCAAGGAGGGAGGAGTGTCTGAGCCTGCAGACATCCACGGCGGGGACCTTCGGATGGATCTTCTCGGTCACTGCATCACGACGCTTCAGCACCGAGTTGGCCCACAGGTTGGTAACCTGATGTGCCAGGAACTCGGTGGAGCGAGTGCCCGAGAGGAGGAAGGTCTCCAGGGCCTTCCTATTGCTCTCCTTAGACAGATCCTCGGAGCGCAATAGGATGCCCAGAGAACCTAGCCAGACATCCAGCCACGAAGTGGCCTGCATGGCACACTTCGCGACCTTTTCGTGGCTCAGGATCTCCGACGCCGAGAACGTCACCTGCCGGGCGGAGAGCTTCTCAAGAGGAACTCCCCTAGTAAGCTCTTCCACCGAATGGTGGAGGGGAAGAGCGAGGCTAGACTTCCCCATGATCTCAAAATACCTCCTCTGCTGGAGACGAGGAGGTGGGAGGAGTTTGTTCCAGGCAGAGGAACGACTGGAGGAGGCGAGTACTGCGAGCTGAGCGTTGGCCCTGGCTCTGGCACTCTTCACCCCCTGGGACCAGGGCAGAGCCGCGCTGGCCTTTGGGGGCTTCTGAGTTCCATAGACCTAGTCCAGGACCGTGTCCTTGCCTTCACGCGGGGCGATCACAGGGTCCATGAACCCGTTGAGCTGTCTCATCAGGCCCAAGACCAGCCAGAAGGCATGCTCAGACTCCTGCGGACTGGCAACTAAGTCTCCTGTCCCCGGAGGCTCTTCCTGGGGAGACACGTGGATGTTCTCCCGGGGTCTGGCTGGTTCCTGACGAATTCGTGAAGAAGACTTCGGATTCGTCTTGGAGTCCTTGGGTTCCCTCCTGGGCGGGATACAAGACTCCAGCAAAGAGGTCTGGTAGGCACCTTCCACGCGAGACGATTCTCCTCCACGAGGAGGCGACTCCCCCCTTGGTGCCGAGGGGGAGACCGCCACCTCGCTGGACTCTCCTGAGGACGGAAAGGCCTCGTCTACGGGAGAAGGAAAAAACGACTGCGAAGGGGACGGAGCCTTCCTGACGGACCTCTTAGGAACCAACTTCTCCCTGGGAGAAGTCACCACGAAGTCCACTCCTCTCCTTCTCTTCAGCGGGGGCGAGGCCGTCATTGGCTTGTATCCTAGATCGGCGAGTACCGGCTTCATAGCCTTCACTAACGCCCGCATCAGAGGACCAAACCAAGACTGCCGAGACACGGACACAGAGTCCGAAATTCCCGCTGGAGGGAAGGGGATCGGGCGATCCTTCGGAGTGGACACCACTGGACCTGCCTGCAAAAAAGAAGGGGAAGAAAGTGGCCTTGACCTCTCCGATGGTCCTTCCTTGTCCTGCAAAAGAAACCTGCGCTTAGGCGGAGGCGATCCCGACTGCGACCTGGCAACACGCGTCCCTGCTGCTGCCGCGAGCCGCGGAACCCGACGCGAACGGGGGTCATGCTGACGCTCGCACGGGGGCGTTACTAAAGTCGCGCGCGCAATCGCGCAGAGACAAACGAGCGCGGGCGAATGGGCACGCGGCACGCAGGCGAGTGAGCGCGTGGGCGAGCGAGGGCGTTGGCGAGTGAACGCGCTGGCGCGTGCGCGAGCGAGAGCGCTCAGGAGACCGAGCAGGGGAACGATGGTGTCCTGGAGACCTGTGACGCGTGGGGGAGCAATGGCGAGTCGGCGAACGCTGGCGCGCAGGCGAGCGCTGGCGCGCAGGCGAGCGCTGGCGCGTTGGCGAGCGATGGCGCGTAGAACGCGCAGGCGAGCGACCGCAGGAGACCTATGTCTCTCCAGATCCGCTGGGCGCTGACGCGTAGGAGAGCGCTTGCGCGCAGGCGATGGATCACGAGGGCGGTCTGGAGATCGCCGGTGATCAGGGGAGCGCTAACGCGCTGGAGATCGCTGACGAGCAGGAGAACGTTGACGTGTCGGAGATCGCTGGCAAGCAGGAAGAAGAGGCGTAGAAGACTGTGCAGGAGCTATCGG
Source organism: Palaemon carinicauda (assembly GCF_036898095.1). NCBI lineage: Eukaryota > Metazoa > Arthropoda > Malacostraca > Decapoda > Palaemonidae > Palaemon > Palaemon carinicauda. The sequence continues at coordinate 17,458,331 of NC_090738.1, read as the reverse complement.
CGCGACGCGCAAAGGCGAACGCTCACGAACGGTCTCGGGAAGAGGAGGCGCGTGGGCGTGCAGGAACTCTGGATGTACGCGCAGGAGACCGTGCGCGTTGCTGCGCAGGAGAAAGCTGACGAGCAGGATCGCGAGGGCGAGGAGGAGTTGAGTCCTTGCCCATGACCCGAACCGGAGTTCTAGGGCACGTGGGCGCACAGGGTGCGTGTCAGGAACTGGATGCGCAGGTGTGCGCTGACGAGCAGGAGATCTAGTGCGCTCAGGAGACCGTTGGCTCGCTGGGCGCGCAACAGGAACAGGAGGATGTTCGTTGTCCACAGGAGAGCGCTGGCGAGCAGTGGGGCGTTGACCATCAGGGGAGCGCTGGCGAACAGGAGAGCGCTGGTGCGCTACTACGCGTGAACGCGCAGGAGGGCGCGCAGGGGAACCCTGACGCGCAAGGGAAGAACCCACACCGTGGGCGACATCCCTTTGCCCCGAAGGGACCGGTGCCCGTCGGCTGATGAGATCAGAAGACTGCTGGCCATCTGCACAAGAAGTGGAAGGTCTGGAAGGCGTGGGAGAACGTGAACAATCCCCGGAGAGGTCTAAGGACGCGGCTGCTACAGTCTGCTCCCGGCAAGGAGAGTCCCCATCGGAGGACGGATGAGGTGAAGACTCGAAAAGGCGCCTCTTGACACCCTTATAGGGAGACGGGAGGCCCTTGCGGCGAAGCGGACGATGAGCCTTACGGCGAAGGCGGCCACGAGGGAGGTCGTCGGGATCATCAGTCCTCCGAAGAGGAGTCTCAGTCAGAGCGCTCCCCCGAGGGGGAGACTTAGCCGCAGGAGAGACCGTGGGACCCCCTTCCCCCTTCGAAGGATGTACGGAAGGGGGAGGAGAACCTTCAGCAACGTTATCAACATCAGGAGCCGCAGAGGTTTGACCAGACCCGTCGGAAGCCTCTGCCACCACGACGTCGACGATAGACAGAGGATCTACCTCTGCTATCACCGGCGACTGCTTGACAGCGGCCCCCAACTGAATAAGGTCAAACAGGGCTTCCTTGGAGGGCAGGCCCTTAAGCCCCAAGGAAGCCCAAAGCTGAAAAAGATCATCATTAGACACAGGATCAACATTATCAAAATCCTCCCCCGGAGGAGGAGGGGGAGCCGCCCCGCTATGGGAGGCGACGCCCTCTCCCGCACACCGAGGTCAGGAAACAGAACAAGGGCCTGCGCTCCCACTCGGCGGCCTCTCACTAGAAGCCGGACGAGGGGGAGCTTCAGAGGAGGTCTGGGCGGCGGAAGAAGAGTCCTGAGAGCCTTCCTCCTTCAAGGCAACCCCAGAAGGAGAACAGTCTCTCTTGGACTTCTTACGCCGGCGGGCAAACCTCTCCCACTGGGAGGCAGACCACTCCCTACATGTATTTTCCCTATCACACCGTCGGCCTCGACACTGCGGGCAAAGGGTGTGAGGATCGGTATCCACCGCCGACATGAAGGTACCGCAAGGGCGGCCGGCGATCCCAGGCCACTTGTGCATGATGAATACCAAAGGGCGAGGCCAACTTCAAACACACAGCTGAGGAAAAGCAAAGAAAAGATTAAGGCTGTCAATAACGAGGATGATAGACAGACACGTCTGCACATCGTCCGAGCTAAAAGTGAAGTGAAGCAAATCACCGGTGTGTGTGTGTGGGGGGGGAGGGGTAGCAAGCTACCCCTTCCCCTACCCCCGCTAACTAGCGCGGGGGTAGTTAACCCTCGTTAAAATCTATTGGCTCGTCAATTTCAGCTACGCCGAAAGTAAACCCAATGTAAATAGCGTGGTTTGTATTTCGGTTACGGAACAACTGGGGTTTTCCCATACATAACAGGGAGAAACCCTGTCACCTTGCTAGATTCCATGCAAAGCACGGTTAGTGGCCTGAGCATCCTGTGTGATTGTGTGCTACTAGCAGTGTGACTTGTCTAGGTAAGAATATTAGACAAGTATGAATCTTTGAAACAACCATAGACGTTACCCAATCCCACCTCGACCGGGGGTATGGGAACGCAACACGTATACATATCTTATATCAGGTTACACAAGGGAAATGGTTTTACCTACAAACAGAGGAGGCAAGAGGCCAGCCAGGCCGCTAACAGGCTGTTCTTTTACCTCCCCATAAGTTTTCACAAATATCGGGTTTTATTAATTCCATGATTTTGGTAAATTCTGGTATTCAAAGAAAGTTTATAATAACATGTTTAACTTATGCTGAGTGTAATTTATCCCAATTTGCGTTAAAATATGTGAAAAATTACAAAATTACAAAGCGTGCATCCGAAAACAAGCTGCTGTCGTTGACTTCGGCGGATTGTGATATTAAATTTAGACTTACCAAGACGATTCTTTATATATTTATTCTTTCACATTGTTTATTGACAAAACATATATCTGATGGAGAAATATAGGTTAATAAATAAGTTTCGATTCACATTACTTGGTAATTATTCGAGAACAATGAAGATGTTCGGACAAAAATACTTCCGACCAATCAGGTATCAGGAACCTTTCCGAGCTAAAAGGGCACCCCTATGAGTGGGTGCAAATATGCACCGCTATAAAAAATAGACTATAGATACTTATGCATATTACCTTGGGTATGTCCGCCAATCAGTATTATGCTATAGGTTGCCATTGTTCGATAGCTCAAAATACTATGCAGAATTGGTTTGAACATTAAAAAGGAATTATTTTGAATACCATCACCCCCAGGTGCAAATAAATACTAACATAATAATAATGTAATTCTTAAGAATTGAAGCCAAATTCAAATCTCTAAGTGTTCGAACAGCGTACTACCGGTACTGCTCTACCTGATGATTGTTCATTATTTTTTCATGTGATGTGCAACTGGGGGTCCGGCGGGTTTGCCTTGGTTAGGTTAGTAACCTATGTTCTTACTAGGTTAGGTTAGTTATTTATTAAATGAAAGCGAAGTCCTCGGAGAACCATGTGTTCGAAGTGTCTTTGGATCCTTTGTTTATCACCAGCCAGTTCCTCCTGAGTGCATATCGTATGGACCTAAACTTTCCCCCCCCCTAACCTAACCTAAAAGCTGCACCCTTACTTATTTGTCTTACGGGCTGAGACCCCCTTACATTGCTGTGTCCTTAACCAGCCGACATCATACATACAGGTAGCTGCTATCATATACACCCCATGTCTTTTTGTCAGTACGTCGTAAGTTTTAAACATTGTCGATGGTTGTCAATGCGTTTTCACTTTTGCGAGTATATACTTGTTTTCTCAGTAAAATGATAACAATGGTTTTCATAGCATATTTTAAGTGTTTTGAAAGAATTGGACGATGATTTTCCTCAGAAATCCATAGGTTGTGGAGTTGAGGCAGTCGATACCTAACTCCACAACTATGGATTTGCGCCGATAATCATTAGATTTGTTCAACAAATAAAAATATGGCAGAAAACACATGCTGTTATGCACTGGGAACTATTGACAACTTATGCAAATTTACATGCCGATCTACAAACACACCAAATAAAAAGCTGCTACTGTATATGTTAGCCAAGTCCAGCATACAAGAAAATGAGCAGAACCTAAGGTACATCAATTATTTTTCTTTGAATTTTGGTGACTTATGGCTTTGTAAATGATTAAATTTGGGTAAAATTCAGAGAGTAAGCTGAGCCACAGTATATGCAAACGTAGCCCATTGCCCCATGCCACTGGGCTGTAAATGCCGAGCAATCCGAACAAACGAACCCAGACCCCATACGGGTTATTCATCACAATATAACTATATTAAAAGCCTCAACTTTATTGCAGTCCAATAAAATACCTGTTATCAAAATATTAGGTCCAGCCTTCATCATATAATTTGTCGAAAAATCTAGTCTCGACGTAAACCAGTCCGAAAAGTATGGTACGTGATAGCGATGCTGGCCACCCTACAAAACACGTAGTAACGTTCAGTTGTACAAAGTCACATGTTGTAGACGACAAAACTCAGAAGTAAACAAATATAAATTCCACCATTCGCGATGCGGTGATATCAATGATTACATTGTTCCAGGACTAACTTTGACTTTTGTAAGTATTTAGAATAGATAGTTGCGCACTACTTGGTTGTAATGTGGCGAACATGCATATTTCTTTTTTAAATAATAAGTTAAGTACTCAAAAGCCAATATAATACCTATTTGTCAAACGTAATATATAAAATATTGTAAAATTGAATGCCATTTCGTAATGTATGAGCTTTGATAAGAGATTTCATAATAAAATATAATTTTTTTTTTATATTCTCACAAATTAGGGCGCACGAAATTGCAACCCAATTAGTTCGCTGTGCTGTGGCTTCTGTTCCACGTTTCAGAAACATGAAGCTTTTGGGGAGGGATTCGGGAATGTTTCTATCCGGAGCAAGGTGCAACACAATGGTAGTAGAAATACTTGAATGTTTTATATGCTAATGAAACAGAACTATGACAAAGCCAGACAAAATATAGCCGATACCATAAAAAGTAACGTATCACAGTGAATCAAATAGGGCAAGGGAAAGAGAGCGAATCAGTGTTTACTTGTTTTGGGTTTAAATCCAACCTCCACTGAAGTCGAGTGAACTACTTCTCGGGCGGGTCCATATCAATCATCTTACGAAACATTTTCATTATAACTTTTACAATTCTTTGATTGTAGCATCTTCCAAATCATATGATCTTGTGAAAAGTAATGTCTTTAGTTTCTTCTTAAAATCAATTGCTCCCTTTAAGTCCTTCATTTCAGTTGGCAGTTTATTATAATGTCTAGGCGTACAGTAGCTGAAAGTCCTTTCACCAAATTTACTATTTGTTCTTGGTTCAGATAGTCTATGTTTGTCACTCATGTGTCTTATGGTAACATTTCTTTCTAGTTCTAGTTTTTCAGGCATTCTTTTAGATATGTTGGTTCATTTTGGTTCAGTATCTTCAACGTTAGTAAGAGTAGCTTGTATTCGATTCTCGCCTTTACCGGCAGCCAGTGTAATTTAATTAGTGCAGGGGTAATTCTATCCCTATTGCGTAGTTCTTTTATTAATCTAGCGGCTCTGTTTTGTACTCTCTGAATTTTCTTCAGATGATAATTTGGTAAGCCATAGAACAGTGAGTTGCAGTAATTAATTCTTGAAAATATGTGGTGATTAATGAGTATGGCCATAGATTTTTCATTTAAGTATTTACTAATAAATGCTATGTTTCTAATATGATAGTTACAATTTCTTACCATATTATTTATATGTTCATTCATCGTCAGTCGATCATCCATGATTACTCCAAGATTTCTGACATATTTCTTTAGGTCAGTGATCGATTGACCTATTTCAATTCTTTGGAAGCATTCGATTCTTTTTATATCTTTTTCATTTCAAAAAATAATACATTCACTTTTATCTTCATGGAGCTTGAGCTTTTCTGTTAACATCCAAGCCTAATGCCATTCATTATTTCATGTATCTTTCTTTTAGCTTCATCAACTGATTCTATTGGTAAATAGAATTGTGTATCATCAGCGTATAATTTAAACTTAACTCCGTGAGTTTCAAGTATATTTGCCAGTTCAATCGTGTAAATATCAAACAGTGGGTACCTAGTACACTGCCTCGAGGCACCCCTTTGGTTAGTTTTCTTGCCTCAGATTCAACATTTGATATTACTACTTTAACTTTGCGGTTTTCAAGATAACTCACAAACCAGTCATATGCTCGTTCTACGATGCCCACAGCTTTAAGGTCTTCCATCAGATATGTATGTTCTACAGTATCAAATGCTGCACTTAGATCAAGCATCACAAGAATGCAACACTTGTCATTTGTTATAATTTCTGTTATGTCATTTTTAATCGCTAACACTGTTGTTTCTGTGGAGTAATTTTCTCTGTATGCAGATTGATCATCGGGTATGGCATTAGGTTGTTTCAGACGTTTCCAGGTTTGTTCATGTACAGCAGTTTCAATAATTTTCGAAAAATATGACAGATTTTATATTGGCCTTTATGAACTTAAATTGTCTATATCATCTTTGTCTTTATAGACAGGCTTGATACATGCACCTTTCTCACAATCAGGGAAAACTGCCTGTGTTAGACTCATATTTACCATGTTTCGGTAGGTCTCTTGTAGTCTGATGAAATTTTCTGCATCTTTTAGATCTTCAATTGGAAATGGGTAATTTCCGCAGTAGTTTTTTTTTTTCACTTTATTATTCTCATATAATCACACTAGCTTAACTCTTTGAATACCCTTAGCTTACTTACACCTGTTGCTGATGTATTCCTTCGTTCTGTTGTGCCGATGTTGCGAAAACTGGAGCAGATTTTATTTTTTCTTCCACATAATCAATAAAATCATTTGTTAGGCATTTAGCATCATTAGTTATGTCAGGCAATACTATTTCTGTCTTTAGACCTAATAGTTTCTATAGGTTCTTATGTATTTTCTGTGGGTCATTTTCATTGCACACTTTTTTTATAATAGGCCTTTTTTTTAACTAAGATAATGTAATTGTAGCGATTTCTACCTGATTTGTAATGTTGCCAGTTTTCATTATTTTTATTTCTTTTCCATTTATCCTCCATTTTTCTTTTTCTTTTTTTTCCTTCATATAATTCGTTATCAAACCAATTCGATTTTTCTTTAATTGTGATTATTTTTTTTTCCGGGCACCTATTATTATAATTAGTTGCAAGTATTGTTTTACTTTTATCAGTATTGCAGTTTACACAGGATTGTCTCTCTACTAAGGGTGTGCTTCTCTTCACAGTTACAGACTGGTGTTATCCCTTTTATATCCTCTAGATTTTGTTCAATGAACTCTTTTGGATCAAAGTTGGTCTTAATTCTGTATGTGATTTCCTTCTGTATTGCATTATTTTTTCTAACATCTATTTCAAAAGACATTAACTTATGCATTGGGGATATAGAGCAGTCAGGTTCAATCTCCATATTTAGTATGATGTTGTTTTTATTTACTATAACTAGATCTAGTATATGATTAGACTGAGCTGTTGGTTCAGACACTATGTTTTCAAGGTCGTGGTTGTCAATCATTTCTCTAAATTCATTGACATATGGGTCTACTCTGTTATCAAGATGTAGGTAGAAATCACCACACATAACTATATTTCTATTGTCGTTCAATGTATCTAGTAAGTTATTAAATTCATCTAGAAACATTCTTTTGATTTTGCTCGGTGGTCTATAGAGTATAACTATTTGTAGATTTACATTTCTAGATAAAATTTTAATATTCATATATTCAAATGAATTAACTATGAGATGTTTTCTTACTGTAACTTTATATGATTTCTTAATTAAGATTCCAATGCCACCACCTCTTTTGTCTTCTCTTGGTTCATGATAAAAGTTATAAGATTTAGGTGTCATTTCATTTATTTTCGATCTGTCACTCACATTACCACTCAACCAAGTTTCAGTTAATAAGCAAATATCCACATCTTGATCACTTACGACTTCCTTAATGATACGAGTTTTATTGCCAATGGATTGTATATTTATTAGATTATATACATGATATTTTCTTAATCGAAGCCATGGTCAGTATTTTTTCTGGCTCTAGTTATTTCTTGTTTATAAACTTCGCAGTTTAGTTTATCATAGGATTTATGTTTTGTGTCATCATAGTTCTTTCTCACACAATTTATGCATTTAAATTCAACAATACTGCAATGACCTGATTTATGTTCTCCTGCGCACTTGGGGCACGACTGTTTATTCTTGCAATTTACTGCTCTATGCCTAAATTCCTGGCATTTGTAACACTGGTAGGGCATTACAAATAAATTGGTAAATGGTGAATTTGCCGTTTTTAAATTTAGAGCCATATGCATTTTGCAAAGAAAGACCCGAAAAGCTAGTCGTTAAGAAATTGCAAATAAAGTTACTTACAAGTATGGCGATTAAAACAAAATATTTCTCTTTAGACTCAGAGATATACATTTATGAACGATCCAAGTATCAAGATTTTAAGATTTAAAGAAGAACAGGTTGTAGGTTGGCCAAGGCACTAGCCACCCGTTGAGATACTACCGCTAGGGAGTTAAGGGATCTTTAATTGGCCACAGTACTACATTGGATTCTTCTCTCTGGTTACGGTTCACTTTCCCTTTGCCTACACATGCACCGAATTGTCTGGCATATTCCTTAGATGCTCCTCTGTCCTCATGCACCTGACAACACTAAGATTACCAAAAAATTCTTCTTCACTGAAGGGGTTAACTACTGTACTGTAATTTAGTGGCTACTTTCCTCTTGGTAAGGGTAGCTATGAGAAGCAGCTTTTCTAGGAGAAGGACACTCCAATATCAAACCATTGTTCTCTAGCCGTGGGTAGTGCCATAGCCTCTGTACCATGGTCTTTTACTGTCTTGGGTTAAAGTTCTCTTGCTTAAGGGTACACTCGGGCACTATTCTATCTAATTTCTCTTTCTCTTTTTTTGTTAAAAAATTATAGTTTTTATAGAAGATATTTGTTTAGGTGTTGTTGCTGTTCTTAAAAAATATTTTATTTTTCCTTGTTTCCTTTCCTCACTGGGGCTATTTTCTCTGTTGGGTCCCCTAGGCTTATAGCATCCTGCTTTTCCAACTAGGGTTGTAGCTTATCAAGTAATAATAATAATAATAATAATAATAATAATAATAATAATAATCTCCTACGCCCATTGACGCAAATTTTGTTGGTTAGATTTCGCCATTTGTCTCTGTCTTTAGCTTTAAAATCAACAATTCTCCATTCACCATCTCCTACTGTAGGCCTGGTCCATCCAACTTTATAGAGCCTTGATGGAGTCCAGTTAAAAGTTAGATGAACTAATCTTTCTTGGGAGTGCGAAGAGCATGCCCTTTTCTTTTCCATCTACCCCTCACCATGATCTCATTCACAATGGCACTCGATCGAAGTCGAGTAATCTCTTATAGTTTCATTTCTAATCCTGTTCTGCCATATCGCGACCCATTTCCATATGGTAACATCGATCTCACTGAACTAAATAAACAGCTGATTTTTATTTGTAATTTCAGGTGATTTGATTTCCAAATTTTACTTAACCTAGCCATTGTCTGATTTGCCGTTTTCAGTATTTCATTAAAATCCAATTCTAAAGACCCTGTGTAAGAAATCAGTTCCTAAATATTTAAATGATTCTACCTTATTAATCCTTTATCCTTTCAATAACATTTCATCTTTCATTACATATTCCGTTCTCATCATCTCTTCTGTCTTTCTTCTATTTATCTGGAGCCCAACCTCATGTGATATTTCATGCATTCTGGTAAGCAAGCATTGCAAATCCTGTGATGTTCTGCTAATAAGAACCGCATCATGAGCATACTTTGGGTCAGCTAATTTTCTATGACTAATCCAGTCCAATCCTTCTCCACCATTCCCAACTGTTATATGCATTACAAAATCCACAAGAAGAATAAACAACTTAGGTGACAACACATTCCCTTGCAGTACTCCACTGTTCACTGTAAATTCATTTAATAGGACTCCACTAACATTAGCTTTGCACTCTCTATGCTCATGAACAGACTTAATCAAATCTACATATTTAAGAGGAACTCCATAATAACGCAGGACTCTCCACTAAATTAGCTGGTACACACTATCAAAGGCATTTTCATAGTCCACAAATGCCACCAAAAGCTGATTTCTAAATTCTACATATTGCTGTACAAAAAATTTTGTCAGTACCTTCTCTAAATCCTGCTAGTTCATCTCTCAGCTATTCATCAATCTTGCTCTCCAGTCTCTTTAGAATAAGCATACTATATATTTTCATGACAATTTACATAATTGTGATGCCCCTGTAATGATTGCAATCAGTCTGATTTTTTTTTTTCACTAACACTACTACTATCGTTTCCAGAGGCCGTGTAATATTGTTTTTTTAAATAACTCCTAAAACAACTGATGGATTTCCATGATATCAAAGCAGGGAGCGCTTCATACAATGGCCTAATTTTGGGAAATACTGTGCATTGCCAATTACGTTTCATTAACTTTTGTACGTAAGAAAATGAGGCTAAAGCCAGTCTTAGCCACCCACACATTCGCAAAAGTGATGACGTCCCTCAGTGACGTTGTTATAACGTTTCTTCCCCTTTACCTCCCATCCCCTGAATTGTTAAACGCCTGTTTAACTCCATAGATAATTGTCATATGACCTACCCCAAGCAATATGAAATTCTTTGTCAGTAAAAGTTCAGCATACCTGGTAATGTGATTCGTGACTTTAGACTTTACCTAAACACAAGACCAACGTTTTATATCTTACCCACTCACTTACATTGAAGATCAAGAATGAGACAGGAGACGAAAGAAGCCATGCTAACCCTACACTTCGCACTTCAAGCGATTGTTGGTAAAGCAATAGAAATATAGTTTTCTTTAGGTTAAGCCGTAAGACTCATTCTTCCATACAACACAGGTTACTCGATACATCAATTGCCAGGAAGAAAATGACAGAGAGCACTGTTTGATATAATTTATCATATCAATTTCACCAGAGAGAGTAGCTTGAATTCCTTAGAAGGTAGACTTCTAAAAGATGTTTCATATAAGGGCATTGACATCGGCCATTTGATAAATTTTGAAATCATTATATATATATATATATATATATATATATATATATATATATATATATATATATATATATAATGTGTGTGTGTGTGTGTGTGTGTATGTGTGTGTGTTCATACATACATAAGATTTATTATATTTCAACCTATAGTTTTATATATTTATTTACGTTATAAGTACCAGTACCTATTTTTGTTACTTGAAAGGTATGTGGCAAATATCATTGCGACTTTGTCACTGGAATTATACCAGACTTCAATTAATGATCCAATCAACCTTACTTTGAGAAATCCATTGACATTGTCTACATGCCAAGCTGATATACTCGTATCAAAGTATTCATTAGCTTTGCTTTTCCAAAATAATGTTATCACCAATTGCTGGAAACCATAGATTTATTAGGGATAAAAAAAATAAAACAAGAAATGGACACATACATTTTACTCATGATCACTCTCAAGGAAAAAAATTGTTTTTTTATTTTTACTAAAGTTTTTATTTTATTTTTTTATTTTATTTTATTTTTTAGTCGCAAATCTAAAATTTGTAGGAGTCCGAGTAGAATATCTCTCAGTGCGATTCCACACCCCTGTTTTAAACCTCTTCTATTATGTTTGATAATTTGTGTTAACCATCTAATCATTATCTACCACCATAAAACATTTTATTGCTCTTCCGGCTCATTTTATATGTGCAGTACACATTCTTTCCTAACAGGGATTTACTGGTAGCCTAATAACAATGGGAATGAAGGAGAGAAGGCAAGAATGAAGGGGGGGAGGGGGGGGGGGAGAGTACTAGGATAGCCATAGGTGTAAACACCGAAGGAGGGTTGGGGAAACTTCTGCGTCACAGTTACATGATTAAGTACCACTTCTTCGAAACGCTCTGAAAGAAGGGCAGAAGTTCCTCTTTTTTCTAAGAGTAAACGGGTTAATTAAGCACATCTGTCAATTCATTGTACCACCAAAAATTAGGCCAATGTTTGAAACATTCATTGCTGTAATTTCATAGAAATTCATAAGCCGGTTTGTTAGATATTTGGGAAAAACACTATTACACGGCCTCTGGAAACGATAGTAGCTCCCAATCATCAGGTTTGCCTCTTCACAGGCAGGCATAATTCATTTTTTAAGTATTTAAAAAAAAAATGTTAAGGTTATTATTCTTAAATTATTTGATTGTAACTGTTCATTACTTCTTCTGTAGTTTATATTTTTTTTCTTTCCTCACTGGGCTATTTTTCCCATTTTGGAGCCCTTGGGCTTATAGCATCCGGCTTTTCCAACTAGGGTTGTAGCTTAGCTAATAATAATAATAATAATAATAATAATAATAAAAAACGCAAGGCAGGAATTCATAATAAGGATAGTGTATAAATAGCCATGATACCTGTAAAAGGACATGTAAATAAGGTATTCTAAGACGAATAAGAGACATAAGATAGTTTACTGAATAGAAAAAACAGCAAAGATTATTATAATACTATGGCTGATTGTGGTAACTTTAAGAAACCATTTGCACTGGGAATTCAGACTGTGTGGGTAAAGATTAATATGTCATGTAACATTAGTGCTAACTACTAAGTGTTTCCAAATTTTACTTCGTACTAAGTGATTACCATTTTTACGATTGTTGTCCGGCCATCCTCATTTGATTGATCAATATTAGGAGAAAGTAGGGATATTCTTGATACCTCTTTCAACAACCATCGCCTCATCGAAGTGTACGTCCTTCAAGCTGACCCGAAAGCATTAGCGTACCGTTCTGAGCTCCATAATCCTTAGTCGTAGATCGTGGAAATTGAAAGGTGATATTCACGAGACCTACAAATTAAGAAAATAAAACATCAGGGTGATTTGATTGATATAAAGAATGGGAACTGTATGGATGAGCAGTTTGATGGAAGGATTAGAGATTGAGAAAGTGGCAGGGATTTGGGATGTAGGCTATAGCTTTCACGATCAAACTTTGCGACTGCGTAACACTTTGAAAAGGAAATGAAACTCCTGATTAGAGAGAGAGAGAGAGAGAGAGAGAGAGAGAGAGAGAGAGAGAGAGAGAGAGAGAGAGAGAGAGAGAGAGAGATGAAATGAAGTGAAATAATATCCGGTTAACCCTGGTTTAGAGCGGCGTAAATCGACTGGCGGAGGAAGTGCGCATTGGTTGTCCTCTATTGGGTGGCAATTACGCTTGCTCTTTGGAAATAGTACGTCCTTTATAAACCAGTTCAGTGAAGTTCTTGCACGTGGAAAGATTTCATCACATATAATCAAAAGGAATTTGTAATAAGGAAAAATAGGAATATTTTCATATTAAATCATATAGGATAGACTGACTAAATTTTTTTTTCTAAAGTTGGTGGAAGACATTTTTCCTCCATTGAAAAATAAATAATCCCGTATTGTAATTTGCTAAGGTTCTGGGACTTGCTAATAGGCAACATTATGGTCTTGAATATTTTTAAATTTTATATCAAAACCATCGCTCATATGCATTTTTTTGTTGTTGCAAATAATATCCACAATTAAAAAAACTATAATTGTTGTACTGCTATTCTCATAATTTATCGAAATCTAGGTAATTATAAGATAAAAAAAGATAATCTATCGGGCCTTTCATGATACTACAGTGTATACCAAATTATTTCCGTAGACTAAATAGAAAATGATTTTTTTTCTTTTTTTGTGCAAATTTTTGATGAAGTATTATCCGTTCCATAGTCTATTATTTTCATTTAGGATTTGGATGACACGCTAAGTTATTAGATATAATCCACTAATAATAATTGATTAGGGACGGTCGCACGTTATTTGAAAAAATCTGCAAAAAATATCCCAGATTATTTTTATGATAATAATAATAATAATAATAATAATAATAATAATGAAAATATTATTATTATTATTATTATTATTATTATTATTATTATTATTATTATTATTATTATTATATATTATTATTTATTATTATTATTATTATTATTATTATTATTATTTATTGTTTATTATTATTATTATTATTATTATTATTATTACTACTCAACTACAACCATAGTTGGAAAAATAGGTTGCTATACAAGCCCAAGGGCTCGATTATGGAAAGGAAAGGAATTATAGATATTACGAATAAATTATGTATGAGAAGTGATAAAAATGCAAGATATATTAAGAACAGTAACAAAGATGAAATAGATCATTCATATATAAACTATGTTGATCTGTTCCAAAGAAAAGCATTTAGTAACAGTTTGAATTTTGAAGTTCCAATGATTCAATTGCCAGATTAGGAAGGTCTTTCAGCAATTTGGTCACAACTGGAATAAAACTGTTAGAATACTGTGTGGTATTGAGCCTTATGATGGAGAAAACAACACTGATAGAATTAACTACATAACTAGTGCTAAGACTAGAATTTTGCAATCTGGGAAGATCTGAACGTAGAGGATTGTCAGAATTATGAGAAAATTTATGCACCATGCCGAAATAGAAGGTACCAGATTGATGTCCTGTTCAGGGATAAGGACTTTATTATATAGCAAGGGTTGTCGTGACCCAAGTGGTAACCTACCCTGCCTGGTGATCTCCAGACTGGGGTTCGAGTCCCGCTCAAACTCATTAGTTGCTTTGGTCGCGGCAACCTCACCATCCTTGTGAGCTAAGGATGGGGGGTTTGGGGGAGCCTATAGCTGTAACTGCTTAGTCATCAGCAGCCATTGCCTGTCCCTCTTTGGTCCTAGCTTGGGAGGAGAGGTGGCTTGGGCGATGATCATAAATATAATATGGTAAGTCTCTAGGGCATTGTCCTGCTTGACAGGGCAATGTCACTGTCCCTTGCCTCCTGCCATTCATGAGTGGCCTTTAAACCTTAAAGTGTTTGTCCAACAAATTAAGATTGTGAGTAGCTGAAGATCAGACTGGAAAACAATACTCAAAACAAGGTAGAGTGAAAGAATTAAAACATCTCCTCAGGATAAGTTAATCACCAAAAATATTAAGACTTTATCAATAGGACTTTCTGTGCAATTGAAGACGCTCAGTAGTGTATTTGTAATGAAAAAATCACACATCAAATTTTAAACGAGTTGTGTATAGTTAAACTTAGAGACGTTGTCACAGCAAAAATCTGGATGTTGAGGAGCCACTGTCCTTGACCTACATACAATCATACTTTGAGTTTTGTTAATGGTCAACTTCATTACCCATGATTTTCACCATTCTCGAATTCTAAATATATCTCCATTAACGGATTCAGCAACCCTAAATCTACATTCAGGCGATGGAATCAATGCATTTTCAACAATATTGTTTTCAAAATTAAGCAAAATAGCAAGTTTTTTTTTTTTTTTTTTTTTGAATCTGCATTACTATGAGCCGGCCTCATCTAAAGATACTGTGTTATAATTATCTAACTACTAATGGAAGTTAGCAATAACTTAAGTAATTTCGTACAACGTCGCCGAAATTCGCAAAAATAAATGTGGCCTGTCTTCAGATTTGCGATGACTTAACTCCGAAACTACTCGGAGGAATGCGAATGTAGAGATGTAATTTAATAGCAAAAGCAGGAATATGGCCGGTTGAAAATAGAATGGGGTATATAAAGGTTATGCTTTTTCATAACATAATAGCATCAGATGTCAAACGACTAGTTAAGAAGGTAGTGAAAGACCAAATAAGGTAACCATGTGGGGAATGTTGGGGGATAGGTATTATAGAAATAAGCAAAAAATATGATATTAAAATTGAAGAAGTAAGAAAGTATACAAAGCAAGAACTCAAAAAAGAAATGAGAAGTCAAGTGGCAAATGAATATTAAAAGAAAAATAGAAGAAAAAAAAGCAGAGATGACCAAACTGAGGTTTAGTAATGGCAGAATGGATTACATAGGAGAACCTAACACTAAAGAAGCAGTAATATTTATGAAAACAAGGTTGAATATGACAGAATTAAGAGAAAATCACAGAAACAGGAATGATAAGGATAGGCTTTGAGTGTTGCGTAGTGAGGCAGATGAAACTAGGGAGCATACGTTTTGCTGTAATGAATTAAGAAAAATTAGAAGCAATGGCATGGCATTAGGGAATTTAGAAACTCCAACTAAAATGTTTCCCGATACATTAGACAGGCCTTTGAAGTTGGAAGTAAAAGTGTGCAAGCTGTGCTGTCTGTGTAGGAGGTAACTAATTATAATGAATTTTCTGCAGATTGCAGCGCTTTGCACCTACTACGCTTCTTCTAGTAGTGTGCCCACAATCACAGTGTTGTGGTAAGAGCAACGAGGTATCTGGGGCTGCCAGATTCATAATCTGAATGTGAAATTTGGGTTTTATATAATTTTTTTCTTGCAATAATTGATTCGAGCCTGTCCTTAATGACGGAATTTTTTCCCTGATACAATTAACCCTGTAAGATATGATGATTCGTAGTGCAAATGAAAAAAAAGTCTTACAAATATTATGTTAGGAGTCTAATACACAAAGCTATCTTACCATTTACAATTCGTTCGCCATTGTTTGATTTACGCAACCATTACTAGGTCAGGCATATTACCAGTTACCTGAACGTCATCAAATAAAGTAGACAGTAATGCCTCGTGTAGTTTCAATAGGAAAAAAAAGTAATGTATCTGTTACAACCTCGAGTAATTTTACAATAAAACGAAGTAAAAAGTAAAGTTACGCCTCTGTGGTAAACTCGTGTTTCACTATAAAAGAAAACAGACTGGGAAACATATATTTACTTAAGGAAGTTGCATTGGTTCAGTGACCAGCCAAATACAGGAAACATGACAACAGTCTATCTAAATTTCCACGTCTGTTGTGGTCACAGAGGGTGGTAGCACGCACAAACAGATTCACACGCGCATTAGTCACCTCCCGTTTCCGGCACAGCTATTTCACAACTTCCCACCTCTTTAATGTTGCCTCCCCACCCCCCCACCCCACCATCCTCTCCTCCATGATGCCTAAGTATTCATCAATGCCAATATGTACTCGTTATTGCTTATTCTTTGTAAAATTGTGTTTATGTCTGCGTGTACTTTATACTTTGTACAAAGCATATGTACGCATGTGCCCTAGTACGTAAATAATTGTGATATGTAGCAGCATGTATATATATATATATATATATATATATATATATATATATATACACACATATATATATATATATGTATGTGTGTGAGCGTGTATATACTGTATATATATACATATATATAAATAGATAGATATAAGTATATATATGCATATATATAAGTATATATATATATATATATATATATATATATATATATATATATATATATATATATATATATATATTCGGTCACGTTCAGCTATCCCCATCCTTCGAGTAGGGGAGAAGGAATAGTCATACCCCGGGTGAGAGGGGGTATATATATGTACAGTATATATACGTATGTATATATATATAAACACACACACACATATATATATATATATGTATATATATATATGTATATATATATATATATATATATATATATATATATATACGGTCACGTTCAACTATCCCTATCCCTTAAGTAGGGGGAGAAGGAATAGTCATACCCCGGGTGAGAGGGGGGGCATATATGCATATATATGTATGTATATTTACATATATATATATAATATATATATATATATATATATATATGTATGTATATGCATATATATATACATATATATATATATATATATATATATATATATATATATATATATATATATATATATATATAGTATGTAAAAATATCTTGTACTTCAGGAATCAAGAAATGTTTTAAAGAATGCTGGAATTAACTGTGAAGCAAAAAGGATTGGACCATGGGACTTAGAAGTGTAGTTCAGGGAGGAAGTTGGAAATTGAGAATACCCCCGAGAAAAGATTAGTGGTTCAGTTTTTATTGTTGATGTAGACTAACTGCTGGTAAGCTTAAGTAGATGCACAAAACCCTTGTCTGATGTCGAAGTTTCTGTGCTGGTGTTCATCCTTAAAATTCTGTAGTAGAAAAATGAATGGTCTTGATATATATTAAAGTATTTTTTTTTCAGATAAATGGTCTTGATAATATATATATATATATATATATATATATATATATATATATATATATATATATATATATATATATATATATATTTACAAGTGTTCATGTAACATTTTGAGCATTAATTTTTGGTCTCCCAACTTATGACCATCCTTTAAAACTTCTTTTGAACAGAATTTTATCTTTTTAAGATTCCCATTTCTCTGATATTGGGACATTTTAGACACCGCATCGCAATTGTTGCCTAAAGGTGACTTTGGTTTATGAGCGTTGTAATAAGATTTTATTGGATGTCTGTCAGTGTATATTTTACGATTTTACACTAAATAGAATGTCTTTCGTGCGTGTAACTGCTCCCACAGAGATTTTACTGTGATTACTGAAAAATTTACAGTAATATTTTTTAAGAAACTACATATTCACTACATTATTTGGGTTCACTCAATGTTAAAAGTTGAAAAAAATCCAATTACAAAATTGGTTGCTAAATTGCATAATTGATAGTTTTCATTTATTTATCTATTTATGCATGCATTGTTTACATAAATAAGAAAAAACTCTTCTCAGTGGCATTCCTATTTGAATAATTTTTTTTTCTGCAGCCATGTGGAAATGCGGTAATGTTTTACAACTAGCATCCGTATGTCTTTTAATGTCCCTGAGATGGACAAGGTCACTGACTAACAAACCATGATAGTGTAGTGCACCAAATGCCCTTTCACAGACGTAATATGGCATTTCCACTAATTCCATCGAGTGGAATTTTATCGTTTGCAATTAATTGAATTTGGAAACTCCGTTGAAAGATATCTAGATAGCGCATTTTTATTTATGTAATCAGTAAAACTTCTAATTGATATTCCCAGAATTTTCTGATATAAGTGTGCTTTAAATGCTGCAGATAACTTTTTCAAACCGGTCATAAATTATACCTTTGGTTACAAATACCATATTGCAAGAACTTAGTTTTTCAACTTAACCCTAGTATGCTAATAGTATACAGCCCATAACTAAATCAATATTAGGCCTTCGTATCAGCTCATTCTGCAATATACTTTGATAAAGAATGGCATATCATATAATTGCACATTTTAGATTGTGATTGCAAGTAAATCCTTTACGATCTCCATTTCAAACAGTGTGATTTTATATGCATGCATTTGTTGTCAGCTCCGAAATATAATCAAATACTGTATAATTTTTGAGACTGAAACAAGTGTCTTAGTGGAACTTTGGAACAGGCTGCTCCAGGAGCATGCGTTTGTGCTGGCCGAAAGCCAGCTCTATCAGTATACTGCATTACTAAATAAAAGTAAACGCATCTGAAAGAACGTACCTCACCCCATGTCATATGTCAATGGCATTTCATTTGATCGGTTCTCTGATTCAGAAAAAGTGTGGACATCGAAGTGCTTTCAGGAATACTATACTTACACGGCATTATTTTATTCACCAATTGCACCAAGCACTTGACTTAAGAAGTTTTTTTATAGTTTTTCTTTAACATGTCACTATTGTGGCTTCGAATTGTTTTGACTTGGCGAGACAAAATGAGGGTTATTTTAATGCAGGGGAAAAATATAGAAAAAAAAAATCAAGGTTGATCTTCAAGGTTCGTGAATTTTCTGAAGCAATACTAAAATTAAGTTTTTCACTCCTTTTTTCGAATGTTACAGAAGGTGCTTTAGGAGGTCAAAAAGAAAATTTGTTCTAGTTTCTTTGGATTTCAGTGTTGCTTCCTGTGTTTACCTTCCATCTATTTGTTTTGTAGTTTTGCTATCTACTAGGACTATTTATTTCTCCAATTGTCATTTGATCCTAATTTTGCTGTTGTGGTTGCTGTTGCTGCAGTCTGTGGTTTTGGGGCTGTTTCTTTTTATTGCTAATACCGTTGATTTTTTTTTTTTTTTTGCAAATTCTGTTTATATTACTTATGCTGTTATTATTATTATTTATTTATTTTTTTTTTTTTTTTGCTGATGTTAACTCTTGTTGTTGGTACTGATGTTGTTGGTGCTACGGGTTTGGATGATTCCACTATTGTAGCGGTTTCTTTTGCTGTTTTTGGTAAAACTATAGGAATTGTATTTTGTTTTCCTCTAAATTTGGGCTAGTGCTGTCACATTGCTGTTGATTTCGCTTCTGTTGCCATTGTTGTTATTGTTGTAGGTGTTATGGGTATTATCACTGCTGCTACAGCTATTGGTGATATCTCTTGTTGTTGTTGAAGAACGCCAGGCCCTTCTGGCCAAGCACGGGTTCTTGCAATTATGCAGCCCTTGATATTTTATATCTTATGTTGCTGCAGTCACTTATCTTTCTGTAATTTATGGCTGCTAAGGCAATTATTGCTGATGGCAGCACAACGGGTTCTAATGTTGCTTCTATTGCTGTTTTATAGGTTATTCTTGCTGTTGCCGTTATAATCAATATATTATTCTCTGCTAACATTGTTGGTATTGCTGTTGTTACTGCTGCTGTCGCTGTAGTGGTTTTCTCCGTTCTCTCTTTTCTAATTTTTCTTTTAATCCTCCTATCCATTCAATAATAGCATAGGAAGAATAACAAATAAAATGGTTTATGTATTTAAAAAAAAAAACACACACACCTTGAAAGGATGACCAGCCTTCGTCATCTATTCACTTATTTAGTCATTCGGTGTTTG
>NC_090738.1:17430479-17432979 GCF_036898095.1 Palaemon carinicauda | reverse complement strand
CTTTCTAGGGAAATATATAGTATGCTTATTCTAAAGAGACTGGACAGATGAAAAAGCAGGATTTAGAAAAGGTTGAAGTTGCACTAACCAAATTTTCATTTTAAGATGTGTTGCACAGCAATGCGCAGAATATAGAAAACCATATTTGGTGGCATTTGTCTACTATGAAAAAGCTTTTGATAGTGTGCACCGGCCAATTTTATGGAGAGTCCTGCATTATTATGGAATTCCTCTTAAATAGGTAAATTTGATTAAGTCTGTTCATGAGCATAGTAAGTACAAAGTTTATGTTAGTGGAGTCTTATCAAAAGAATTTCCAGTGAACAGCAGAGTACTCCAAGGGAATGTGTTGACACCTATGTTGTTTATCCTCCTCATGCATTTTGTATAATAATTGGAAATGGCGGAGAAGAATTGGACTGGATTAGTGATAGGAATTTAGCAGACCTAGAGTATGCTGATGATGCTGTTTATGTTAGCAGAACACCACAAGATTTGCAATGCTTGCTTACCAGAATGTATGAAATATCAGGTGAGATTGGGGTCAAGATAAATAGAAGAAAGAAAGAGATGATGAGAATAGAGTATGCAATGGAAGATGAAATATCATTGGAAGGAGAAAGGATTATTGAGGTAGAATCATTTAAGTATCTAGGAACCATGATCTCCAATACAGGGTGTTTAGAATTAGTTCAGTGGAAAATTGAAAAAAGCAAATCAGTCAATGGCTAAGTCAAGAAAAATTTGGAAATCAAATCTCCTGAAATTACATATAAAAATCAGGCTATATATCAGTTTAGAAAGATTGGTGTTATTCAATGGGCATGAGTCATAGTATGACAATAGGTTTAGTAGATTTGAGAACAAAGCCCTCAGAAGGATATTGGGAGTTAAATGGCAGGACAGGATTAGAAATGAAACTATAAGAGAGATTACTCGAGTGCCATATGTGGATGAGATCATGATGAGGGGTAGATGGAGAAGGTTTGGGCCTGCTCTTTGCACTCCCCAAGAGAGATTAGTTCACCAAACGTTGTGTGGGCTCCACAAGGCACTAGAAGGGTTAGAAGGCCAAGACGTACATGGTTGAGGACTATGAAGCGCGAAGTAGGAGATGGTGAGAGGAGAAGTATTGAATTAAAAGCTCAAAATAGAGACGACTGGCGAAATCTAACAGAGGCCCTTTACGTCAATACGTGTCGGAGGAGATGATGAATAATCAACCAGGTTTTACTTGCATGTTAGTTGGGTTCAACACACAATTCATGTTAAGATTGCGAATATGTATTAAACATACTTTACCCTAGATATCCGTCGTTCCACTATTATCATATGGGGGAATCACACTGGTCATTTCTTGCTCGAGGTTTACGCCAACCTCTAGCCGATGATAGGAGCGAAAGTGTTGTAGCATCATACTACGATCTCGCGGTTCTAGGAGCAAATAGGAAAACGTTAAACGAAACCGATCAGCTGATATCATCATGGCAGCCAGAAATTTTCTAACTGTTGCAGTAATATGTATTATCGGTATGTTACGTGAATTGAAGAATTCTACTACCACGGGATTAAAAAAGCAGATTATTATTATCTCTTGAGGCTTATTGGACCCAAGATTGCCAAGTAAGAGCACGTCCTATTTGCAGCCTTCATCTTGTTTGTTTACATCCGACGTCAAGCTCTCACGCTCTCCATTTTGGGCAGCAACGGCTTGCTGCTGGCGAAAAAAAAAAGCCTATTGTGATTCCAGATACTGCAGCTGCCACTAACGGTAAGATCTAATGGATAATCTAATTATTAAATGTATATAAAATCAATTTATCAAAGTTCAACACTCACTTGAGGTTTAAATTTATTTGAGAATAATTTTGTCAAAGCTGAGTTTTATAGCCCCCCCCCCTCTCTCTCTCTCTCTCTCTCTCTCTCTCTCTCTCTCTCTCTCTCTAATGGTAGCCTACACATAAGGTTTAAATTTGTTTCTATAGTACTTCGATCTCAGTGATTTTCATCACAGAAACCAATCAAATGAAAAGATGAATAATAGCTCTCGAACAATCGGGCAGGAAAAGTAAACCAGTCAGTGGAAATAGGTATCTTGGCCTACTTGCACAATTTGGTCACAGAAATAGCCCTATGTTTAAGAAAGGGAGAAACAAAAGTATTGCTTTCTTGTTACGCCAGACAAAAATATTACCCCATTCATCTGACCTGCAGAATTGAGATCCAGCCTAAGATTACAACAGAGAATAGCTTAAGCATGGCATAGAGCTAGACTCACAGGCTTACATCAATGTGGGAATAATTGGTCACCACTCGTGGTGAAACTGAAAACGCTAAAGATAATTCTGCGTTGCACGGGAGGGTGCGAAAGGTTGCCATGGTAAGTGCACGTCTTACGTTCCTCTGTCAAAGAACGGCACTCTTGTTTAACTCGTGTCAGTGGTAATATTTGGCGAAAAATGTGCACAGGGTGTTGAAGCATATTTCCACGGGAAATAAC
>NC_090738.1:17422979-17427979 GCF_036898095.1 Palaemon carinicauda | reverse complement strand
ATGGTCCCTCAGCCCATGAATAATCTTCACTTTCACAAGGCATTGGATTTATAACCAAGCAAGGGAGGCCTTCAGGTTAAGAACCTAGTCCAAATTTTAAATCGAAGTAGCTGGAATGCAAGGTAATCTTTAGTTTGTTGCCATGCTGGAACTTAATAGCACCCGGGAGTGGTTCATACTCAGGTTTAGTACAGTGCACCGCCAGCCAACAGCCAAATGTGCAAATAATTCAGAAAAGGACATTCCAACTGATCTAGCCTAGCTTTTACTCAAAGGAAGCTAGAAGCAGTTACCTTCATGGCCAGTTCAGTACTACTGTAGTACTGTAGATTATTATGCCCTAGCTATTATTCTACTCTGAAACTGCCTAACAAAAAAAAAAGTAAGTCACAACTTTGAAGATCAAGGAAATAAAGAATGACTTTTTGACCTTCAGGCTTCGTAGTAGGCTTCAGTGTTCCTCCTTGTCCTACTACTAGCTGAACAACTCCAACAAAACATTGAAAATGAAAATATCTTGAATGATATCTATAATGAACAACATATATACATATGTGTGAGTTCAGTGTATGTATGTTGTGGGAACTTTAGAAACATTGGGACAGTTTAGAGGATTTAGCTTCCTACGGATACGTATCCTTTCGTCCTTTGGGGACAAATTGTAGCCAGCAGCCTACTATGGAATCTTAAAGATTACTTTATTATACCTTTAATCTTTCAAATTATGACATCTGGTGTGTGAGGAACTTAATTGAACTGGTTGCGGTTTCTGATATGGACATTAGTTACTGCATGTTAATCTTAAATGGGGTAATTTTGGACTGGCCAAGGTCACTTCTTATGGCTTCTGTGTTAGTCTATGGCAGCTTCCATGAGTGGAATGTAAGCTTGTCTGGTTAATTTGCTCTTCAGTGAGTGGACTAAACACCAGGCTAGTTCACCTAAAGTTTTTTCTACTTTTTTATATGAGAATGAACTATTTCTAGCTGCAAAGTTTTGACTAAATTGGCAAATAAGGCTACATAGAATTCTAATTACCTCTAGCTCTCATTTAAGCAAGGTGTAGCCTACATCTTTTAAGCCTCTCAGGTTAGAATTCCACCTCCTTGATGACAAAAAGACTTATTAAAAGGTTGAGGACTTCCCCTCCAACGAAAAGGCATAGTTGTGGGTATATTAGGTTGTCAAAAAGGAGGCTTCTAAATATGTCCCAACAAAAGCTAGAGTGGCTGTAAGCTTCAGCAGTCACTTTTTGTATTGAAGTTGGAGATAGTGCCACCTATAAGAATACAGCTTAGTCCAGGGTAACTGTCACTTTCCAAAGATCTTAACTTAGGAGTAAGCGTAAGTATTTCATATCTTATTTCCTTTCATGGTGGGAAATAGAAAGTAAATGACATTACTTAATTACGTAATATTTTGTAAGCCAATGATTGATTTTCCTTGTTGGCAAGTGAAACCAGTAAATTTGCAATAGAAGTATGAACATATTCTAAAAGTTAATATGATATAAGCACTTACACAAATGTGCACAGACAAATAAATATATAATAGTATTTGTATAAACTCACGCACACACACACACAGCATGAGAGTAAATATTTTATTCATGTATTTCATTTGTGTATTTAAGAGATGTATAACCAGAGATGTATGTTTAAGTAAATGTATGTAAATTACATAAGACTTTCGTCATCCATTTAGTTGTATTTTCATTCAATTCAGTAAATGTAAATTTACTTTATTTTTATGAATTAACTTTTTATTTCATGTAGTTTTGTTACGAAGTCTTATGTAAACCCGTTTAGGTATGCTGTATGACACACTCAAGGTATGAGCACGAGGGATTACATAATTTTTATATTTCCACGTGGTTAGAAAGTGCATGAAATTTCTCGAATTAGATTTACTCTTTTTTTATAAAGTCACGAGAGGAAGGTGGGCGGAGTTAGCTGAAAGAGAGTTGCCTCGCAAGCAAGGTTAGTACCCCTTCTTCAAATTACTACGTTGGCAACGTTACGCCGCCAGAGCTATACCCTCCATGCTACAAGAATGATCTACTAGAAATTTGTCAATATATAGACCCTAGGAATACATAAGCAGTAGAAGAGACCTAGCCAGTCACTTTGGAAGAGCCAACGTCTGCCTGCCCTCTCTCCTCTCAAGTGTGTCCTCTCAAACGTGAAAAATGACTTCTTCCCTGCATGCGTATAGTGTTGTTCAAACGTTAGTGAAATTATTGGATGTTAATTCAAGTGTAGTGTGTTAATGTAAGTACATTTTAACATAAATTTTTGTAACTGACCCTGTGATATTTAGGTTACAGTGAAGTGAATTAAAATTTTTACTTAACCGTTCTGTAACCTTGTGTGAACCAAAAGACGTGAGTTTAACAGTTACATATATGTAAATTTCCTTATTGTATGTTCATTAGTGTTAAAGTGTTAACTCTTTTCATTAATTGTGAAAATTAAATATTTCCATAAATTAATTCCAGTGAAACAAGTGATTGTATGATTTATATAGAGTATCATTTTTTTTATATTTTTATCTTATTCTAAGGTTTAGTTCCGGTTTAGTATTACGAGTGACTTATTTTGGTGTTAATTCTTTTAAATTATTGTTAACTTTTTATAAAATGTATTTATTTTTGTAAAGTGTGTATTATTTTAATCGCCAATATTTTTTCTCAATGCTTTGCTCGTATTCCCTGACTAAGAACCGAAGTAAGAGGTTGGTTTTTTAATAGTTCACATAAGTAATCACCTAGTTTTTGGTTTGAGTAACGTAAGAAACCTTTGGATATTCAGTGTTCATATATATTGCCGTCTGGTAGTTGCGTAATATTTTTAGAGCTCGGGTATTATTTTTCAAGTGTAACAGACTTAAGTAATATAATCCGTTGAGTATTGGAGCTCGGGAATTTACGTAATTCTACAGCCGTAATAATATGTATACACACACACACATATATATATACATATATATATATATATATATATATATATATATATATATATATATATATATATATATATATATATTCTTACAAAGCTGGTCTAGTATAAATACCGTAGTTTATTAATTATCTTATTTATATTTCATATATTGTTTCCATTTGTGTATTGAAGAGATGATCCCCAGCCTGTAAAATGAGCCCCTCTCATGTAGATATAAGCATTTTATGTAAATTACGTCAGACTTTCGTCGTGTATTTCATTGTATTCTTTATTCAAGTTAGTATATGTGAATTTACGTAATTTTTAAGAATTAACTTTTATTTGACGTATGTTTGCTACAAAGTCTTATGTAGTCTATTTGAAAGTGTTGTAGGATAGGTGTGAGATAGGAACAAAGGCTTAGGTAATGTTCTTTTATATTTTATGATGTATTGCATCATGTTTGAGAGAGAATGTTCAATGACATGTGCTGGAAGATTCTTTACCCTGTGCTTTAAAAACATTGCGAAGGCCCGGCGAGAGGATGTTATTTTGTTTTATTTCAGGGACAAAGGGTGGGTGGAGCTAGCAGACTGTGATGAGAGCTGTCTGGCACAGCATGAGTAGCATTTGGGAAAGTAATATTTGGCAACTTTGACACTTGGCACAGCCCCCATGCTACCAGAACCTGATCCTGGAACGTTGTGGAAGCAGTTATATTTCATATAAAGGTGACCCAAGGTTGGGTGAGTCAGATAGATAAAGATTGAGATAGAACAGCAGCTTGAAGATATCCTCCTTCCCCTCTCCCTCTCTCACGCTTGCTATTGTTGAAAGTGTTCAGTACGTTTGTGTGTCCTCTCCTAAGTGACTCTGTACCCCCAAAGGAAATGGTGTGTCGAAAAGAGACGCAAGAATAAAAGGTGATGTTGAATTCATTGTATTAGGGTGAGTGTTGGCATTGTATGACGTTTTTGTAAACGGCCCTATAGGGAAGATAGATTTTGTTATGTGATCAGGTTATATATTATTCATTAAGTGTCAAACTGAACATTGTATTATTCAGATTTATTTCGAGCTTTTGTATAATTTTCATTGCATTATTTCTTTTATTAGAGTAAGGTTTATTCAGATATAATAGTTAAAGTCAAGTTATTATATAATTTCAAAACTTAACATATTTTGTCTCAATCTAAGTTTCGTTCAGATTTATTTTTTCCTGTGAATTGTTTTGTGTAAATTCTTTCAAAGTGTTGTAATTTATATAGAATATATTTATTTTTGTAAAGAGTGTATTATTCCAATCATCGTTATTTGGAACCAGATTCCGCTTGGCTTCTGTTAAGAACCATAGTAAGGTAGGTACGTTTTAATAATACTTGGGAGCTTAGTTTGGAGTGTGCTTAAGCGACCTTTGGATATTCAATGTTTTATATAGTGCTGTCTAAGAGTTATTTAACGGTCTCAGAATTCGTGTATTAATGTTTTAAAGTTTAACAGTTTTAATGTAAAAGCAAACAAGATAGTTTGGAATTCGAGAAGTTGATGAACTTGCCACTTGTAGTATATATAATATCATATGTTTGGTTCCCAGTCACGAGCCATAGTAGAATATAGTTTAGTGCCCAGACCACGGGATCCATATCATATGATATATATATATATGTATATATATACAGTATATATATTATATGTATATATATGTATATATATATACATACTGTATAAATATATATATATATATATATATATATATATGTATATATATATATGTATATATATATATATATATATATATATATATATTATACTCCTGATTTGTTAAAAAAATATTTAGGGAAAGGTTTAGGGAAATCTCGGAAAAAGACTAGTTTCGCTGACATTTATACCCGTAATCATTGCCTTACTGGCCTATACTGTAATGTTAATAAATAGTTAACGAATGTTTTCTTTAGGGTGGCAACCCTGTCAGATGCTTTTTCTTCTTACGCGTGAATCCTGAACATGGGAATAGTCGTCATCTTCCTGATGCTAGTAAGGTCGAGGGCAAGAGCGTGTATT
>NC_090738.1:17407979-17415479 GCF_036898095.1 Palaemon carinicauda | reverse complement strand
ATCCAATGATTTTAGTGGCGAGAATTTGTAGAGAATTTGCAGAGAATTTGCACCACTGGACTTTGTCAATGACCGCGTTGACATTTCTTCAGTGAGATGACAATGATCTCTTGAAGAGGAACGTCTGCCTGGAATTTCGCTTCCAGGGATAGCAACTGGTTCGGGGGTGGAGGGTATGCTATCTTCTTCTGGAAGCTCTTCTGCGCCGTAATGGTCTAGCATCCTTCACCCTTAATATTCTATTTTCCTTTGTCGTTTCCTTTGTTTATTTCTCTCTTCTTATTTCAACATTCTATTCTGCATTATTTACTCTTTCTCTCTCTCTCTCTCTCTCTCTCTCTCTCTCTCTCTCTCTCTCTCCTCTCTCTTCCTCTCTCTCTCTCTCTCTCTCTCTTTTTTTTTATTTTTCCATTTTCATAATCTGCCCTTATTATTTTTATATTCTCTCTCTCTCTCTCTCTCTCTCTCTCTCTCTCTCTCTCTCTTCTCTCTCTCTCTCTCTCTCTCTCTCTCTCTCCTCTCTCTCCATTGTCTTTTTGTTCATGTATTTAACTATTTTTATAATCTTCCCCTATTATTTTTAATCTCTTTTTAACGGAGAGGAAATTCCTTGAACCAATCTGGAGGCAAATCTCTCTCTCTCTCTCTCCTCTCCTCTCTCTCTCTCTCTCTCTCTCTCTCTCTCCTCTCTCTCTGTTTTCATCAATAATTAAGTTTTTTTTAGGGTTGCCTGACCCTTCTGGCAAGACACGAGCAACTCGGCAGCCCGTATTCTTTCTGCTTTTGCACATTCGAGCTTATCCTCTTTGTTCATCATACTTTCTTTCTTTCGTTGCGTTTTCATCCTCTTCTTCTCCACTCCACTGTCTCATTTCCCTTCAATCCCCTCAATTATTCATCCTCTTTACATTTCCACTTTTTTTTCGCTTCCATCATCCCCCTTTGTCAAAACTACTCTTATTTTATTTTTCTCTGGCCATCTTTGTCTGATGCTTCATCCCCACCTTCCAGGCTGTCTTCATCTTCTCTGTTCTTGTTATCTCCTTTCATAAAATCTATTTACCGGTTTATATATATTTTTTTTGCATAAACAATGACATGTTTAGAGATCTTTTTTCTTTCATCTTCCCATTTCTTTCTGTTTTCATTTATCAAGGCACATCTTAGTTATTTCCTTTTATCTCTCAAAATTATAAAATGAATAACACCAATCTTCTATTACACTATTTTTCTCATATGTCCATGACACCAAAAAACCTATTGGTCTATTTTTCCTTAAATGATAGTAGTGTTCTATAACTTCTACGCCACTTAATATTTTTTGCTTTCTTTTCACACATGATTATATCTCGCCACTTCCAGATTTTTTCATACCGTCTCTATTCTTCCTATCTCTACCAATCCGGTTAATGCGTCCAAAAATCCTTTTTTCTTTGATTCCCCGAATTTCATATATATTTTTTTCTGAGTCGTCACAACCTCTAGACGCAATGACCTTGAACGAGGACCGCTCGCTTTATAAATACGGGCGGCCGTTGATCGCCTCCATTCAGTTCTCCGACAAAGGTAAGTGCACGCTGGTGTGCGAAGGCTCCGTCCGTGTGAACGGTACTTCTCCATAGCGATTTATTTACTGTGATGTATACAGAAAGGCGTGTTTGTGGCCTGATGGCAATCTAGGGCGATTGCTGTATATATTTAATGAAAGCTTTATGTTTTAAAATGACCTGTATAGATATGAAATGTCTGACGGTTGAATCGGTGGAAGTTCAGAAGTTCAAGCTTGTTGCAAATGCTTTTCTGTTGAACAGGTTAACATATATTTCTTTTCATTGTTTATATAAGACAGATATACAGTATTTTAACAAAACTATTTATCTTATTTTTAATAATTACTACTCATTTATCGTTTTTCCTTATTTTATTTCCTCACTGTTGGAGCCCTGGGCTTGTATAATCCTGCTTTTTAGAATAGGGTTTTAGCTTGGCTAATAATAATAATAATAATAATAATAATAATAATAGATATACAATAGTTTTGTAGTCAGACTTATCCAAAGTAATTTTGAAATATCTATTCTTGTTTAATGTGTTTCTTTTTCAAATAGTGAACAAAACTGATATTAACTTTGAATATACATGCCAATAGTGAGACTTCGTGTGCGATTGTATTGATAATTATATGTATGAACAGTTCATATTTGATTTCATTTAGCGAAAAATTACGTCAATATGATGTTTGCATATACAAAGCACCTTGTTCCAAGTTTGTAAATATGTAAATAAGGATACTTATTTTTTTTCCCACAGAAGTTCCTTATAAATTAATTTTTTGGACATTAATTCATAAGAGATTCACTTTTTATTGATAAATAAATATCTCTATGGTAATTTGAATTTTTTTTTTTTATTATAATAGAATTTTACACAAGATTTACGACATTTTAACGAATATCAGGGAAATATACTCATCGTAATAATAGTATTTTATTAAAATAAAGCAGAATACACATTTTTTTCTCTTTTATCTTTTGTTAAATGATATGACAAATTTAAAGGAATTACGTTATCATCTTACTCTGAAACCTTGAATAGCTTTAAAGTCAATGAAGAAATAAATGATAATTTGGATAAGTTTATAAACCATTCCCACTGAATATTTTTCTTTTCTGATTATAATAATTGAGAAAAAGAATTCTCTTTGTCAGAACCCTTGTTTGAATGCTCAGAGATGTTCATCATCTTCAAATTAATTCGTTATTTAGACTGGAACCGACAACTAAAGACTGTCAGACGCTATCGGATTATAATCCAGCTTTAGTCTGTCTACAGTTCTGTATTCCATCTGTAACCCTTCTGCAATCCGTCAATAGTCCCTTTGTATTCCATCTGTAATCCGGGTAGAGTCCGTCTGTATTCCAAATCCTTCTGTAATCCGTGTATAGTCCGTGTGTATTCTAAATCATTCAGGAATCAGTGTATAGTCCGTCTGGTCTGTATTCCAAATCCTTCTGTAATCCGTGTATAGTCCGTCTGTATTCTAAATCATCTGTAATCCGTCTATAGTCCTCCTATATTCAATCTGTATTCCGTCTATGGTCCTTCTGTAATCCATCTGTAACCCTTCTGTATGATCTCTGTAGAGGTCAGAAGTCTTTTTTTGTAAAAAGTATTTCAGTTAAACTATAAGATATGACCCAAAGGGACCTCCACTGGAGAAAAGCGGCTTTATCAGGAATACATATACTAATTTTTATATTTATGCTTTTAAATGTTATTAAAAAAACAGATACGAGCGATTTTGTAACATCTTTAAAGTTTTCATTTTATTTTTTTTTTTTGTGTGTTTAACCTAATATATGTTTTCTGTGGCACGGAATATTTCAACCGATTTGCCGTGTATTATTATCTTATTCTGTTTTAAGGATTAATTTATAAAAGACAAAGAATATGAAATTTATTTTTCCGTATAATGTGAACATAGGAAAGTTTTATTTTTCTGAAGCTTTCAAGTTTCATATTTGAGATCACTACTTACACATCAACAGTGTAATCTTTTGCGAAATTTTTTGACAACCCCCAATGATTTTTTTTTTTTTTTTTTTTTTTAAACAAAATCAAGTTTTTTGACCAGTGGAAATCATCCGATGTGTTGCGACTTTTGTGGTAAGAAGAACGAAAGAGAACAAAGAAACTCAACGATTACCACGAAGACTTCGATAACGGCCTCAGGCAACATTCGAGAGAGAGAGAGAGAGAGAGAGGAGAGAGAGAGAGAGAGAGAGAGAGAGAGAGAGAGAGAGAGAGAGAGAGAGAATATCTTTTGACGCCGAATTTTCGTTTGTACCCTTGTAACCGGAGAGACAGACAGACAGGCTGGGGGGGGGGGGAGGTGGGGTTGGCGGGTGGTTGGCTAAGCTTACAGTATGATTACAGGTATGGCAAAGGCTGTTCAGAGTGCTCTGAAGTTTCCTCGACCATACGATTACAACTATCACAGGTCTTACAAAAGATATCACACCCAATGACTTGGCTGAAATTCTGTTTGCCAAAGGTAAATTCATGGTCGCAACGGATCTGAGTTGCAGACATTGCCTCCAAAATAAACAGTGACTTAGATGCTTCAGTAGTCCAGATATGTTTCAAATGCGTTTCATCGTTTATATATGACTTACCCAGGTAATGATGTTGCTTAACTTAATATATTATTATTTTGTTATTATTTCTTATTTATAGTTTAGTCAACATTTATTATTCTTTTCGGCACAGACCTGCTTTCCCCGTTGAAGCTATTGGGCTTGTAGCATTCTGTTTTGCCGATTATGGCTATAGCTTGGCTTGTAGTAGTAATAATAATAATAATGATAAAAATAATCATAATAATAATGATAATAATAATAAAAGTAAAAAAAAAAAAGTATTACATATTCTCAAGATAACTTTTGGAATGCTTCGGCAGATATTCTTAATACAGTACTATGGACATGGGCCCCTTGCAGTCAAGCAAAGACATTTCATTTGCATTCCCTTGTTTGTCGATGCACTCAAGAGGATAATCTGTTATATGTGTTTTAAAGTACAATTGGACACCGGAGTCCATGTCATGTCCGCCCTGTCATATCCTTACTTCGCTGCAAGTAACCAACGAGATAGCGTTAGGGGAGATGGCAGCGGTGGTGGGCTGGCCTAAACACAAGAACTCACCACGCAATAAGGATATGGCTGGTTGCACTTTCTTAGAGCGATGTGTACCAGGAATTCATGTGTCCAACTGTACGCACTGTGGCGAGGGCCACGTTTCAAAGAATGAAAAGTGAGGCGTAATGTAATCCGGGGTCGACTCGGAGCCAGTTTTATTTTTCTCTCTTCTATAAGTGCAATGGCATGTTGGATAGGCAACCAGGTACCACCTTACGGTTATATCTCACTTTCTACTCTTAGATTTTGCCAACTCCTTTTGCATTTCTAAAATGGTCTGTGAACTGTTAAAGGGGCGATAAGATAGGAAAAAATATGATTACAAGAATATAGAAATTTCAAAAAAGAAAAGAATTATAGATTACCATGCCAAGAGGACATATTTTAACACTTTTAATTCTGAAAAAAGTTTTACATTCATACATACATATATACATACATATACAGTATACATACATGCATACATATTTGTAAATTATTCTAAATTTCCTTCATGAATTATTGATAGCTTCCGCAATTCATACACGTACTAATGATGATACATGATTAGAACCAGTTAATAATAACAATATTGTTGATAATGATAACTTAGTTTAGTCAAAGTAGAATTGATGCTTTTATATCGAAAATATGAAAATATTTGCTTCAAAAGTTTTCTTTCATTTACGCAATTCAACTAGACTAATTACCGCTTATGGCTTAGTCTCAAAGCGTACTTGGTTTTCGCACATGTTTAATTGTGCTTAGCGAACTCGAACTTAGTTGCAAAAGTGCCATGAGCTCAGCAAATTGTGCCATGAGGAGAGCTGTTCTTGAGAAAAGCAGTTTCGGTTATAGGATATTCTGGTTTTTGTTTTACGGAATTTTCTGGCAAAGGTCAATAAAGAAAGTAGACTCTATTTGGTAGGGGAATGGGTGGAGGGGCGAGTATATTGTTGAAGAAAAGGAGGATACTGAGAAAGAATGGAAAAGGGTGAAAAGATAGAAGATATAAGAAAAAGGGCTGCAGAGAAAAAGTAAAATAACATAGATAAATGCATCGGTTGTTTAAAAATGCCTTCAAGATTTGAGGATGATAAATTAGACCAAGAAAATAGAGAAAATGTCACACAGTAAAAGAGAAAAGAAATGACAGTCATGCTCTATTCATATCAGTATTAAATTCACTTCTATTTTCGTCATCTTATATATATCACCTTTTTTAGTCAAGGCCAAAAATACAGGGAAACATCACCTCAAATCTGATACTCCGCGTGGACATGACAGGTGAAATGGGGCAACACGCAATTATCTAAAATGTGGAATGTCATTTCCTTTTTACACATTTCGCAAATGGATATAACCGGATCATTCCTATTTTTCATATGTAGCATGTTATTTGTGAGCGTATAAATTCTATGCACCAACCTTGCTTTTATCTGGGGCGTATCCTGGTTACTAAGACTCCATTTCATGGTCCTACTGCGCTCAGCCTCTCTCTCTCTCTCTCTCTCTCTCTCTCTCTCTCTCTCTCTCTCTCTCTCTCTCTCTCTCATATGTTATAACAAACTTTATATTAACTCTTACATGTAGATACCTACATAGAACTTAGAACTTTCTCTTTCATTTAATTTTGTCTATGATTCATCTCTTTACGAAGCTAATTATATAAGATTATAAAAAAAGAAATGTTATAATAGTACCAAATTATATTAAAATCGATTCTTTTTATATTCCATAAGTAATTTATTCTGTCATTAGAATTTTCTTTCTCAAATAGACTTTATTCTTGATAAGATTAGGCCGAGTTTAATTTGAATTTTAGAATTAGAAAGTTTCTTATTTGGTAATGAAGAAAGGGAAACGAAGAGTTCATGATTATTGTGCTCTAAACTTTTGGATCTCAGGAAATACTTGTAATTTATTTCTCAGAGATTATAAGGTAAATAGGTTTTTAATTAATAAAGTATTTGTTATGGAACTGCTTTCCTCGGCAAGACTCGGAGTTGAGAGAGAGAGAGAGAGAGAGAGAGAGAGAGAGAGAGAGAGAGAGAGAGAGAGAGAGACTCCTTACCATTATCTGTTTACTATTTTTCTTGAAATATTTCTTATCTTTTTATTGATTACTTCTCATAGTTTATTCATTTCCTTATTTCATTTCCTCACTGAGTTACTTTTCCTGTTGGGGCCCTTGGGCTTATAGCATCCTGTTTTTTCAACCAAGGTTGTAGCTTAGCTGGTAATGATGATGATAATAACTTATATTATCCTTTTTATCTGTGTTTGGATAAAGCTTCCTCCACGATCTCTCATCATTGAAGGCCATAGATAATAGTGAAGGAAAATACATGTTGATCGGAATAAGATATAGGATGCATCATAGAGAAACTACGAATAATGAAAAGGAAGAAAGTTGAAATAATTTATAAGTTCGGTGAAAGTGAGAATTGCATCGCAAGAGAAAAAAAAAAAACTTAATAAAGGATACTCTATTAAGTCTCTAAGTTGCTGAAGCTAACTAATAATAATAATAATAATAATAATAATAATAATAATAATAATAATAATAATAATAATTTATTATTATTATTAATATTATTATTATTATTATTATTATTATTATTATCATTATTATTATTATTATTATTACTACGACAATAATAACTGTGTATAATAATAGTATTAATTACAATAGTAATAAATATTGAGAAAATGAAATAATAAATTAGAATGTAAAAGAATTAGATAATTTTAAATATCTTTTCACTTTTTCTTCCAGCACCTACACATAAAAAAACATCATGCAAGTTTATAATGACCCCT
>NC_090738.1:17395479-17402979 GCF_036898095.1 Palaemon carinicauda | reverse complement strand
TTTAATCTTACTTTTTATGGCTCGACGATTGTGGTGCTCATCGTGTGGCAACTCTTGCGTGCGTGTGTGCGCGTATAACTTTAATTATAAACCCACATAAAATGCCTTGATATATCAAAGTAATTTGAATAGAATTTAAATCACATCATCACCACTTAATGGAGTAATATAAATATTTCCTTTAATTCTCCACAGAAATGTTCGAGTGTTCGAATATCTTTGACACTTACATAGAAGCCACAAAGAACATCTCAGGTGCCCCAGGTAAGTCAGTTGAATGAAAAAAAGAAAATAATTTCTTAATGTTGCTATTTTTCGGAGTAGCAAAACGAGGGACTGGCGGCTTTGGGATGCAGATGTTTTTGGATATGATTAAATCCATAGATTAGAGAGGTCCAGCAGCAATCGTAACAACTTTGAGACCAGGTTAAGGATATGGGAAAGAGCAATTTTTCTAGAGTAAATCTCGTAATTTTTCTGGTAACTACCGTTTTTTACGACTTCCTCTCGTAATTTTTATTGTTTGTAAATTACAAATATTCTATTTCGTTACGTTAACTGTTTACATAATTTTTAAAATCCAAGAGAATAGTTTAAAGTTTTTTTGCTCTGAGCAAAATAAAGTAAAAAATAAACTAGCTAGAGTCGATAGTTCAGAAAAATGTTTTAAAAAATGCCTGATATTCTGAGATAAATTGCATGCAGTAAAAGTGAAGGCAAAGGCGTATAACCGGTTTCACTGCAACCAGACACGGCTATGACTTCAAGAACAGACATTTTTGTTCCATTTTCTTTTGCTTTCAACAATATCACATTTTGACGTTGCCATCCTTCGCCTGGCCTTTTATAAGAACTTTGTTTTATCATGAATAGATAGACCGTATATTTTTCCTGATTGGGTATATCATATGGCTCTTTAAAAAGCATCTTAATCTCAATTTTACCACATCGCCATATGGCCTCTAAGCTTCAGAATTGATACCTCATTGCATTCCCACCATAATTAATCGTTCCGTAGACGTTAAGTAGGAGATACCAAGGTTCCTTTGTTACCTACCTGATAAGCCTACTTTCATTAGAGAAAGGTTTGTAAAAAATAAAACTAGTTTAAGTTAGAGGAATGGTTATGACTTGTACTGCAAGTGTTACTGTGAAACTTCTACTGTCATTTCAACTTTCTCACACAATAGAAAAATAGGACACTTCACCGTACCTGACTTTATTTTTCATTTTATGCATTAAACTTTCCCAAAATATCTCAATGAATTACAAGTAATCTTATCCCACTCACTTTTTATTCTCTTATACTTATAATTCTTTTTCTTCTACGCGTCATATTCAATGGCCTTTTCTCGTCAAGGGAACAACTGGTTTAAGTCTTTCCCTCTCAAGGATGTCTCTTTCTCTTGCCAGGACCAAATGTAGGCCCAGTTGACGATACTGACGAGGAAGGACCTGCACCCACAAAGGAAATGAGTAAGTTTCTTTTGTATGACGTCTGTGTTGTTGAGATGTTACAGTCGAGTATAGCTTTGACTTGACGTTGGTCATTTCGAACCAGTATGTTTTATGCAATTAATAAGATATTAAAACATATTTTATGCAATATTCAATTGGCATTGTTTTATTTATTGTAAACTACTCTGTTCATGTGAAAAATCTTGACTGGCATTATTTCTATTAAAGTGATAAAAATCTCGCTCAAAGTTATGTATTTTATTATTATAGTTCTCTCTCTCTCTCTCTCTCTCTCTCTCTCTCTCTCTCTCTCTCTCTCTCTCTCTCTCTCTCTCTCTCTCTCTCTCTCTCTCTCTGTGTAAGATTTTATATAAATTTTTCATTTGTTACCCTTCTTCAGTGGAAGCCATGTGCCAAGCAACAGAAATCCCTAACTGCCTTGAGCGAGTCCAAGAATGCTTCCTGCTAATTGGCCCCGGCTCCCCTGCCCCCAGCACACCTACCGGAGGTATGGAAGTTTCAATGCAGATATTTGGCACGTTTTCTTTTCCGATATTTTAAATATTATAACGTATTTTCATAATTTAGACACAGCTTTGATAAAAATTTAATTGTACGGCAACTCAACTTTACCAAAAACTGTGGTTATCAATTGTACAGTTAGACACACGAGTCCCTGGCACACCTCGCTCCGAAGAAGTGCTACCCTGTAACCAAACAGATAGTGTAGAGAGAGATGGCAGAGGTGGTGGGCGGGGCTAAACATGGGAACTTCATGCAGTAAGGGTGCGGCTGAGTGCATTTCCTCATAGTGAGCTGTACTAGGAATTCCTGTGTCCAACTGTACATTCGGTATCATATTCTGAAACTGATGTGAATATTTAAACTGCCTCTTTTGTAAGATTAAAGTAGCATCGTACAAGAACGGTGTATTGCTCTTTCGGCAGACGGTAATTGCACCATATTTGACTACAAAGAATTAGGAAGGGTAGAACATTTACTTCGGTGTCTATTTATCAGTTTAATAATTCCTTCGTTTTTATTTGGCGACAGAGATGGCTGAATGTTCGATATTCCTCTCACAATTTGCCGATACCGCTGCGAATTCAACAGGTGAGTTGACTAATGAAGTACTTTGGCAATTATATTATTAGGTAGTTGAAGCAATGAAGAGAAACTTCAATTAGAAGGAATAAGAGAAGTCTTTAGTTTGCAGTGTAGTAGAAGTGTATATATATATATATATATATATATATATATACTGTATATGTATATATATATATATATATATATATATATATATATATATATACTGTATATATATATATATATATATATACACAGTATATATATATATGTATATATATACATATATACAGTATATGTCTGTATATAGTATGTATATATATATACATACATATAGGCCTATATATATATATATATATATATATATATATATATTTATTTACATATATATATATATATATATATATATATATATATATATATACAATTGACTATATGTATATACACACTATATATATATATGTATATATATACTGTATATATATATATGTATATATATATATATATATATAGCCTACTTTATAAATATACATATATAAATTATATATATATATATATATATATATATATATATATATATATATATGATCATTGCCGTTGTTAGTGTCGGTAAGGTAGATGAATAATAGTTTAATTTAAAGGAACCAATATTGTTATTGTTTTTTGTATTGTCGTTTATCAAATATGTATATATATATATATATATATATATATATATATATATACATATATACTGTATATATATATATATATATATATATATATATATATATATATACAATTGACTATATGTATATACACACTATATATATATGTATATATATACTGTATATATATATGTATATATATACTGTATATATATATATGTATATATATATATAGCCTACTTTATAAATATACATATATAAATTATATATATATATATATATATATATATATATATATATATATATATATATATATCATTGCCGTTGTTAATGTCGGTAAGGTAGATGAATAATAGTTTAATTTAAAGGAACCAATATTGTTATTGTTTTTTGTATTGTCGTTTATCAAATATGTATATATATATATATATATATATATATATACATACATATATACTGTATATATATATATATATATATATATATATATATATATATATATATATATATATATATAACTGGTTAAATTAAATGAAGCAATAAATTTCTAATCTGCTGTATTATTTTTCTAGAAACAACTGAAGGATCCGTAAACACCACAACTAGAGCACCTGTTGTCACGAGAGAAATGAGTAAGTTCATATGTTTTTTTTTTTTTATTCCATTTCAATGATTTCCCTGTTAATATGAAACTCTCCATATAAGTGTCACTAAACATTAGGTATTGCATGTATGCAAATACAGTGTATACACGTTCTCACTTCTTGTCATACTGCTTTAGTAATGGGATTTAAGTCCTTTACTAAGGAAATGCTGTTTATTATCAATCTTAGTCAAAGAATCTTGAATTATATCCATGAGTTTCATTTGATCTCCTAGTAAATAACTCATGTTCATCACATGACGTTCATAGCAATCCTGACTTGATCACTTTATACTTAGCGTTACGTAGCATTGAAATCTCCATATTCGAAATTGGAATACGCAACTAATTGACCTGAATGCATTTTCCTTCTAGTGGAGACTATGTGCAATTCTTCGGATGAACGCAACTGTGTCCAGCGCATGGAAGAGTGCCTCTCCTTGATAGGACCTGGAGCAAATGTTCCTAGAACATTGAGCAGAGGTGATTACGTTGAATAGAAGTACTTGACTGTCTCATTAGATTATCTTTTTAAATGTTTCCAAAAGCAAATATTTGTTTTTTGTCCTCGTGGAGACACTTTTCTATCCACATTTGTTTTTTCAGTTTAACCTTGTATTTGTGATTATAGATATTTTCTTAAATGTTATAAATTATTCAAATTTGGTACTTCTGTGAATATTTCTACATTCTTAAGATTTGAATTTCCAGAGTTTCATTATTAATTCAAAACTATGTACATAGAAGGATTTAATATTTATATCTGAATTTCTGAGTCTTAAAAGTTATTACAAAATGTTGAGTTCCTAGTCACACACAATATCAAAACTTTATTTTTTTCCGTTTTATCACTTCAACAGAGATGACAGAATGCTCAAGGTTCTTAGACAACTTTTCAGAAGCCATGGATAATATCACAGCAACAACAGGTGAGGAAGGAAAAACCAAAGTCCTTTGGGGTTTGAAATCATTAAGAGTTTGAATCACTTACGATTATCATAATCCCCAGTGGATTTTTTTGTGAATTAAAACCTATGAAATTTATAATTCCTTAAAATTTGTTAAGGATAAAAGCGTTATTCTCCCTTTGGATATTCCAGAGATCACCACGACGTCAACAGCCGTTCCAGACAGTGACGTCACTGGAACCACTTCCAGAACAACTACAGATAGGTCCAGCTCTACAGGAAACAGACGTAAGTTTGTGTTATTTTATTCATGTGTTTTTTATTAATCCATTTATGTATTTGTTTGTTTAAAATTTCATTATTTTCTTATCCTCCTTTTTCATGATGTTATTACTGAATTTATTTATTTTCTTTTACTTTTTGGTTGCTTTATAGAGTGTAATATATATATGTATATATATATATGTATATATATATATATATATATATATATATATATATATATATATATATATATATATATATTGTGCGCGCGTGTGTATATGTGTGTGTGAACATTAAAGTACAGTTGAGGAACAAAATCCTCTCATAGTAACATGAGCTTCATAGATTTTAAATAAAGGTTAGCTATTTGAATTATAAACTTTCTGAGCTAGTATCTTGCAATCGCATTAGCCATCCATCCATATAGAGAAGTGAAAGTTACTTGCTATTAACACCTGTTGATGATATTTAAATCAGTGTTTGTTCTTAAAGAGATGTTAATTACTATAATTATAATTCAGGGTTTATTCTAACGTGCAGTTGTAAATTAAAAGTATACAGTAGCAAATTCAAAATGTCCAGTTGCAAATCCATATTTGTGCAGTTGTAAATTTGTACTTTGTTTGAATTTGCACGACTAGGGTGTCATAAAACCACAACAGACGTATCTGATAGCTGACCAAAAGTTTTTTTTCTTTTTGTTAACCTAAAAAAAATAACGTAACCATACATATTACATGAATCATAATATATGGTATAGACTACCACATTTCACTTTACTAATTATATCTTAAACAGTGAGGATTATCAAACGTACAAAGAGTTACTGAACCAAGATATACTTGCAAAATAGCCACATAAGGTAGATGGCCTCACAACCCCCCCCCCCCCCCCCCCCCCCACCTACAATCATCTCACAACCATCCCCTTCATGATTGAGAACCACTTGTTTAGGTCGTTTGGGCCTTTCATCAAAGTTTTTTCGCAATTGTAAATTTTCCTTAGATTAAACCCTGTTGCAATTTATTTCCATCAGGCGGATAAAATGTAGATCATTGGTGATCTATTTTGCTCAGCAAATCGCTTCTACGCTGTCTCTCACAGCAGAAGAAATCTCTTCCTCTCACGATTACTATTGGGTTCTCTGCTTACCTATTTAACTTCCCGGCAAGGAAAAGAAAAAAAAAACAATCAAAATGTAAACTTATATCGTGTCCCTTCTGTTACAGGCGAAAGCAGCAGCACCACAACCACAGAAAGTTCTGTTCGAACATCCACAACTACGGAAAGAACAAGAACAAGAACAACAACAACAACAACTCAGCAACCTGGACAGAACACAGCTGAAAGTAATTCCACCGTTCCTGCTAGGGAATACAGTAAGTCTGGATAATTGCTTTTAATGTCAATATCTCTTGTTTCTCTGAAGTCAATATCTACAAAATTGTTATGGAAAAACATACTTCAATACTAAGCCATACACACATGTACTTGATGTGTATAATATATACATAATGTATATATGTATATACAGTATATGTACACAAATAATATAAATATGTATATATTATTTACATATGTTATGCATATAAATAATATATTGTATATAATATATATTATATCTTATATATTATCAGCCGTTACTAGTTCACTACAGAACAAATGCCTCAGACATGTCCTTCCATTTGCGTCTTTTTATGCCAGTCCACGCCCACAAACTTTCTCTGTTCGTCAATCCATCGTCTTCTCTTCCTTCCCCTGCTTCTATTGCAATCTC
Organism: Palaemon carinicauda; assembly: GCF_036898095.1. NCBI lineage: Eukaryota > Metazoa > Arthropoda > Malacostraca > Decapoda > Palaemonidae > Palaemon > Palaemon carinicauda. The sequence continues at coordinate 17,396,196 of NC_090738.1, read as the reverse complement.
TAGGGATCCAATCTATTAATCATAATGTCCATCTATTATCTATCATTCTTGTTATATGTCCTGCCCATGTCTATTTCTTTCTCTAACATGTTCTTAGAATGTTTTTTTTTTTTTTTTTACATTCCCACCCATGCATTCACGTGACCAATTTTGTCTCGATAAACAATTTTCCCTGCAACGAAACCTTGAAAATTCCAACGTCAAAAGGACTGTGCAAGCAAAATATCAATTTACTGTTAGTAAATGCAGACAAAGAGAAAGCCAAGAAACGGTACTGCTTGAAGCGTCCTTCATAGCAACATCCATTTATGTTCTTTGTTTTTTCCCAATTTGAAAATCGAGAGTTCAGGGGCCCCATCACTAAATCACTATCCATTTCCAAGTTAATGGTGCAATGACTATTACAAATTGCACTGTCAAATAGACAGGCTCCTTTCATGCAAGTAGCCAATCTAATGGTCTCGTGCATGACCGGCCGCTGTGATTGGTGGGTGAGGGACATGACATGTAACGGTCGTAGAATTTGAATCGGCTATGGTTACCACAGCTCTTCTTTGTGCTGAACCCTTTGGTTACTCTCTCTGTCTCTTCTCTCTTTTGTCTGCTTTGTTTCTCTCACGTCTTATGTCTTATCATACACGCACACAAATGAGTAGATTTGATTTTGTCTACTTTCACATCTTAAAAATGAAAATAACACATTCCTGAAGTGTATAT
>NC_090738.1:17375479-17392979 GCF_036898095.1 Palaemon carinicauda | reverse complement strand
TCTATCACTCGAAGAATGCAGGACTAACACAGGTAAGACATATGTATATATATATATATATATATATATATATATGTATGTATACAATGTATATATATACATATATATATATATATATATATATATATATATAAATAAATATATACATATATTGTATAGATTTATATATACATATATACAATATATATATATGTATATATATATATATAGATATATATATGTGTGTGTGTGTATGTGTGTATATAGATATACTGTATATACATATATAATATACATATATATAATAAATACGTATATATAGTATACGTATACATTTTACATTATAATATATATATATATATATATATATATATATATATATATATATATATATATAAACTAACTACTATTTGTTAGAAAAATTCATTGCAAATTGCTTTATTTTTTCTTGAGATATAGTGTAAATATCTATCTTTGCTTCCAACATTGAGAAAAAAATATATATATAATGTATGTTAAATAACATATTCATGTATGTTTTATTTACAGTACAGAAAGAAAAATATATGTATTTTACTTTACTCAATTGATTGGCTAAAACAAAAAACATTTTTCGAGAGGGACATGAATATGAATATTGGACAGTTGTAATTGTAATATATTTTTTTTAAATATATTTTCTTCTTTTTTTCACGAACTCGAATGAGCAGAACAAACTTTGAGGGAGTGTATGAAACCCGTAAGTATTTCAAATTAGGTATCTGTTTTTGTTTTTGTTCTCATTTATTTCAATTTGAAATTATTTTTAATGCCATGATACGAAGGAATTTAAAAAGAAAACCAGTCATATTAAAAATATTCAATATACATACTGAGTCTTACACTTAATTCTTTCATATTTGCACACATATTTTATATATATATATATATATATATATATATATATATATATTCATATATATGTAGATATATCTAAATATATATATATATAATTCAATATATATATATATATATATATATATATATATATATATATAGATAGATAGATAGATAGATAGATAGGTAGATAGATAATATGTGTGTGTATCCTCTTACTAAACATGCCATATATAACGATTCCCTACATATTACAGGTAATGGAGAGGCACCTGAACCAAGTTGGCCGACCTGACATTCGGCGTCAAATCATCGCCTTCTTCAACTCGTGCTACCCCGAAAATAGCTATGGGGTAAGTAAGTCACTGTGGCACTGGAAAACAGCAGTTTCTCTATGATAAATTCTCGAGACATTATATATCAAGCAAGTTGTAATAGAAAATTCATATAATAAGTCGGAGGACATGGCTGAGTCATGAGAATTTGCATGATATTGTGTGTGCATGCATGTGTTTTAATATGTGCATTTATTATTACTTTCCTTTCTAATATGAGAGACAAGTCTCCCCTATATGATAAAGAGTAAGTGTATATATATATATATATATATATATATATATATATTTGTATTTATATAAATATATATATATATATATATATATGTATATATATATATATATATATATATATATATATATATATATATATATATATTTGTATTTATATATATATATATACATATATATATATATATATATATACATACATATATATATATATATATATATATATATATATACATACATATATATATATGTATATATATATATATATATTATATATATATGCAGCGGCATTGCCAGACTTACAACTACTTGGTGTCTCCCGTCCCTTAGGTAACGAGGAGAAGGAATAGTCATACCCTTGTTAGTGGTGGTTACCCAGAGAAATGCATACTAAAACCACAATATTCCACAATGTGTCGAGGCTACCGTTTTATAGTTAGGAAAGGGTGAGGGGTTGGGCGGGGTTGAATCTGTGTGTGTGCATATTTATCTAAATATCTAGCCATCGTTTTTGACGGATCGCGTTCACTAGTATGAAATATAATTGTCAGATGTTACTGCACTCGAATGTTAGGTATATTTGGTTAAATTTGTAAATTTTAGAATTTAAATAAGCTATGTATGAATATGAATATGAGAGGAATATTAGGATAAATCTGTCAAACGATGATGAATTGGTTATGATTGAGAAATTAAGTTTGATATTTCTGTTATCATTATTTCACAGTACATGAACCATATGACTAATATATTTATAGACATACACACACACACACACACATATATATATATATATATATGTATATATATATATATATGTATGTATATATATATATGTATAAATATATATATATATATATATATATATATATATATATATATATATATATATGTATGTATATATATATATATATATATATATATATGTATATATATATATATATATATATATATATATATATATATATATATTATATATATACACACACTCACACACAACAACAACAACAACAACAACAAGAAATCCAGCCGTTATAGTCCACTGCAGGACAAAGCCCTCAGAAATGTCCTTAGTGATGTTTGTGGTTTGGTCATTTTGACCATGGTGGGAGACTAGTCAGATGGCTCAACATAAATTTGTCATGTGCCTATGAATGTAAGGTTTATCAATTCTTGTAATTTATTTTATCTACGTTTATTATTTATAAATTTTCTTTTCTTCACATTTTGCAGGGAATCAATCGTTGTGTGATCGAGAAATGCACTGACATCATCTAAAAAGAGCCAGAGCAGATCTTCGGCTGCAGAGACTGTCGATCATATGGGCCTTACACTCGCGACAGATTTAACGAAAATACTCAGACTACAATTAATATAAACAAATCTGTAACCGACTGGTTTAATGAGTCCCTTTACGTCGTGTAAGGTTGTAAGAAAATAATTGGTAGAGAAAATGTTAAAGTAAAGTTAATTTTGAATGTAATAGACTTTGATGAATATTTTTTACGTGGAACTAGAAGACGATCCAATTTTGACATTTACTGCATGGTAAAGTAGATAATACTCTTCGTGTTTTAGTTACTTGCACGATTGGAAATTCGTTTGTAGTATTAGTCCTGGATCCTGTATTAGGACTACATAGCGTATGGTTATAGTAACCATGGATTTATTTATGCACAAAATTGAAATAAAAGCCATTTGGGCGTTATGTAGCCTTTGTTTATTTGTTTACTTTTTGTTCTATCCCAGTTTTTAGATATGCATGGTACGTACTCGTATTTACTACTAAAATGTTTTCAATTTGATGTCTAACTATGTAGTCCTTTGGTGATTTAAAAGCAAGTGATATATTCAGGTAATCTCTTGAATTTCATTTTAGATATTGGCATAAGTTACAGAGGCTTATTAAATCAGTGCCCTTTCAAACTGCCAAATAAGATACTCTCTCTTGCTATTTAGAGGCTTACTTTACATCCCCAAAGCCTTATGGATTCAGAGTGAGACATTACTAAATAGCCTGAATCTCTCCAGGTGTGAGGTACTGCCTTTCCAGTTATCAGTACCCATCTTGGCTCTAAAAGCAACATGGTAAATGAAGAAATTCCATCTACCCTTTTAGAATATACAGAACGGCATAGGTATAATGAATTTATATTTACAAACAACTTCAGCCTCATCTATTTTTTTTTTACTGCAGAGCTATAGAGTATTTTGAGTGCTATTAAAAAATAGCAATAATGAAAGAGGGCAATTTTACCATTTTAGTGATGCAAAAAGTGTCTTGCAAGCATTGACTGTTTTGAACCTAACTTTCCTTTTAGTTTTAGAATCTTGTGATTGGCTTTATATTTGTAGCACTACAGGCAAGTCAAGTTCAGTTTTGCTGGGTTCCACCACATGTGGATATATCAGGAAATGAAGAGGCGGCCAAACTAGAAAAAGAGGCAGCAGATAAATTACCCCCTGAAAGATATCCACTATCGACTAATATGACCTTTTGCCTCTTATCAAAAGATCTTTTGGTTGTAGGTTGGTCAGGGCACCAGCCACCCGTAAAGATTGGTTGCTTAGTCTCCTCTGGTTTCTAGCTCATTCGTGGTTTCTAGCACCATCTTAATCGTTATTCTAATTTTGATCATTAATTGGAAAACTGAGATAAAGTCAGCCATTTGATTCTTAAGGTAGACTTAATAAACCCAGATCCTTCCGCATCGCTTGTAACACCAACCCAGCAGATGAAGAATTCAACGTTATTAACGCGGAACTATTATTTTTAAGTTTTGCAGAGCATCAGCTAATTGCATTTAGCTTACTTTGATATAGTCTATTGATTTACTTCTCTACATCAATTCTCCGCTAGGTAAAGACATTTGGCTACCTGTCCATGTACAGTTGGCTTCATTAATTCCGGTACACTTCACGTGAACCCAAGTTTCTATCCAATTCGGTGAATAGTGCTCACATCTACTGTATTTAGACATTCTCTCTCTCTCTCTCTCTCTCTCTCTCTCTCTCTCTCTCTCTCTCTCTCTCTCTCTCTCTCTCTCTCTCTCCTATACTCAACATACAAATAAATGCATTAATGTTTACAGTATTATTCATTATGAATGCTGTTTAGAAATCATAATTACACACACACACACACACACACACACACACACACACACACATATATATATATATATATATATATATATATATATATATATATATATATATAATGTATGGACGTATATTAAATTTATGTAGCATTTATTCATAATTCATTCTCGAGTATTTATTTCAAGTAAAGATTAACGTCTCTCTACATACCTTCCTGATTCAACCTAAATGGACACACCGACCACAACCACATCGCGACAACATGGAAAATAATCTCTTCCAATGTCCTAGAATTCAAACAAATAGTTGTTATAATTCTAATCATCGACATTCATTGTATTGTGTAACTTCCTTTACTATACCATCACCATCTCCTCGCCCGCCTATCGAAGCAAATGGCCTCGGTTAGATTTTGTCAGTCGTCTCTGTCTTGAGCTTTTAAAACAGTACTTCGCCATTCATCATCTCCTACTTCACGCTTCATATACATGATATATATAATATCACTGAAATAGCATACGGATGAGAGAGAGAGAGAGAGAGAGAGAGAGAGAGAGAGAGAGAGAGAGAGAGAGAGAGAGAGAGAGAGAGTGTTCGAAGTCTGATTTGGCACATGGTTTGAGGTAAACGACCATTATCTGAACAGACTTTATTATGATTTTAAGTCCAAAGAAAGCTTACAGTAACACGAAGAAAAGAAAGTAAGTTAATTTAATACGTAATGAAAATTATCCTTTGAAAGTACTGTTGGTAGTGCTAAATGTGTTGGTATCTTTCCAAGATTCGATCTGCATTATATGGCTGACTCATGATTATTCGACTATTTGATTTGAAAGGTTTGATTTTTTTACTCTTATAACCAATACTTCTGTATTTGCACGATAAAAATTAAATATCCAAACATTTAGTTATAAAGTCAGTCATGTTTCCACTAAGTAAAAAAAAAAAAAAAAAAAAAAACCGCGTTTGTGTCCCTGACATTGACATGGGAAAAATAGGCTACGACGACAACGAAAAAATGTATAATTATAATTTATATACGGTATTCCTAATGGATATTACTATGAACATCAATGGGGTAGGGGAGTAACCTGTCTTTAAATACAGAAATGCCTGGTTACTCGTTTATTAGGCAAGGCCTTGTACTAGGTGGTGTGTGGTAACGTCAGAACTAACCTGCAGTCTCGAAAGTGAACACTAGATGTGGGCTTTTCACCCGGGGACCAGAGTCGATAGAAACTATTGTCTGCAATAATACATTGTCTTAACGGAATCTGCTAAAATTTAAGAAAATCCACTCCCCAAACAATACTGGCAACCTTTCCCTGCTTGTATTTTTCCCTGTTATACATTAGATTCACGGACGGAAAGCAGCCTTGGGTTTCCAAAATTGTAAATTTGCTGTGCCATGACTGTTTCGCCATTGTTACTTTGCCCCAGTGGATAACTGTATAACAGATGGGGTGATTGAAGCCTTTTTTTAATTGTATGTGCAGTGCTGTAAACAGAAATAAGATGAAACACTGTAGCGCTATAGATGGATGGCGTAGATCCAAAGATTCAAGTTAGCCTGCATAGGTGCAGGATATTTTTTTTTTTTAAATCCGTTTTCTGTTACCTGCTTAAAACCACATTCTTGTTTAAGTGTATTTGTGAAAAAGAGACGATTGTATTTTACAATAAATGTCAGCACTTAATGCTCTACTATCTTATAATTTGACACAAAAACATGAAACATACTATGATATTTCAACAGTCAAACAGGACCCAATTCGACCGTATTATCGGCAATGGGCTCGTAAAAACAGGCAAATTAAAGGAAAGTCCTTCACTACATTCTTCATCATCCTGAAAAAGAAGAAAAAAATGCGGCAATGTGGCAAATGGGAGGCAAAAATACGAGCTTACACTTTAATAAAAAAAATCTAATGAAAAAATACTACAAATACTACTTTTAATATTCAACTGTTGATGATAATTAACGAATATATGCTAAAAAATCATAAATTACCTTTATTTTCAAAGAATTTAATCGTAAAGGCATAATATACTGGCGAAGAGGTGCATTTATTTTCTATTTCCATCATCATTGTCAATGCCAATGACATTCTGTCACCAAATATTCCAATTTCCTATCCTCAACTTGCAAAAGAAGTTCGGGCGCTGCTCTGGTAAACAAATCTTGTGACGTAATTTTGTGTTAACCGGGGCGAGAAGTAACGACTGGGAAGAAGTGAACATTAAGTGCTGTATTATGTATTTGATATGTGCAACTATAAAAATCCATTCAATTGAAAAAAAATAGTTTCATACGGTTAACTTAGACTACAAAATGGGGCGTGGATCTGTTACACATGTGCTATTACGTAGTCATGACTACGGCTACGACTGATATGAAGGAGGATACACACTTCATATTGCAAATAAGGTAGGTGCAAAATCAATGGTTCTCTAGTGTAGAAGCAGTAGGGTAAACCATTGTTAATTCCATCAAGTCCAGTTGAGGTAGTAAGGTTAGAACAATGCCTTAGGTCAGGTGCATACGCCTATTTGCTTAAACTATGACAACATCTAGTAGAGGTAGGGCTAGGCAAGGATAGAACAAGATCAGTTGTTAGGCTAATACATAATGGGAAACATTCTCAGGTCTTGTAGTGGCAAGATGGTTGTTTTAAGAGTTTTGAACTAGGCTACTGTGATTTTTTTTTTTTTCGAAATGGTTGGTTTTCATCACAGATAATAAAATCGTTGTGAATACTGAGCTATGGTAAAGACACATTATCAAGCTTAAAATTTCTTTCGCAAATACAAATATAGTTTTCCTCAAATGCGTTGATGCACAGAAACGATGTTAAGGGAAAACAAGAGGAAGAGAAATAAGATAGAATAATTTGGCCGAGTGTGTGTGTTTGTCTGATACACACACACACACACACACACATATATATATATATATATATATATATATATATATATATATATGTATGTATATATATATATATATATATATATATATATATATATATCATTATCTCCTCCTACGCCTATTGAACAAAGGGCCTCGGTTAGATTTCGCCAGTCGGCTCTATCTTGAAATTTTTAATCAATACTTCTCCATTCATCATCTCCCACTTCAAGCTCCATAGTCCTTAGCCATGTAGGGCTGGGACTTCCAACTCTTCTAGTGCTGTATGTATGGAGCCCAGTTGAAGTTTGGTGAGCTAATCTCTCTCGGGTAGTGTGAAGGGCATTCCCAAACTATCTCCATTTACCCCCCCCCCCCCCTGATCTCATCCACGTAAAGGTAGCAGGGTGTCCAGGGCACCAGCCATCCGTTGAGGTACTACCGCTGGAGAATTATTGGATCCTTTGACTGGTCATACAGTACTACACTGGATCCCTCTTTCTGGTTACGGCTCATTATGTCTTTGCCTACACATACACCGACTAGCCTGGCCTATTCTTTTCACATTCTTCTATGTCCCCATATACCTGACAACACTTGAAATTACCAAACAATTCTTCTATGGTCAAGGGGTTAACTACTGCAATGTAATTGTTCAGTGGCTACTTTCCTCATAGTAAGGGTAGAAGACACGCCAAAATCAAACCATTGTTCTCTAGTCTTGGGTAGTGTCATAGCCTCTGTACCATAGTCTTCCACTTTCTTGGGTTAGAGCTCCCTTGCTTGAGGGTACATGCGGGTACGCTATTCTACCTTGTTTCTCTTCTTCTTGTTTTTATGAAGTATTTATAGTACACATATGGTATATTTTTCCATGTTGGAGCCCTTTGGCTTTTCCAACTAGGGTTGTAGCTTAGCTGGTAATAATAATAATAATAATAATAATAATAATAATAATAACTAATAACTAATAATAATAATAATGATAATAATTTGGCACTCGAGTAATCTCTCTTATAGGCCTAGTTTCATATCTAATCCTGCCCTGCCATTTAACTCCCAATATTCTTCTGAATCCTTTGTTCTAAAATGTAGAAAATCTGTTGTTTCATTGTCATACCATGACTCGTGTCCATACAGTAACACCGATCTCATTAAACTGATATATAGCCTGATTTTTATAAGTAATTTCAAGCGATTTGATTTCCACATTTTACTTAACCTAGCCATTGGTTGATTTGCCTTTTTCAATCTTTATTAAACTGAAAATTCTAAAGATCCATATTAGAGATCACAGTTCCTAAATATTTAAATGATTCTACCTCATTAATCCTTTCTCCTTCTTATGATATTTCATCTTCCATTGGATACTCCGTTCTCATCATGTGTCTTTCTTTTGTTTATCTGGAGCCAAACATCATGTGATATTTTATGGATTCTCTTAAGCAAGCTTTGGAAGTTCTGTGGTGTTATGCTGATAAGGACAGGGTCATTAGAATACTCTAGGTCAGCTAATTTCCTGTTACCAATCCAGTGCAATCCTTCTCCACCATCCCCAACTGTTCTATGCATAACAATATCCATGAAGAAGATAAACAACATGGGTGACATCACATTTCCTTGGAGTACTTCAATGTTCACTGGAAATTCATTTGATAGGACTTTACTAACATTAACTTTACACTTGCTATGCTCATAAAGAGACTTAATCAAACTTACATACTTAAGGGGAACTTCAAAATAATGCAGAACTCTCCACAAAATTGGCCGATGCACACTATCAAAGGCTTTTCATAGTCCACAAATACCATCAAAAGTGGATTTCTATATTCTACGCATTACTGTACCACGTCTTAAAATGAAAATTTGGTTAGTACAACTTCTACCTTCTCAGCTTTTACTCAATCTTTCTCTCTAGTCTCAGAATGAGCATGCTATATATTTTCATGATATATATTTATATTTTCATGATATATATTTATATTTTCATTATATATATTTAACACTATAAGAGACAGAATAAAGAGCAACATGGATACGAGAGCAGACTAAAGTAAAGGATATACTAACATGTAAGAAAAAGAAATGGACATGGTCAGGATATATAATGGGAATGACAGATAATAGATGGACATTAAGAATAATAAAACAAGTCCCTAGAAATTGCAAAACAAGCAGGGGAAGAAAGAGAAGACGTTGGATTAACGAACTGAGAAAGTTTGCAGGTGTGGACTGGCATAGAAAGAACATAAATAGACGCAATTGGAAGTACACGTCTGAGGCCTTTGCTCTGTAGTGGACTAGTAACGGCTGATATATATATATATATATATATATATATATATATATATATATATATAATATATATATATATATATATATATATATATCAGCCGTTTCTAGTCCACTGCAGGACGAAGGCCTCAGACGTGTCCTTCCATTTGCGTCTTTTTATGGTCTTTCCATGACAGTCCACACCCGCAAACTTTCTCAGTTCGTTAATCCAACGTCTTCTCTTTCTTCCCCTGCTTGTTTTGCAATTTCTAGGGACTCGTTTTATTATTCTTAATGTCCATCTATTATCTGTCATTCCCATTATATATCCTGCCCATGTCCATTTCTTTTTCTTACATGTTAGAATATCCTTTATGTTAGATTGCTCTCGTATCCATGTTGCTCTTTTTCTGTCTCTTTTAGTGATATTCCCATCATTATATATATATATATATATATATATATATATATATATATATATATATATATATACATATATATATACACATATATATATATATATATATATATATATATATATATATATATATATATATATATATATATATATATATATACTTAGAATTGAAATCAACCCTCACCCATCTTCACCATCGTAGCTAATTGGTAGTTTGTGACTTGGCATTTGATTAATGATAAATTTTGCACATTTAGCCTTGTTTTTCATATTCAAATAAGCCATATATTTTTTATACATTAATGTCTGGATTCTCTTAACGACCTCGGAATCAGAGCCCCAGGCGAACTCACACAAAGACAAGAGCTTGTGACCGGCCGAAGTCGAACCCTGGTCCGGCAAACTTGTATAGACAGTGACTTATCACTTGGCCACGAAGAAAGGTAAAAGTCACTGACAATTCTACCTGTCGAATTCAGGTTTTTTGTACTTAGAATTGAAATCAACCCATCTTCACCATCGAAGCTAATTGGTAGTTTGTGACTTGGCATTCGATTAATGAAAGATTTCGAGTATTTAGACGTGTTTGCCGGACCAGGGTTCAACTCCCGGCCGGTTACAAGCTCTTGTCTTTGGGTGATTTCGCTTGGGGCTCTGATCCAGAGGTCGTTAAGAGAATCCAGATATAAATGTATCAAAATATATGGCTTATTTGAATATGAAGAAGCCAATAATTTTGAAACTGAATGCCATTCCAAAGGCCACTGGAATGGCGGTATATATTAGGAATGAGTACCATGCTTCTCGTAAGTCCTGCTATAAATGTGGATGCCATGAGATTCAGGTAATAAAAGTTTGTGGCAGATATACTTCTATTTGTGTTCGATCTACCAGAATCGAGACTTGGATGATTCTATCTTTGATTGTCTTCTTGCCATTATGATAAGATATAAGATGAAAGAAAGGCCTCTTTTATGCTTTTTGTTGATTTCAATGCTCACCATAGGAAGTGGTTAGATTTTGTTTCTCCTACTGAACGCCATGGCTTAAGAGCTTTAGACTTTGGCTCTGAATCAGGCTGTGAGCAAATCATAAGTGAAGCTAGTCTTCAGGTCTGGTAACAGCTTGGACCTCGAATACACCGACTCCCCTGGCGTTATAACAAGTAAGGTTGGTTCTCCAGTTGAGACATCTGATTATGCCTTGATATCATTAGTAGTGAAGACTGAGCAGTCTGTCCCTGATGAATCATACTCGTGTAAGAATTATATGAAATCTCAATCTGACTGGAATGGGATTTTCATTGATCTTTTGCGCTTGAATTGGTCACAATTGTACAGTAATGTTGATCCTGTTGTCCCTTTGAATGAGAATCTGGTCAACATAATTGATAACCGCATCCCTTCGCAGCTAAGGTACCGAGTAAAGAACAAACCATGGTTCAATGATGATTGTAGACCTGCTTATTTGGAGAAGCTGGAGGCCTATCATCTTTGGAAGGGTAACAGACCAGATTTGAGATAGAATAACCATATTCAGCTTAGAGCTTTTGCTCTGAGAGCTTATACTTCAACTGAAAAGGAATACAATTTATCCATAAAAGAAACCCTTTCTGGTACAACCCAGGATTATAAGTGATGGAATAACCTTAAATATGCATTCTTTGGCGAAGATGCAACAGTTCCTCCTTTACTTGAACCAAGTGGCTCAGTCACTCATTGTCCAAAGAAAAAGGCAACCCTTTTGGCTGATGTTTTTGACAGTAAACAGAGTAATAAAAAACTTGAACTTCCTCATTCCTGTTTTCCTGAGGCTAAACTAACTAGTTTAGCTTCTTGATCTCGTTAAATTAACGCTCTCTTGATGGACCTTGGTGCTTATGGAGGTGTAGACCCAAATGGTATGTTTCCTTTGTTTTTTTTTTCTATAAAAACTGCAGATTTCTTAGCTCCAAGATTATCTGTTATTTTTGCTCGTTAACTAGAGGAGGACTTTTAGCACTTGTTGGAAAATTGGTAATGTTACTCCCTTATGTAAATGTGTTTGCGGTAGCTCAAGTCCAACTGATTACTGCTGAATTTCCATAACTCCCATGTCTTTTGGCAAAACGCCTTAATAGGTTTACTGAAGGTAATCATCTGTTCCCTGTTTACAATTTGGTTTTCTTAAAGGCCTTAGAGCATGTGATTCCTTTTCTTACAATCTGTAATGCTGTTCAGAAATCCCTTGATTGTGGTCAAGAAGTTCGTATGATTGGCCTTGATTTTAGTGCTGCCTTTGACCATGGTCATTATTCTTAGCATTATTATTGAATCTTTAAGCAATAGATCGCAAAGAGTTTTTGTTAATAAGCACCATAGTGTATATAGGAATGTGACATCTGGTGTTCCTCAGGTTAGTATTCTTGGCCCACTATTTTTCATACTATATACACATGACATGTGGTTTGGTCTAGAAAACAAGGTTGTTTCATATACAGATGATGCTACTCTCTTTGCATCAATTCCATCTCCTGGATGTAGATCAGGGGTTGCTAAATCCCTTAATAGTGATCTAGCTAAAATTAGTGCATGGTGCAAATTATGGGGCATGACGTTGAATCCTAACAAAACTCAAAGTATGATTGTAAGTTGGTCAAGGGTAGTGGCTCTTCAACATCTGGATCTCAGCTTTAATAATGTTTTTTTAACTCTGTATGACTCATTTAAAAGTTTGGGTGTGATTCTTGACAGCAAATTTACTTTTGAGAAACACTTTAGGTCTGTCTTCTTCCATTGCACAAAAAATTGGCTTATTGAGAAAGTCTCTTAAGATTTTCGGTAATCAATCTTTCCTGAAGAAGAGTTTTAATTCTTTCATTCTACCTGGTTTCGAGTATTGTTCACCTGTCTGGTCTTCAGCTTCTGATTCTTATCTTAATTTGTTGGACAGGAACTTACGGTCTATTAAATTTATTATTCCTGGTCTAGATATTAATCTCTGGCACCGTCGTTCAATTAGTTTGTTATGCATGTTGCATAAGATTTTTCATAATTCTGATCATCCTTTACATTCAGATCTTCCTGGACAGTTCCATCCTGTTCATAATACTAGGCATGCAGTTAATTCTAATAGTCAGGCCTTCTCCATCATGAGGCTCAATACTAGACAGTATTCTAGAAGTTTCATTCCAGCTGTGGCCAAGTTGTGGAATGATCTTCTTAATCGGGTAATTGAATCAATTGAACTTCAAAAGTTCAAACTTGCCGCAAATGTTTTAATGTCGAACAGGCTGACATAAATCTTTTCATAGTTTATATAAGAAATATCTCTTTTCATGTTTCCACTGTTTTTAAAATATTTTTTTAATTGTTCATCATTTCTCAGATCGTTTATTTATTCCCTTATTTCCTTTCCTCGCGGGTTTTTTTTTTTTTCTCTGTCGGAGCCCTTAGGCTTATAGCATCTTGATTTTCCAACTAGGGTTGTAGCTTGGATAGTATTGATAATAATTGTCGCGAACGAAGTGAGTGACCTTATATGAAAGGCCAAATTTTTAAAAGATATCTTGCCCAACCCGTAGCCCAGTCATTCCCTAACGATAGATTTCGGAGCGAGGTGGGAGCGGGGTGGGGGGAGCAGCTGATATTTTCGGCGGCGGAGTCAATAACTATTATACCAATAAATATATTCAAATGAAACTTCAAGAGTTTATTTAGCTTTATATGAGCTTTGTTTCTGTCAATTTTTATGTTCATACCTGCTACAGGCATGTACTGGCTGTCACTTTTGTTTGTAAGTGACGACATTTAGCTAAAAAATCAGTGAGGAGGATCAAACTACTCCTAGAGTTTTACAGATATCAAAATTAATTTCTCAGGGTTTGATGGGTGTTATGTGAACTACATTCATAACAACTTTCGTATTGATACTTGCATTAGAAAAGTCATAGTAGCCATTTATCGATGTCCGCGGGAGGCCGATTTTCGGCGGTGCCGTAAATTACTCGTAGAGTACTTCACATATATTAATGAAATTTTCAAGGATTTATGGAATGGATATTTACTTTGTTTATACAAATTTTCATGTTGATATCCGCCATAGAAAAGCCATAGCAAACGTTTATTTCTATATGGGTTGAATGATTATTTTTGGCGATGAAATAAATTGTTCCTAGAATAATTCAGATATTTTCGTCAGCGGGGTCAATAACTCCTATACCAATAAATATATACAAATGAAATTTTGAGGGATTATTTACATATATATACACTATATATATATATATATATATATATATATATATATATATATATATATATATATATATATATATATAAAAGCTTTGTTTCGGTCAATTTTCGTTTTCCTACCTGCTGTAAGCATGCCTTGGCTGTCACTTTTGTTCGTAAGTGACGATATTTAGCTAAAAAGTCATTGAGGAGCCTCAAACTACTCCTGAAGGTTTACAAATATCCAAATGATATTCACATTCATGCCAATTTTCGTATTAATACATGTCATGAAATAGTAGCATTAGCCATTTTTTTTTTCGATGTCTGCGGGAGGGCGATTTCCGGCGGCGCCGTAAATTACTCGTAGAATACTTCACTTATCTAAATGAAATTTTCTGGGATTGGTGGGATGGATATTTACTTTGTCCATACCAATTTTCATGTTGATATCTGCCATAGAAAAGCCACGGCAAAACGATTATTTCGGTATGGATTGAATGGTTATTTTTGGAGCTGGAGTAAATGGTTCATAGAATAATTCACATATCCAAGTGAAAACTTCAGGGATTGATGGGAAACATAATTTCTCTGTTTGTACCAAATTCCATGTTGATATCTACAATTGAAAAGACACAGTTATCAGGTAGCCTTCTTGATTATGATGTTAAATGTAGCAACATTACAGACTTACAGTGAACTGCGTAATAGTGAGCGACATGAACGAGGGACAAGGCCGATCTCATGAACAAAATCCGTCCCGAGTTCAGCTAGTAATAATTATTCTTATGTAGTTTACTGTTTTCGACGTGATCAAGTGAATTCAGTCTTGGATGCTTCTTTCTTTACATCCAAAAACTGCCATACTTTCGTTCTGAACTTTATTTATTTACATAAATGTGGGGTTGTCAACACTGTCAGTTTTTAAAATTAGGGCAATTTATTATTATTGATTTTACTCCGTTATGAAAGAAATATGAATGAAATATGCATTATGGTAATTAACGAAGTTAGCAATTACAAAACCCTTTTTTAAATATTTATTAATAAAAATGGGTGGAACAATTTCCATAATTTTTAGTTTGTTATTTGTTATTTTTGGTCATTTCAAGGCGTGATTATTTAGGCGAAGTTCCATATTTGCTTTTGCAATAAATATGTAGAAAAAATTAATTTCTTCAAATTCATTCAACGAAAAGGTAAAACTGGAGAAGAATTTGAACAAAAATTATTCAGAGATGAATAATTTTTGTTCAAATTCTTCTCCAGTTTTACCTTTTCATTGAATGAATTTGAAGAAATTAATTTTTTCTACATATTTATTGCAAAAGCAAATATGGAACTTCGCCTAAATAATCACGCCTTGAAATGACCAAAAATAACAAATAACAAACTAAAAATTATGGAAATTGTTCCACCCATTTTTATTGATAAATATTTAAAAAAGGGTTTTGTAATTGCTAACTTCGTTAATTACCATTCCCTTCAGAGGAGTATTCACTTTCAGACCGGTGAATTGATTTTAACTCCATCATACAGACCCCGTGAAGTTAGCTCAGCACTAAATGTTTTTAAATCTTTTTGTAATTACGCACGTACCACAGTAGATGATGTGTCTATTTTTTGCAAGTATTTATCTGTATGTGTGCGTGTGTATGAGAGAGAGAGAGAGAGAGAGAGAGAGAGAGAGAGAGAGAGAGAGAGAGAGAGAGAGAGAGAGAGCTATTACTCTCGATATCATATAGTATTGTTAATCAGTTACCATTCTGTACCATTTTCAAATCGCAAGTAGATGGGAATGATATTTAATTTGTCAGAAATAACAAAGCAGTTTCAAGTACTGGTTTATTCTAATAAATACAATAAATCCTGTAAAGTCTAAACTATGTAAAATAGTCTTTCTTCTACATTTTTAATCCTTGTGAAGGTTTCATCCAAATTGCATGTCATATAAAACAAAGTTCCTACGACCTCTTGGTTACACCGTCGAATTAGATTCGGAATGTATAACTTCTAAGAGGTAATAGATTTTAATGCTTGAGGGAAAAGACGTCATATTTTGGCAGTGTTGTTTTTAACCCATGACAGGGCCCCGAAGCTTCGAGCTTCTGTGGGACATTCAACATTCCCCCCCCCCCCCCTCCCCCCGTTGCATATTTCACGCTCTCTTTTCGCACAGTTTATGACAATAATATTACAACTAAAGTAAATGATAAATTTTTTTTTATCAAACACTCAAAAAAAAAAAATGCTTAGGCCCCTCTTCTTGATGATCCTAGGCGACAGCCTAGTCAGCCGTATGGATAATGTGGCCCTGCATTTTGGAATGCAAGATTTTAGAATTTACAACAATTTGCTGCACAATGTCACCCCATTTCCTGACACTGAAATTTGTCTTTTTTATATTCACCGGTTTTGTCAAAAGAGCTTACAGATTTTCAGATCAACTGATAAGATTTTCAATGAGAAAACTCTTGCCTCTTTCAGCCGTGCAAGGAAGGCCAAGTGGTCTGTCGAATCGCTGTCTATGCTCCTTCAGTCTTATGAGATCCAAGCTCGAATCTGCTTGCTGATTCTGCTCCTGATGGTCCTCCATATCCGTCGGCCATTCTAATCCGTCTCTGTATTTAGTCACGGCGGTGTCTGTCGGTGTTTTTGGAATCTGCAAACCTGAAGGTTCCAGTGATTTCGCGGAAACTACCTCAAGCTTCTCTTCTTCTTTGGTCGGTAGAAATTTTGGAAAGCACTGCATAAGTGACCAAGGATTTGCAAACCTATCCCTTGCCCTATCTACTTTAACAGTTCTGCTTAGAATAGAAGTACTATCTAATGATAGACTGCTATTACTGAAGTCTTTGATTAACCCAATTGAATTAAGGCTATCATTTTCAGCAGCACTACCACTTTGTATCCTCGAACCTAACCTTTGATTTTCTGTCGGTGATTTGCTGTCCCGGAGGAAATCTCGTTGGCCTGAGTATTTAGAAATATTTTCTAATTCTTGCATATGTGAATGGCCGCCATATTGCTTTGGATATCCCAAGAAGACCTGATTATGTACCCGGATGTCGCCAGCTTCAAAGTGTGGTCCTAAGGATGTGGCTATCTTCTCTTCGACCTCCATCTCAGTATCCTCATCTACCTTCTTGGGAACGGGAGTCCTGCCGAG
>NC_090738.1:17362979-17365479 GCF_036898095.1 Palaemon carinicauda | reverse complement strand
TGTATGCCAGATCTATTTTAACGTCGTTACTAATCTTAATATATTATATATTAAGCATTCATTACTTCTCTTGTAGTTTATTTTCTTTCTTTACTGGGCTATTTTTTCCCCGTTGGAACCCTTGGGCTTATAGTATCCTGCTTTTCCAACTCTGGCTGTACCTTAGCTAGTTAATAATAATAATAATAATAATAATAATAATAATAATAATAATAATAATAATAATAATAATAATAATAATATACAAAAGGTAAATATAGGTTTGTCATTTTTAGCAATATACAATACTGTTTATGGCCATTGCTATTGAAAAGTTTTTTCGTCATTACTGTATACTTGTTTTTTGTATTTACTGTATAAACAAGGCCATATGACGATAAATAATTACAAGAACACTGTCGTTGTTTGTTATTATCATTGGTATTACAGCATAAGACAAACACAAGGGATATAGAAAACAGCCCAATAAGGAAAGTGTATAAAACAAGTTTCAAAAGGAAAATATTAAAGCAAAGCAAAAAATATACATACCATAAGGAATTGAATAAGATAAACAACAAATTAAATATAAAATGTCAAGTTTGAATATAAGAAAAATAAACGATCCAACCACTTGATCAAGAATATCATTCCACTATTTGATCTCAGTGGGAATAAAACTTCTAGAAAAGGAACTGAATAAAACGCTGTCCTCAGTAGCATTAAATAATATTGAAGGAAACATTTGACACTTTAGCATAAATTCCGTATTCAAATAATTTATTTACACAGTATAAGAGTTTTCATAGCACTATCAATTAAATTAACTTTGGATATAAAAATATTAGGCATATGCTATATTTTACGATTATATTCATTATTCCAGTGTCGTTCTTTGAAAGAAATCATTGGTAAAATATACAAAGGAATTAATCTTGTTCAAACCCTCATAGGATGAACGAGGCTCAAGAGTTTCGACCTGCTAGCCCATTGGTCACAAAATCTGATTATTGCATAACTTGTATATTTCTATAGAGAAAAAATGGAGTCTTCATAAATATGTTAAACTTGGTTGTAATTTTATATTTAATTTCTCTAGGTAATGTTCGTCGACAATAACTACGTTTTAGTTAATTGTTACGACGGACACTAGTTAACCCTCCACGGAAGCAGAAAAGATAGACAAATAGATAGCGAGATGAATAAACAAAGCTTTGAATTATTTCAAGGAGAGAGAGAGAGAGAGAGGAGAGAGAGAGAGAGAGAGAGAGAGAGAGAGAGAGAGAGAGAGAGGAATCTGAAATTTTTTGAAAACAATTTATTAATCCTCCTCAGAGGGCAAGTGTTGATATTTGAATGTCAGTGCTTGTTGTCGTTCGATACACCCGATCAAAACAGCCCAGTTGCCACTCGGGGGAGACAATGCAAGCAGTTTATTGTGATTCGCCCCCGGAGCGTATACAAGTGCTAATCTCTCTAAACAAGGCCCGCCTTCGCCCCACAAGGGCGTGATAGATGCGACACCGCAGCAAACAAAGTGGATACTGGCGTTGGGTAAACAAACTTCGAGGGACGAAGAAAAAAATTACGCAACCTAATGTTTTGAGATGGGAGAACATTTTGTTGAAAATGGGTTCAAAGAATTGAATCGTATATTTCATGTGGTTGCAGTGTTGCAACGGAATTTATTCAGTAGAATTGAAGCAAATGTTCGTTGATGCGGTTTACAGTACAAGGAGCTCTCTCATGAGATCGCGAGTTTCAACAGAAAGCAAATATGCATCAGGAATGTTATTTTAACTGGTATTATGTTTTGTTAGCTAGTTGATCGGTATTAGTTACAAGAATTACTAAGTAATACGGAATATGGACAAGATTTTCATCCAATTTTCATAAATTTAATACTGTATTTCTACCCTTCTAGTAGTAGCTTGCATTTGGTCCTTCCAAACGACTTCCGTACGTGTTTCCCTTTGTGTCACAGAGAGAGAGAGAGAGAGAGAGAGAGAGGAGAGAGAGAGAGAGAGAGAGAGAGAGAGAGAGAGAGAGGGAGATTTTAGGTCAACACTGAAATGAGGCGAAATGTTAACAGAAATCAGTTTTTATAAACTTATTCGATAATTTAAAGATGATGAGTCAGTTATTCTCAGAATTAATAAAGAAGGAGATTCTAGGATACGGGTTTTCTACAGTAAACAGCTTTTCGGTATTCTTGTTTCTTCCCCATTCAGTAAAAAAAAAATCTCGAAAGTTGCGTGTAGGTTTTTCAGCTGTTGATGTATGCATATTTCTATTTTTCTTCTGCAACTATCAATTAAACTGCAATGACATCATAAAATCCAGCCACAAATATATAGTCAAGTCTCCAAATATATAACATTTTGTAGTTTTGCCTATAATAATAATTTCAAGCTGGTGTTGGTTATATACAATCTAACTAAGTACCTTGACTTAACCAAAAAGTCTCTATAGTATAAGCCAATAAAAGTATTAGAAATGGAAGGTCTAATCTAAATAATCT
>NC_090738.1:17334834-17347334 GCF_036898095.1 Palaemon carinicauda | reverse complement strand
GAGACTCTTTAGCTACGGTAAGCAGCTCTCGGAGAAGGACACTCCAAAATTAAACCTTTATTCTCTAGTCTTGGTTAGTGCCATAACCTCTGTACCATGGTCTTCCACTTTCTTGGGTAAGAGTTCTCTTTCTTGAGGGTACGACTGGGGCACACTATTTTATCACATTTCTCTTCCTATTGTTTAGTTAAAGTTTTTATATAGGAGATATTTGTTTTAATGTTGTTACTGTTCTTAAAATATTATATTTTTCCTTGTTTCCTTTCCTCACTGGGCTATTTTCCCTGTTGGAGCCCCTGGGCTTATAGCATCCTGCTTTTCAAACTAGGGGTTGTAGAAGAACAAGTAATAATAATAATAATAATAATAATAATAATAATAATAATGATAATAATAATAATGATAATAATAATAATAATAATAATAATAATAATAATAATAATAATAATAAGAGCCTCGCGTGCTCCAATTTTTTTAGTTTGAAAACAAGGGCCTCATGATTAATACGACCTTGATTAAAATGGTTAATGGCAGCATTAAAATCAAGGCCAATTTATATGAACTTCCTGACCACAATCAAGGGACTTCCGTACAGCATTGCTAATTGTGAAAAACGGTTATCACGTGATCCAAGGCCTTTGCGAAAACCAAACCGCTGACTTAGGAATAGATTGTGGCCTTCAGCATACCTACTGTATTTAGAGGTTTTGACAAAATGCGTTCAAAAACTTTGAATAAAATGAGAGTTGTGGAAACTGGACGTTCATCAGCATAATATTTTAAATTTGGATTAGGTGCGTATCGCATAACATTTTTTTTTTTTTCATTTTCCGAGCTACCACGAACACATGTAACTACCGGAATGACATTATCGACACTTCAATAACTGCAAAAAGAACCTTTTTCTGTTAACTTACAAAAATAATAGACAATATAGGAGCTAAGAAATAAACTGTCTAAATAAGAAAATGCGTACAACAGTTTTGGGTCTATACCTCCATAAACATTCTTATTGTCACTATGATGCTCATGACTAACTACTATTTGCAGTATATTCCTCAAAAGATGAATAAAGATGCAAATAAAAGACCCACATATTCCCATCTGTTTACATGTAAAAACTCAGTATTAACATGGTCAAAGGTATCACTAACATCAAGGCCAATCCTAAATTATCCTGACCAAAATTAAAAGATTTATGTACATCAATGGAGATTTTAAGAAGGGCATCACATGCTCCCAGAACTTTACGAAAGCCAAACGGCAAATTAGGGAAGAGATCATTGCCTTCAGCATACATAATTAGACCTTTTGCCAAAAGACACTCAAAATCCTTAGATAATATGGAAGTTACAGAAATTGGGCGGTAATTGGCAGGACTAGAGTTACACAAACACATTTACCCTGTGGAGTAACATTTTAAATTCTCCAACAAGTGCAAAAAGAACATGTTAAAAAAAAAAAAAAAAAAAAAAAAAACTATAATACCTCAATTGAATTATATAGAATAATTTAAAGTAAATTTAAAGGCAAATCAAGTGACAATGTTGTTAATATTCGTATCCTAAATGCAATACTTCTAATTGCTCGTAACACAAGAAGCGCAAGTGGATCGTATTTCGAAATTCTTCCCAAAAGAAGTAGTCTAGTGACGGCGTGCCTTCTGTCAGATAACATTGATTAATGATGTGTCTACGTAGGGATACCAAGAACCTTGCTGGATAGGATTACACGATGCAAAGGTTATCAAAAGTTTAACGCTTGATATTAACTTAATGAGAAATTAAGAAGTTTTTAAACCAGCTTCATTCTGTGAGGTCTGATCTTCCTCTTTCCATTTTTTTTTATTTTTATATCATATTTTCGGCTTCTCTTATCAGATTTTTCCTGATGAAAAGTCATTCGAATTAGATCAAACATATTCAAAAAAGAAATTACATCAGTATTACCAATCCTATAATAGGATGTTCAGAAGAATCATGAACATTGCAACACTTCTTTATACGGGTTTAATGCGAAGGAATTATAAGAATTTAACACGTAAAGATGTTTCTATAGATGAACTAGAAACCAGAGAATATATTTATCTTCTCCTTTAACAGCTGCCGTAACATTTTAAAAGATTATTCCTACCCGTTTATCTCGACCATCTTGTGATGTTCAGCATCAACAATGAGGTCCATCCAATTCTGCCACAACTTTTTTTTTTCTTTTTTTTTTGTGCTTACAATGGCACCCGCCTTTCGATTATCGCGCCCATCATCCCCAGACTCCGCCCACTTGCGTATCTGTCATATAAACAACATAACTACCGCAATTACAAACACCGGCCTTTATGTGAATTTTATGGTGGCCCAGGTGGATGTGGGGTGTGTGACCCCAAGGACTGTTTTAAACTCTCTCTCTCTCTCTCTCTCTCTCTCTCTCTCTCTCTCTCTCTCTCTCTCTCTCTCTCTCTCTCTCGTGTATGTATAAGGGTAACAGCTTGCTGTATATTTGCGGGATTTTACGTGTTTTTCTTGCGTGTGGGATGGCTCTCATACATAAATGTTACATTTCTAACTCTCTCACACACACAAATGACGTTCAAATATTTACATAGATATGCACACACACAGATTCAACCCTTCCCACCCCTCCCCCTTTCCAATTGGTTTGGCAATTTGTGGGAGAGAGTGGTTTCCAATTGTACCTCTCGGGGGCTACCCTCTATCATCAGGGTATGACCACTCTCTCTCTCTTCCCTGAGCGTGACAGGGAAGATATATATATATATATATATATATATATATATATATATATATATATATATATATATATATATATATATATATATATACTGTATATTCAAATACTTACTCTTGATTATTTAGGTGAAATACATTTATTTAGATATATAGGTATACATACATTCAACTAGTATTAGTTCGTTATACATGTTGGATAAAAATTTTCATAATTCTGAGCATCCTTTACATTCACATCTTCCTGAACAGTACCACCCGGTTCGTAATATTAAATATGTAGTCAATTCTAATAGTCATGCCTTCTCCATCATGATGCTCAATACTAAACAATATTCAAGAAGTTTTATTCCAGCTGTGAGCAAGATGTGGAATGTTCCTAATCGCGTAGTTGAATTGCTCGAATTTCAAAAGTTCAAACTTGTTGCAATTTTTTTTTAATGTTGGGCAGGAGGATATAAGTCTCTTTTTATAGTTATATGAAAGATCTGTTTTAATGGCGTAAATGTTCTCAAAATATTTCAATTCGATTGTTACCCTCGCTTATAGTTTATTTATTTCCTTCCCTCACTGGGTTATTTTTCCCTGTTGGAGCCCTTGAGCTTATAGCATCCTTGTTTTCAAACTTGGGTTGTAGCTTAAAAAAATAATAATAATGAAAATATTACTGTTCCACTATTCCAGTGTGTGTGTATGTATGTATATATATATATATATATATATATATATATATATATATATATATATATATATATACATATATAATATATACATACATACATACACACACACACACATATATATATATACATATTTTATATATATATATATATATATATATATATATATATATATATATATATATATATATATATATATATATATATATATATATATATATATACAGTATATAAGTGCATGCTAGTTTGTTTTTATTTTCACTTAATCGCCAATTATATCAGATTGTCTCATTAATTTTAGTACTGTAGCTATAAGGCCAAGTCATACATACACTATTTCTTGTTAATACCTTTTCATGGACCGATAGATTTAGTTGTCGTGTATTTCTTGATTATGAACGTTACAGCTGAGGACTCTTCTTTTGTTTAAACTTTTGATTATGAATTTTAGCTCGCTCACAAATGGCATTTGAAATGCTACAAGGCACAATGGATGTAGATTGACATAATTATAACAATATGTAATTATTGCCGACAATGGCAGAGAAATATCGTTGACAATGGCATCGAATAATTCCTGGTAATGGCAGAATTATTGCCGACGACGACATAAAAATATTGCTGACAAGACAAAGAATTATTGCCGACAATGACCTAGAACTATCGTTGACAATGGCATCACATTATTTCTAGCAATGACAGAATTATTGCCGTCAACGACATAGAATTATTACTGATAAGACAAAGAATTATTGCTGATAAAACAAAGAATTATTGCCGAAAATGACATAGAATTATTGCTAACAATGACATTGAACTGTTGCCGACAATGACCGAAATATTTTTGACAATGGCATGGAATTTTTGCTTACAATTACTTTATCCTTTAAGTAAGGCGTATTTAGCAAAACGAAGGAGGGAGAGAGGGGATTAGAACACGAAAATCTGATAATTACAACAAGAAAGGTTTGAACAGGTTAAGATTAACATACTTGATATCATTGGTAGAATCCACACCTTTCTAGCTACCAAAAAAAAAAAAAGGGGGGGGGGGAGAATATCACTCATTAAAATGGTATGCATCAGAAGTCTATGTGTTTATAATTGCTGTGATGTTCCTATATTTTGATTAAGCATCTAACTGAAGATTAAGTTTATAGAGGTGACTACCACAGCAGAGATGAATACCACACGGACAAAATGTCATGTTATTTGTGGAATGTTTATGTTTCTTGCTGTTTTTGTAACTGGTGGTTTCCTCTTGTTATTATAGTTGCTTTAAAGGCCTCTTGTGAATGGCAGAGGCAAGGGACAGTGGCATTGCCCTATCAAGCAAGACAATGCCTTAGAGACTGACCATATATACATATGATCAGCGCCCAAGCCCCCTCTCCATCCAAGCTAGGACCAAGGAGGGTAAGACAATGGCTGCTGATGACTCAGCAGATAGAGCTATAGGCTCCACTAAATCCTTAGCTTACGAGGATGGTGAGATTGCAGCGACCAAAGTAACTAACAAGTTTGACTGGCATTCACCGGTCAGGGACGTTACCAGGAGATATAGCCTAGATATATTTTTCAAATTATCAAATCAAATTCCATTCGCAGCAATATTTTAACGGAGTCTTTATCCTTTGCTTGATTGACAATCCCTTTTCCACTGTCAATCTTGATTTGCTTGATGACATTCACGTGAAACGTTATCATAAAATCCATACACCCTTCAATTGTCAGTTTTCAAGACCTTGCTAATGGCCTGCGATCAACTCTTCAACTACACCGTAGAATCACTCATATATATGTATGCGTGTTTGTATGTTTAAAAGGTACGTGGAGCAACACCAAGTTTTGGTTCGTTGGTTTTATAGTTATTTTCCCGGAAATAGTCTGAACGCGATAACAGAATCTGTATTCGTATACAGTACAGTTCACTTGATGGGTAAGTTTGGTGAAACATTTTGGTTCTTGTTTTTTATTCAAATGTTCGTTTCCAATTTTTCCATTTCTCCATGAAATGAAAAGAAACCATTAATTCAATCACATTGGCGATAAGAGAAGAATTTTTTTATGTAATTTCCATCGTTTATTTCAGTTTACTTCAATGATATATTTTGAATATTTCGGTATAATAATGTAACTTCGCCAGTGCTTCCAGGCGACTTCTTGTCAGACAAATATTCGTGTTTCAAATTATATGACGAGGATTGATTTAATTCCCATACTTATTATCAACAACATTTCCACCATCGTCGTTTTCATGAGTTTCACCAAGATTTAAATAATCTTCTTCAATATCAGTAGTCTACTTCATTCATTAATACTACAACCACCATTATCTTCATCATATTTTTTTATAACATGTACTTTATAAATATTTCCTATACATTTTGTAGTGGGAAAGCAGACGCAGAAAGAAAGTGTCAATGCTTGGCCACAAAGTGGTTGGACTATTTGTATGATTTCTTGGTAGCGCACCCTTTATTATCAGTCATTTGAATTCTTTTATATAAGGTAACTGTACCTTTCACTAATAGCTGTATATGGTTAATAATTGAATTTCGTAATATTCCCGCTCTCCATTTGATCATCATCATAGGGGAAAATTTTAAGGCTAATTAATTAAATCAATACTTTATCTCTTAATAAAGTCACTAATGTAAGAAGTAGACAAATAAGCCAAAAAAAATCGAATGAGGCTAAATGGTGGATTTAACTTTCAGATAGAGACCGGCATGTCTCCATTCTTCCGAGTTGTGAATTCGAGAGGAGAAAGAATTGGATCTATTCACACAGATTCTCCATCAATTTACGATATTTTCTGTGTACTGCTGATGATGAACAGTGAATTCTGAACAGAATTGGCACTAGGTACGCAGTATGTATTCTTACCATTACATGGGTGCATTTCTTGCCTCACGAAGTATGAGATAATGCAATACTCATTTTCTAAAGGGATCAATTATTATTATTATTATTATTATTATTATTATTATTATTATTATTATTATTATTATTAGCTAAGCTACAACCCTAGTTGGAAAAGCAAGATGCTATAAGACCAAGAGCTCCAACAGAGAAAAATAGCCCAGTGAGGAACGAAAATAAGGAACTAAATAAACGATATGTGCCAGCCTGTTCAGCATAAAAACAATTGCTGCAAGTTTGAACATTTGAATTTCTACCGATTCAACTACCCAATTAGGCAGATCATTCCACAAGTTGTCCACAGCTGGAATAAAACTTCTAGATAAAGACAGTACATAGAACACAGGAAAACTTACTTATAAAAAACCGTGCGCTTTAGCACCGCCATCTATTGCGGACGCGCCCTACTAATTAGCTAAAAGGAGCTCTACGAAGGTTCACATGTTACCATAAAAATTATCCAATAATTGGTTTAGTATTATTCATCTATTGATTTTCCATAGATCTATATTAAATCACATTGATCATTATACTACTTATGTTCTTTTTCATACATATATAGCTTGTTGCTTGTTCATTTACAAAATACAAGTAAGGATAGGCTGTGTATTTCATGTATACATAATATTGAAAATATAACTTAGAGTATGTGAAAGACACGCATCCGAAGTAGGACCTGTGCCTAAGACTAAACTAGAAGAGGAGAAGAAAAGTGGTGGATGGTCTAATATTGCCTTAGGCTTGTTAACAGTCACATTTTTCTCATACCTTATAGAGATATGGTCAGAAAAAGATACTCTTATTTTTTCTACATTTAATGGGATTTTTTCTAGAGGCACAAGTTTGCACTTACAATAATAAAAATAAGGGCCTCTCGAAGTGGCCTTAGCATCTATTACTATGAGATTCAGGGCCTCTGTAACACGGTTTTTTGGACTTTGCTCCTTATCAAAGCATCGGATGTAGCTGAAAGTTGACATATGTATATTTTACAACCACACACAAATTTTGTCAGCATTGTCAATAACCTAAACACAATAGTTTTAATTTTTATAGAGTAAAAATGATCTAGCCGACGCCATGGCCAGTGATAACGAGCCATGAGTCGAAAACATTCACTATGTAAGCAATGTAAACACCTTTTGACAAAATTTTGCCCCGCCCATCCACCAGACACCCATTCAACTTCTTCCATCGGCTCTGAAACCCATAACAGTCAAGAATGGCTAACAGGATTTGGAATTGCCCCCGTGGTTGCAAAACTGCATTTGTCTTACGACTTGCAACTTTATACAGTCAAGAGAAAGCCCGTGGCCATATTTACTATAGCCTGAATAGGTAATTATTCAGTTTCTAGTTTAAATCCAATGTTTATAGTCTGATTTGTATTTACCGTAACAGGATTATAATACTTGTAATGTCATTCAGGCTTTTGAACCTTTCTATTAACTATTCACTATGCCACCAAAAGAGAGAGAAAGAGAGGGATTGTATGTAAACAGTCTTTATATAACTATTTTTGTTAAAATAAGATTTTTGTGCTAAAATCTCCTTCAGACCAACCGTGTTAGCTATGTTTTGGGCATGACTGCATTTTATAAATAAATCCTGAATAGTTTTAGGAGTTTTATTTGTACATCTAATGGGAATTTATAGAAGTGAAGTGAACATAATTCATTTATCCTTTAAAATAATTACTACATGTAGCAAAACAAATAGTAGTAAAGATGATAATGCAATGAAGGAATGATACCATACTTTATCTTTAGCTTCAACATCGGCAATAACATACCCAGTTGCCATAATTTCTCAGCTTAATGAAATAACCTTTCATCTAAAGTTAAACTTAATTTCTGAGGAGGCCATGGCTTATTGCACAGTGAAAGAATATGACAAAGACTTTATGAATGGCGGAACGATACATAAATGTGGGTGGGGTATTTGTGCTAGCGTAGTAATACTACTGTACTG
This sequence comes from Palaemon carinicauda, assembly GCF_036898095.1. Taxonomy (NCBI): domain Eukaryota; kingdom Metazoa; phylum Arthropoda; class Malacostraca; order Decapoda; family Palaemonidae; genus Palaemon; species Palaemon carinicauda. Next base: position 17,339,014 of record NC_090738.1, on the reverse strand, counting down.
TAGCAGTAGTGCCGTAACAGTACTATACATGAATTAAACGTTTAGGCCAACTGCTAGGATCCTTGAGGATCATTTACCACTTCTTACAACTACTCGAAAAATTAGTTTTTATAGCCAGAATTTAAATTTTCTGATCCAACAGTGCCCATGATAGCCTTCAGTGTTATCCTGAATTACAACGAGGCCAAAGTGGGTGGAGCCTTGTGAAGTCATCATTCTGACGATAATTACTGGTGAAGGTTTAAAGCCAAAATATGGTACCAGTTATTTATTTATTTTTTTCTTTTTTACAGTAAATACGTAGGTAGCTAGACAATAAATAAAAATTACTGGACATTGGATATAGCAGTTATCAAATCAAGCTGGTCTACTACGTTTTTGAAAATTACCAACTAATCCATACACCTTGTCAATCTGATTGTGACCTATAAAGTAGACTGTAATTTCTTAGGAAACTTATTCTGGGAGTTAGACTAATAATCGAGGTGTTTTTGTATTTATTAACATATTTTGTTCGTTTGTTCATTATGACAATTCTCAGTGGAGAGGTTTCAGAGTTCATAAAGGTGTACTGCTTTGCTTTTATTTACACTTTTGTGTTATTGTTGGCAGAGGTATAGCCTTCGTTACGTATAACCAATCATCGATCGAGAAAGAGAGAAGAAATGCCGTCATAAGTTACGTAATAAGTGCGTTCGAAACCTTTTCTCTGAGTAAGTTGGCCCGTCTTCAAAAATCATCACTTTTACTTAATAAAGTACCAAATTTATTCAACCTACGTAATGTAGAATATAGTCAAAATTTATGTGTAGATATAATGTGCATTCTGAATAAGTGTTATATTTATGAAATTCATAGAAAAAAAGTTATTGCGAAAAAACCGTGTTACAGAGGCCCTGAATCTCATAGTAAGTAGTTTCATTGTATAATCTTGGATTTTGATAAAGTATACATTCTGCAAGCTATAACCATATATACATTCAATATACAACCTTACCTTAACTTTGCATTGATAAATAGGAGGAAAAAATGCACCATTAAATGATAGTTTATGTTTGAAGGGCAATACATTCAACATATGCTACTTGTTTTACATATGACGACAAACTGTTACAATTGTTTTTAAGACTTGAGTTTGCGTTACCAGATTGTTAGATTCCAAATTCCCCAGAGAAAGATGGAAATACAACATAATCATTAGCTGAAATGAAAATAGAAAAACCATGAAAAGGTTTTTTTTTTTTTTCAACGATGAATTTTGTTTTATACATAGTGCAGCATATATATGTATCATGCCTGATGAAAAAAACACCAATCATAGTTTGAAAAGAATGCTGTTGAAATTTGTCCATTTGGCAAACACTGACTTGCGTAGGAAAGTAGCAGACGACAATTGCAACACCACCTGTAGCGGATGCACCCTACTAAAGCGGCCAAATGCTCACACAAATCCAAGTGACGTTCTTGTCTTTCCTGTACTGTCTTTGCTTCTAGAATACTGTGTAGTAGTGAACCTTATGATGGAAAGGGCCTGACTATTAGAATTAACTGCACGCCTAGTATTATGAACAGGGCAGAACTGTCCCAGATTTTTTTTTTTCTTTCTTGCTTGACCTTGCGGCCAGACATGGACTCTTACACATGTAGGTGAAGTGTCTGGACTTTAGTCCGGATGGGTCCCTTTGCCAAGATGCCTGGACCCCAAGTCATTTACGATATTTATAGGTGTGCTGCTCAGCCCAAGAGCTTAATGATTTTGGCTTGGCTCTCGAGCTCTCAATCTGGAACCGAAGTGAAAGGTTTTAGTAGTAGAGAAAAGTGGTATTGCATCGATTCCCAGTGAGTAGAAGAGATTGGGAGAGGAGAGAAGTAATTTGAGTAGGAGAGAAAAGGAGTAGTTCAAAGCATAGAGGCCTATCCCTGCTCTAGGACTGGGAGGGAGGTTTGGAGGGGAGGATTAAAGGATTTTGTGGCTAAGGAAAGGGCTAGGATTTTGTAAATGAGTTGGATGACCAGGGGAATTAGGTTTTTGAAGGAAATGGATTCTATTTGCTATGTGAGGTTCTGGGTAGGTTGGGAAGGAATAGGTTGAGGAGAGGGTGACGGTGCCAGGGCTGGAGCCAGTTTCCCAGCATCAACTCCAGCACCCTGAGGAGGTAAGGTTGCTGCTGGTTGATAAGCTCTCTGGTTTGGAGCTCCCTGGGTTCTGGGCAGTAGTGGCTGCTTCTGTGGTGGCTGCGAGGTGTTGTTCATTGCGGCAATCCTCTAAAGGCGTTCGGGACATCTCTTGTACCAAGCGTGGTGGGACCGGGAACAGTTGGGACATCTGGGTCGAGTCTCCCAACCTTCCTTGTGTGCGTCAATGCAGAGCTGGGTGTGATGGCGTTGACTGAAGACCTCACAAATGTTGGGGCCTCCATAGTCCTTGCGGTGGTGGCCGTACAATTGGCAACAATAACATCATAGGGGTTCGGGGGTGTAGTCCTAGATGGGGAAGGTTCCCCATATGCCTAGGTCAAAAACTGATGGTACTGGTCCAATGAAGATGGCGATGATCTTGTTGGTAGGCTCCTCATACCTATTTTTGGCTCGTTCAACACTGGAGATGTTGCTACAGGAGGTGAGTAAGATGAGGGGCATTTCCACCGGATAGTAACCAATGATTGCCTTACCTCATTTGGTGGCTGAATCAAGTAGCTCCAATTAGGCTTCTTCCTGCAATGGTTGGGAGCTCTTCTGGTCTTTTGGGGAGATGATGAGTTCTCCCATGCGGTTTGGTTTGGCTGTCATATGGATGTTAGGCTTGGCTGCCATGGCGGCAACAGTAGCATAGGAGGTGGTGCAGTCTTGTGCCAGAAGTTTGAACTTGGGAAGAGGTGTCTTCTCGTCCTTCTGAAGCTTTGATTCGGTGGGAGTCTGGATATTTTGAACTGTGGCAGTAGCTTCATTCAGCAACTCGGTCAGGCTCATGGTGCAGTTGCAGTCCAAGTGGTGTTTTTCCTCCTGGAATGTTGGGGTTCTGGCTGGCGAGACATTCCATCGCTTGGCAGAGGAGATGGGTTCAGATTACGGCTTTGGTGTGTCTCTGGTTACAGTTGCGCGCTTGGAAACAGGTGATTATGTTGGAAAAGACTCGGTGCTCCTTTGACGTTTGGAGGAAGGCGTGGGTGGCTCGAAGCCGCTCAACCACAGGGTGTGCCCTGTATTAGTCATCAAGATAAAGGTCCGTTGCATGTTGCAGTCCTAGCTGTCACATTTAGCTTGGTAGGTGGCTACATTCTTTTGCTGAAGATCTGAATTTCCAATCTTTCTATTGTTTCAATATGCCTAAGAGCAAATTATTGGAAAATTCTGTGTGCAGTTCTTTTCTAAGAATTGTTTCAGCTATTCCAATGTTCTCTAGTTACTATTATTATTATTATTATTATTAGTAGTAGTAGTAGTAGTAGTAGTACTAGTAGTAGTAGTAGTAGTAGTAGTAGCTAATGAGCTACATTACTACAGCCCTAGTTGGAAAAGCAGGATGCTATAAGCCCAAGGGCTCCGACATGTAAAAATAGCCCAGTGGGGAAATGAAAAAAAAAAAAAAAGCATTCTAAGAACAGTAACAACAACATTAAAATAGGTCTGTCATATATAAACTATGAAGAGAGACTTGTGTCAGCAAGCCGTTGATTTTAAGTGTCTAAATCTGTCGATTTTCTCCTATTCAGAATAATTTCTTTAAGATAAAAATATGGAATAGAAGAATTTGAATATGAGAGAAATTAATTAGGTTTAAACAACCCAAATAGAAAATTGATTATGTTTAAGCAACTTAAATAGAAAAGTAATTACGTTTAAGCCAACTTAAATAGAAAATTAGCCAAGTTTACGCAACTTGAATAGAAAATTAACGTTTAAGCAACTTAGATAGAAAATTAACGTTTAAGCAACTCAATTAGAAAATTAACGTTTAAGCAACTTAGATAGAAAATTAACGTTTAAGCAACTTAGATAGAAAATTAACGTTTAAGCAACTTAGATAGAAAATTAACGTTTAAGCAACTTAGATAGAAAATTAACGTTTAAGCAACTCAATTAGAAAATTAACGTTTAAGCAACTTAGATAGAAAATTTACGTTTAAGCAACTTAGATAGAAAATTAACGTTTAAGCAACTTAGATAGAAAATTATCGTT
>NC_090738.1:17229834-17329834 GCF_036898095.1 Palaemon carinicauda | reverse complement strand
GATTGCTTGATTGATTTGAAGTTTTCTAGCATCATGACATCGAAGGTCATTGACACCGATATCGTTTATTATAAATAAAAATTAAAAGAATGTTCAATTAAAACCAGGGTAGTAAATGTTAGTTAATTGCTCTCATGACACGTGTGCTTTCATTAGTGACAGTTGTGCAATATTCTTTATCAATTTCTATTGTTTCATTGGATATAATTTATGCTCCAATTACAGCAATTTTTTATTCACTTTTGGAAGCTTTTTAACAGCCGATAATTACCATTTTTTTTTTTTTTTGCTGTTTTCAGCGGATTCGTTCCCGCTACCATATCGAGTGACTGCTCATAAGTAATTTCTATAATTTATTTGAAATACCCTCATGATGAATATTATAAGCACTATTACATTATGGTATATCATAGGGTATTGTTGGTTTTAACTAAATTTGTATGTTTTTTTTTTTTTACATATGTCAGATAATGCACAAGTTAAGCACAAATACATTATAGTATATCATAGGGTATTGTTGGTTTTAACTAAATTTGTTTTATTTATTTTTGGGGTGATGCACGCAAGTTAGAATCTTATGACTAAAGATTACGGAAATATTTTCCGATACATAGTTGTTCCTAACTGTTATCCTAAGGATGTACGGTACTTACTCTGCCATGTTATTTTTTCTGATATTGGTTTTGTTAAAGCATTGAATGTAAATGTCTGACCGTCCATTTTTCTTCCAAGGGTAAATTGGTCGTTTTCTTTGATTAGTGATAAAGAAATTGTCATTTGAAACAGCTTCTATGGATAACTTAAATATACTTGTCTCTCTCTAATAGCGTCATCATTATTTTTCGATTTAAATGCCATAGATTAATTCAAGAAATTAAATATTTTTACTTAACCATAAATTGCAGTTTATATTTTCTGAACTTAAGATATTTGACTATAAATCAAAGAACTATGGATGAATATTAATGATTTATTGTTGGACATTTGCTTTTCGTCGAACGAACAGTTCGTGCTGTAGCCTGGTTGGTTTTGTTTCAAGATTATTCAATTATCTGCGATTTTGGAATTCATGCGTTCAATTTCTTCAAATGTGCTTGTCAATCAGTTGACCGACTGTCATGGATTCAGTCGTGCAAACGTGCAGGGATTGTTCCTCTTCGCATTTTGACATTGGCTTTGGCATTACCATACCTTGGAACTTCGGAAGTGGTAAATAGGTTTCTACGTTTACATTCAATTCTACGTAAATGTCAAGATTCCTTGTGATTTACTTTCATAATGTAAGGATTTATTTGATTTACTTTTATCATGTTGGGTTCTTTTTGAGCTTTACTTTTGAGTTTGTGACCTTGGAACTTGGAAGGAGGATCTGGTGTGCCTTGCTTCTTCGGTAGGTCCTTGACTGAGAAGGTTTGTGACCTGGGGAGTGGGGACATGCCACCAACTAATTCTGTGCCCTGGAAAGGGAAAGCCCTGGCTAGGTCTGTAAACTGGGTACTACTACAGTAGGTGGTTAAGTGGGTTTGTCAGGGTCTGTGGCCTAAATCTCGACTGTTGAATAATTGCTTTTTGTCCTGTTTTTGCCACCCAAAATCCCAGATTCTCACTTGTCCATCAGGAAGGGTAGGGGTCCATAACTGTAGAATGGCTTACAGTATTTGCAGTAGGGTCGCTCGCATGCCGCAGCTGTGTGCGTAGGGTCGCTTGCGTGCCGCGGCTGTGTACGTAGGGTCTCTCGCGTGCTGCAGCTGTGTGCGTAGGGTCGCTCGCGTGCCGTGGCTGTGTGCAGAGGTGTTTGTAGTTGCCTCTCGTTACTGGTATTTAGATTGAAACCAGTGTTGAATTCCCTATTTTGTTGTGATCAAACCTGGTGACATGACCAATATACAACTTGGTATCATTAAAACTTTACTTGTTACTGATTATCTACATTGCCAGATGAATTACATTTGTATATTTGGTATAGGCTCCTAGATTACAGTTCTTAGTATTATATATTAATAATTGTGCACATTTTACATACACTGCAGTATTGTGGTAGTTTTGGAGGTTGCTCTAAAGTAGAGGTATTTTGTGAACTCACGTTAACTACATTACACGTAAAAGATAGAAATGTAAGGCCACTGCTTTGCATGTGTTATTGCCCCACACATCCATGGCTTGATTCATTCCTATGGTAATGTTAAACTTATGTTGAGGTTAAAGGTTTTTGTCCCCTGGATCAAGAGCACACACACACACTGGCTGTAAGTGTATTTCTCTTGCCAGCTTTTGACTCTTGTTTGATCTAGGTCCCATTCTTCTGTAACACTCATATATTCCACACATACTGTACTTAACCTACATTTGGTATTATGGGGAATGCGCACTCCTGAGTTTGGCATAGTTGCCCAATTTCTTAAACCTGGTTCTAGTTACTCATAGAATGTCGTCAACTTGAGCAGGCAGTATCACGATGCGCTCCCCAAAGTTGGGTATAGTTGCCCAATTTCTTAAACCTGGTTCTAGTTACTCATAGAATGTCACATCAACTTGAGCAGGCATACTACTGTTATCCAATAATTGATCTATTATTCATCTAATCATTTTCCATATATTTGCATTTAATCAAATTGGTCATTAGACTACCTGTAATCTTTTTCCTTATATTGGTTGTTGCATGTTAATTTACTTTTTCATGAGCCGACGATCCTCTTCATTTACACAAGTCGAGTTACTACAAAATGAAATACACAAGTAATATATAACACCCAACTGCGTATATCACCTATAGAATATGGCTAATCTGAAGACACTAAACGTCTGCAAAATGGAACTTAAGATTAGGTTATACTGTATATTTAATGTATACAGTATGATATTGTAATTATAACTTACAGAATGTGAGACATGTCCGAAATAGGACCTGTCTAATGCTAAAGTAGGGGGGGGGGGGAGGTTAGTGGTAGATGGTCTGATAGTCTTAGGCTTGTTAAGTCACATTTTTCTCATACCAAATAGAGATATGGTCAGAAAATATGACCTTATTTTTTCTGCATTTAAATGTTTTTGTTCCTAGTGGTGAAAGTTGGGTAAAGATATAAAAAGGTGCAAAAAATGGTTGGTAGAAAATGACACTTGAGTGTATTTTGTGGTGTATTGAAAGTTTATGGTTCTTGGTAGGATTTTTTTTTTTTTGGGGGGGGGGGTTAACTACCATAACTATCAAGTTATGGTTTTGTGGTCGGGTGTCATCAATAACATTCAAAACATTGGAAGTTATACAATATAGGGTACCAATCTAATTATGTATTTAAATGACCTTTTAAAACATTTCTTTCCGACAATAATCATAAAACCCTACATTATATAAAACGGATTTTGAGCAAAGCGAAAAATCTATTTTTGGGTGAGATAGCCATGTCGTCCTGATAGAAGGTTCGTTTAGGTAGTTTTCTAAGGGCTATTTGTTACAGTGATACTCCCAGAGAATTAACCGAAGGTCTCCAGAATTCTTAACTCCTGGGGCAATTTATCCATATTGAAAAATTTAAGGATATCGCGTAATATCAGGACGTATTTTTGATACGACACATAGCAATCTTCACCCCGAATAGATCTAACTCTGAGGGGGAAGTGGCGAAAGAAGGGGGTGCCGATATAAGTACCCAGTGGACCTCCTATCCGCACTACTACCGGCCGCCATTCCTTTAATTGTGTTTAAGCAGGAATACCCATAGAGTAGTTTCGGGTGGGGTCAGCAAAAGGGTGGTCCATCAGGACGACATGGCTCTAACCCAAAAATAGATTTTTCGCTTTGCTCAAAATCTGTTTTTAGGGCTCAGCCATGTCATCCTGATGGAAGATCACCAGAGAATTAACTTGAAAGTACTATATCTGTGGGTTTGTATAAGTGCCTTCTACCTTGAATGTGGTCCTGATCTGGTCTCTTAGACCTGTATATGACATTACTGTTATGTCATTTCCACTAAGCTTGGAACTGGCTTAGGGCTTCCTGCCCCCTGCAGGAAAAGTGTCGACATTGACAATAAGGATTCAAGGCCTTATTTTCCGTAGGGACGGAAGGTAACACTTAAGAGATTACCTTTCACATACAGTACCTTGGTAATCTGTACTGATTTCAAGTTAGGCCCTTCTAGGGTTTAATTAAAACTAATATGCTTTATTAGTCTGTAACAGAGATAGCAGCAACAAGACTCAAATACATCAAGTATTTCTACCTTGCAACTAGATTATCAAATGTAGTTACAATAGGGTATGAATTTGATCCAGCATTGCAAACACATCAGGGTCCATATTTTCTCTTAACGAAAAAATATGTAATTTCATCGAAATGATGCCACTCAATGGAGATGTGAAACCAAATCTGACAGACTTGTACAGATTTTGGGAATGCATGAACACTGTGAAGCAACGTTCACTCGGCACTGGTGCTATTGGTCACATATGCACCTATATGGAACAGTATGTTAATCATTGTTGTGATTTGCACTCGAGGGTAGATGCCCCCCTGCACCTGATGTGCACTGGAAAGTCCCAAAGCAGTTCACTGTTCATCACAGCGCTAGACGATAGGTTTTATAACGCTACCCGCTGCCACCACGTTTATTTCTCATGTACTTGCTTCGTATAGTGTTTGTAAGAGAGACTGGATGATCTCCACCCAGTGTATGAGCAGTCTTCTAAAGCCCTTGTTTTGGAAGAAGTTCAACGGAGAAGCAACTTAACTTGGATCGTAACCTGCGGGTGTACTGTCAGGATCCGCTCTGCGAATAAGGTAGGTGAACTTTGCTCTGTTGTCTTAGGGGTAGGTTTGATCCTGAGGTTTTTGCCTCTTTATGAGCTGTCCTCCCTTGAAGTCTGAGGTTCTTCGGAGATAGACCTTAAGACACACTACTGGGCACAGAGAGGTATCTTCCTTCTGTGGACAGATTCTCCAAGGACCCCACCTCTTGGATAGCTCGTTCTTGGCAAGAAAAGCAGGATCAGGAAAAAGGTTGTTCTCCTGACTAGGAAATTAATTTGGCCTTTTCTAGATAAGGCCACCACTATTTCACTAACTCTAGCCCCTGAGGCTATGACTAACAGAAAAATAACTTAGATCCTTTAGAGTACAATTCTCATTGTTTAGATTCGCAGCATGGTGCGAGACTTGTCCATAGACCACGTGATGGGCTTTGGAGGGGTTGCTGGCTTGAGTCTATTAGATCCTCTAGAGTACAATTCTCATTTAGATTCGAAGCATGGTGCAAGACTGTCCAAAGACCACATGATGGGCTTTGGAGGGGTTGCTGGCTTGAGTCTAGCGCATGCTTTTAGGATATTATTAAAGATTTCACTCGAGAGGTCCACTCCAAAGGTGTACAGAAGTGGTTTAGCCAGGGCTGACTCACACGAGGTAATCGTAGTGGAAGCCAGGCCTTGTTCGAGTAGGAATATGAAGAAAACTTGACCGAAAACTATCGATATTTGTCAGTTCCTTTGATTTCACAAAGGACACCTTTCCTCCCTGATGATCCCTATTTTTAGTCGAACTCGACTTGTGCTCTTCGATGAAGTCAACTTTATCCTTAGAGATTCTAAACCTTTCCTTCGCCGCTAGGGCGAGAAAATAGTGAGATGTAGGTTGTTGGTTCTCAAGGATGAAGCACAAGCAGTCGACTTCTTGACCAGATTGGATAATGCTGGGTCCGGCAGAGGGAAGGGCTTCAGTTTCAGTTCTAGAACTAGAGGGAACCAGTTGCTTTTGGGCCGCTACTGCTGCTGTCCTTCTGAAGGACCTTAGCTTGTCAAGGACTCTTAGCAGGAGGATGGATGGTGGAAACAGGTAAATGTGGTTCCACTTGTTCCGTTCGAGGGATGTGATGTCCATCACCTCTGCTTGAGGGTCCATCTAAGGGGCTACATAACGAGGTAGTTTCTTGTTATCGCTCATTGTGAAGAGGTCGGTTTGCAGTTCTGGGACTTTTTTCAAGGTGAAGGAGAATGGGTCTGCGTTTAGGGAACATTCTGTCTGTGGGCTTTAACCTGTATAGAGCATCCGCTGTCACGTTGCTGAACCCTTGTAGGTGAACTGCTGATAGGTGCCATCTCTTCCTTATCGGTGGTAGGTGGCTAATATCACATGTCCTATGTGAGATGATCTCAAGTCTTGTCTATTTAGACTGTTACTATCCCTTTGTTGTTCAGGGCCAATCTGCTGTGGATTGTCCTGCAAGGGGATAGTCTCTTTAACGTCAGGTAAACTGTCAGAGCTTCTTGAACGTCGATATGAAAGGTTTTGAACTGGTACGACCAATTCTTTTGCACTTATCTCTCGTGAGAATGGCCACCTTATCCTTTTGAGACCTGTCTTGAGCACTGGGTCTGTCACTGCCGCAAACTGGAGAGAGTGCGATACTCTTTCCTGTTGGCATAATGAAATTCTCTTGTGACTGATTAATCTCTTGACAGGTCCCTTTATCTCTCTCCTTCTTGAATAGAATGGAAAGATGATGTGACTTAAAGTCCCACTGGATTCCTAGCCATTGGAACTTTTGAGTTGAGGAGGGAGAGACTTCTTGTGATTGATGTTGAAGCCCAGGTGTTCCAGAGACTGGATCACTTGTTGGCTACCTGCAAACAAGTAGTCTTGGATGCTGCTCATACTGGGCAATCGTCTAGATATGCTAGTAATTGAACTCCTTCGGAGTTTAGCTGCTAGATGATTGTGTCTGCCGGCTTCGAACATCCTTGGGGCTGTATTCAGTCCGAAAGACATTGCTCTGAAGAACCACTTCTTACATAGCATGAATCGTAGGTAGGAGGAGAAAGGGCGGCCCAATAGAAGATGCCAGTGAGCATCTGTTGGTTTATTGAGGGTGTTTGCTCCTTTTTATGAATCCTAGGTAGGAGGAGAAAGGGCGGCTCAATAGAAGATGCCAGTGAGCATCTGTTGGATCTATTGCCAGTGAGCATCTGTTGGATCTATTGAGGGTGTTTGCTCCTTTTTGGTAGAAGGGTCTTTGTGTGTTGCCAAGTAAAAATCCGAAACTTGTTCTCCTCGAACTTGAGTGGAGACAAGTCTAGAATGACAATGAGTTTCTTTCTTGGGAACACAAAACAGCCTTCCCTGGAATTTGGACTTCGTTTTCCATCTTACCATCTTGTTCAAGAGCTCTGAGGTATATTCTTCTCGCGAGGGGGTTGTGTGTTAAAAGAATTTTGGAAAACGGGGTGGAATTCTGTTCCATTTCCACCGGAGTCCATTTGTTAATAGGCTGTGGGCCCAGTGATCAAAGGTCCCGCGATCCCAACAGTGACAAGGTCTGCCTCCTACCTGGAACCCCTCTTTGGGTGTCGGGTCCTGTGGATTTGTTTTCGTGACCATGTTCTACTCAGCCCCGGAAGGATTTATCTCCTGGTGAACATCTCTTAAGGCCATTTCCTTTGTGACTTAAGGTGAAAGGAAGTAGATTGCCTCACAACGTTGGGGTTAAAGATTGGCGACTGTCACCAGTTGAGGGACCATCTGGAAAGTGGTCTGAGGCTTCGTGGTCGTAGTCATGGCAGAAAGTTGTGCAGATCTGCTGATCCTCTTTGAGCTCATGCCCCACTTTTGGAGAAGGTTCCCGTTTTCTGTGGTTGCTGTGGCTATGATCTCTTGGACCAGTTCCTTTGGGAAAAAAGTCTTTACCCCAGATGCTCGAGGTCATCTGTTTCCTTGGTTCGTGTCTTATGGTTGCCGAGGTCAAAACGAACTCTCTGCAGGCACTCCTCGCTCTGAGGAAAGCACAAGTCTTTCACAAGGGTACCCATGGACTTAGCTAGGAAAATTATCCTTTCTGGGGCATTCTGTAGACCTGCACTCATTTCCAGGAAGTTCTGATGAGAAAGGGAGGCCGCTAGTCTCTTTAGTCTCCTGTTCCCTCATCAGGGTTTGAGAGGCACACCACTACCTTTCGCCCGAAAGGAAGAGGAGCTTGACGGGGCTCCTCAAACCCCTCTCAAGGCAGGGGAGGACGCGATCAGGGTGGGAAACCCTCAGGACCATCTAAGCAATGAGATGCTCCAGGTAGGAAGGAGATCGTTGGACCTTCGATCCCTGGGCCCACAGCCTAATAAAAAATGGACTAGGATGGAAATGGAACATCTCCAACTTCATTTCCTTAGTTCTTCCAACACTCCACCCCCTTACTGGAAGAATATACCTTAGAACTCTTGAACAAGAAGGTTATAAAGAAAGCAGTCCATCAAATTCCAGGAAGGCTGTTCTTTGTTTCCAAGGAGGACTCGAACAAACTCAGTCATTCTAGACTTGTGGCCACTCAAAAAAATTCATTGAGAACAAAAAGTTCAGGATGTTAACCCTTCAACACATCAGGACTCTGTTACCAAAAGGGGCGTACAGTCCCAATAGACCTAGCAGATGCTTACTGGCACCTTCCAGTCAGTCGCCCCCTCTCCTACCTAGGATTCAAGTTACAGAAAACAGTGTCTTCAGACCCATGCCCTTTGGACTAAACATAGCCCCAAGGATCTTCATGAAACTTGCGGATACACTTACAAAAACTACGCCTAGAAGGCGTTCAGGTAGCAGCATACCTGGACGACTGGCTGGTGTGGGCAGCATCCAAGAAAGTGATCCAGTTCCTGGAACATCTGAGATTCAAGATCAACTAAAAGAAGTCTCTCCTCTCTCCAGTTCAGGAGTTCCACCAAAGAAAAGGAGAGAGATTGCGGGTTCTGTCAAGAGACAACTGAAATCCGACAGGATCTCAAGATGCCAACAGGAAAGAGTACTGGGCTCTCTCCAGTTTGCAGCAGTAACAGACCCAGCACTAAAAGCACAGCTGAAAGATGCGTCAGGAGTCAGGAGAAGATATGCATCAAGCGCTCGAAGAGATCTACAGAGACCAGTACCGACCTTGGTACAATCACTATACAAGCCGTGGTATAAGGTCTAGAGCTTAACAAGGACCGTTCCCTTACAACCGCTTCCCCCATCGGTGACCATCCACAAGGATGGGGAGGTCACTCCCATCAAAGGAAAGCCCAAGGGACCTGGTCATTCCTGTTCAAGACGTTTTAAATCAATATTCTGGAGGCCATGGCAGTCCTCTTGACGCTGAAGAAGCTATCCCCTCACATATCAGCCCACATCAGGCTGGTCTTGGATAGCGAAGTGATAGTGAGATGTCTGAACCGACAAGGCTCGATCGCCCCACATCAATCATATGATGTTAGCCATCTTTCGTTTAGCAAAAAAGAGATGGCACTTATTGGCAGTTAACCTACATGGGTTCCGCAATGTGACGGCGGATGCTCTATCCAGGCTAAAGCAGATAGTCAGAATGGTCCCTAGATGCAGACTCATTCTCCTTCATCTTGGAAAAAGTCCCAGAACTGCAGATCAATCTCTTCGCGATGAGCGACAAAAAGGAACTACCTCGATACTTAGCCCCACACGAGGACCCTCTGGCAGAGGCGACGGACGCCATGTCCCTCGATTGGAACAGATGGACCCGGATCTACCTGTTTCCTCCAACGAATCTCCTGCTGAAGGTCCTCAACAAGCTGAGATCCTTCAAGGGAACTGCAGCAGTAGTGTCCCCCAAGTGGCCCAAGAGCAATTGGTTCCCTCTGGTAATGGAACTAAAGCTGAGGCTGATCCCTCTACCGAACCAAGCTTTATCCCAATTGGTTCAGAAATAGACTGACTTTGCTTCATCACAGAACCCAAAACCATCATCTCATGATTTTCTCGCCTCAGCAGTCAAGAAAAATTTGGGATCTCGAAAGACAGTATAGACTTTCTAGAAGAATACAATTAGTCAACCAGAAGACGATATGAATCATCTGGGAAGAAGTGGGTTGCTTTTGTTAAAGCAAGAAACCCAAAAGAAATCTCAATAGACTTCTGTCTGTCCTCCTTCATCCACCTTCACTAACAAGGCTTGGCTGCCACTACAATAACTACGTGTAAGTCGGCTTTGACTAGACCTCTAATATACGCCTTCCAGGTGGACCTGGCGAATGAAATCAACAAGATTCCCAAGGCCTGCGCTAGACTTAAACCAGCAGCCCCTCCGAAGCCCATTTCATGGTCTCTGGACAGTCTTAATTTATGCTTCAACCTTGAACAATGAAGGTTACTCTCTAAAGGATTTAACACAGTGATATTTTTGTTCGCTATAGCCTCGGTCTAGTGAGTGAAATAGTAGCCCTATCAAGAGACGAGGGCCATATTCAGTTCACAGAAGTGGGAGAACTGAATCTCTTTTCTGATCCTACATTTCTTGCCAAAATCAAGCTACCCACCAAAAGGTGGGGTCCCTAGAGAATCTTCCCTCTAAAGGAAGATGTCTCACTATGTCCAGTAGTGTGTCTAAAGGTCTATCTTCGAAGAACTTCAGACCTCAGGGGAGGACAGCAATTTAAAAGCAAAACCTCAAGATAAACTTATCCCTAAAACAACTGAGGGCGAAGCTCAACTACTTCATTCGCATTGCGGATCCTGATAGCACACCCGCAGGTCATGATCCGAGAAAGATTGCTTCCTCACTGAACTTTTTTCAGTATATGGGCTTTGAGAGACTCCACTCATACACTGGTTGGAAATCCTGCAGAGAATTCTATAAACATTATGCGAAGCAAGTGCACACCTTAAAACATTTTGTTGTGGCGGCAGGTATTGTGAAACCTGTCGTCTAGCGCGGCGATGAACAGTGAACTGTTTGGGACACTTTCAATTGGGTGAAAAGGTGTTGACACCTTGCAGTGCAATACATTTTTTATTAAGTGTCATCCTGGTGACATTAGGACTGTTCTTTATAGGTGCAGAATTATACCAATGACACCAGTGCCATGTGTACACTTGTACGCAGTGTTGATAATTATCCAACATTTACAGCGAAATTATCTTTTCTGGGCTCAATCCTGTACCGCCTAGTGAAATGCTCCTAATGCACCATTTCTAAGGAATATAACTGCTAATATGACCAGAGAAAAAATTTATAGGAATGCTAGGTTGAACTAGCTTGCTCACCTAATGGTGTCGGTATATACTGTACTGGGGCGAAATACCTGAGGTCTCGTACCATTTAGACTTCTCCTCTTCGAAATCCCTCAATAGTGAGGTGCGGTTCAACCTCCCCTGCCTCGCAGATCAGTACTACTAACTCTACCCACGCTTGCCCAACACTCCTTTATAGCACCTGTTGTTATCAAGTCCGTGTTTTTTCTCGTGTTTACCCTTGGATTTATCATTATTTTATCATTGATGGCCGATTCCCAAGATACCCCATCGAAGTTAAGTACTTTATCCATGAGTTTAAGCGTGATTGGGCAGTGTAGCCTTTGTTTTTATTAATTGAGAAGTGTTCATATATGAACGGCGTCCCCGTTCTTACCGTTCATAGTTCGGCTCTGCCCTTTTTCGCTAGTTCGTCAGTCATTAATATTTGTTCGAACTTTTAGGAGTTTTTTCCTTACATTCAGATAGTACACCGATTATATGCTTTCATCTAGCATTATTTTTGTTATCCTATGATATCAGTGTTTGCGTTTCATCAAGGCGTAGGTTATGTTGGTATGCCTACGTTCGTGCAGGTTGGTAGATAGTGTCACCATTGAGATTGTTTCGCTAGTTCTAGGAGCAATTAAAGACGACAGTCTCTCTTATTGTTATTAAACCTTTTAGTTTTATTATGCTCCACCTAGTTTTACATTTGGTTCGAGTGGGACCCTCGCGTATCTTTGTTTTTACTGTTCGATCTACCGCTTCAGTACCAGGTTGGTACCCCAGCTTTCCATCTGCGGATGGCGTCATGCTTCCTCCCTTACCACTCGCCCGAGTCCCTCCTCGTCATATTATTTCTGCATGCCTAGCCTTACTTACGTGATTTCGCTTTTAATTCATTAATTATTTTTATGTATTTGTGCATTGATATTGTATTTATTGCTTTACTCTGTTATGATCATATTTTTGGGATTTTCATGTCATGTTGAGGGGATCTCCAGTTGGTAGCCCTCTGTCTACCACCACCCGCACTGGTGATTCCCCGGTACCATACCCCCCCCCACAGGTTGGGGAGGCTATTCCATCCCCCCCCCTCCTGTGTACACCCTTCCTCTCACTCGATGGTTGTTGGTTATGACATACGGGTCAAGTATGCTTGTTCCTCAGTCTTCCCTCAACGTTCCGACATATTGAGGACTGAGTGTACCCACGGGGTGTGACTGTCTCATTCATACCGGGCGGTTTTTCGTCTCCCCCCTCCCGTCGCCCCGATTGGCCATCGGTCGGGGGAGGGGGAGGGCCGGGACCACCGGGGACTATCACACGTGATTAGTCTGTATTCCTACACCTTCTTGGTGTAACCTTTGCTTTTAGCTATGGTTGTTAGAATGAGCACTTCTAATTAGGAGTGTCCCCACCTACAGTACCTCCTGCTATTATTGTCCGCATAGGACTTATTAATATCTCATACTGTATCATTATATATTATATTCTACATGGATCATTACCTTCGTCCCGGTACCTCCGGTAGGGTAGTGGGGGTTCCATTGGCTCCCCCCGCGCTCGCCCGTTGTACCCTCCCGTCATCAGACATCGGAGCCTCCGGGCTCTTAACTACAGGATCTGTTGACACTGACACAGTTTTTGATTCCCAACCTCCCTCCGGGAGCCCTATTCAATTACAGACATTAGTTTTAGATCATAATTGGAGTTCTTTATTTATATTTTAAGGATGTATCTTAAGTTTACTTTAAGTTACTTTAAGTTTACTTTTCCAGCCCTGTTCCCCGGCCCCTGGGGCCCCGGAACTAGTTATGATTATCATTATTCATCACTGTTTTTTGCATCCTTTTTCATCCCCGGCCCTGCCGGGTTGCTCTTGGAATAGTCTCAGTTCTCTGCATGTTTAGTCTAAGGCTATACATTTTATTTTATTGGCAGGTCCCGGACCATCCAGGACCCCTTATAGAGAACTAGTAGATGCTCATAGACTATTCCTTTTACAGGTGGTCCGCTGCCGGATGACAGCCTGCGCGGCTGTCCTTCAACAACCTTGCGGACATGCGGTCTGTCGGTCCCACGCTGACTGTGGGATTCAGATGGACGATATTGTTGTATGGCACCCTGATAACTGCCTTGTCTGTTATGACCTTATCTCCACCCCCTCTTCAGATTTGGTGAGCCTCTTTCAATTGTTTTTGTATTTACATCCCTTTGCCTTCTGTAATGAATCTTCGGTTTCATTCATCAGTTTGTCCCTCGGGTATGCTAACCTTATCCCCGTCCTTTCAGATTTCCCAGGCGGCTAAGACCTCAGCAAGAACCACTTTGAAAGTGTGGGTAGGCAGCTTCGCCCGTAACGTTAAGGCCAAGAAGCCCTACGTCCTCTCCGAAGATTATTGTAATCTTATCTACCCAAACGCAAAATCTTCGGCAGCAGTGCCTTAGGAAGTGGCGGCCCCTATAATTGCCGACATTGCAGAAACTGTGGAACTCAATCTCGTTCAGGATGCGACAACCCGGACCCCATTGAAGACAATGTTGCGGCTCTGAACTTAGAGATAGAGCCCATGGTTTTAGACAAATCGGATAATGGTAAGGTGGTAGGTGAGGCAGGTGGGTCTGGCGCTAAGACCTCTCTTCTTAGCCCCTCTATTTCTTCAACTTCTAATAATTCTTCCTTTTTAGGTTTTGAAGGGAACCGCGAATCCTCTCCGAGATCGCACCCGGTTTCTCCCAAGGTCAAATCTCGGAAGAGACCTTTAGTGAGGACTCGTAAGAATCCCACACTACCTAGATCATCCAAGCCCAAGAAGGCTCCCCTCCCCAGAGCCCCTAGTGGATCGGCTAGCACCGCCCCTATGTCTCAGGACCCGGGAGTGCAGTCATCCCCCTTAGTTACCACGACCAACCTTGACCCGGTGGCTCTCACCAATATGATGACGAGGGTCGTTTCAGAGCAGATTAGCTCTATGCTTTCTGCCGTCACCAGGAGACTTAGACAACCTGGAAGGAGGACTGCCTCAACAACAGCAGTTCCTCATCCCGGATGCCTCAAAACTCCCGCCTTTCACGAAGAACCCGTGGAAAATGGCTCTCCACTGTCCTTTCACGGACGGTATATTAACCATTGAGGGTTTTGGGACCCGGCCCATAGAAGATTTTGAGTTCTTCCCTCCCGGCCTTCAATTCCCTTTCCCCGGCTTCGCCCGGCTTACGGAAGAGGCTCTTGTCCGGCTAGATAAGGTCCCTAAAGAGACCGTTATCTTTCCGAAGGAACAGGCTCAGTCTGTCTGGGTTAGAACCTTAAACGAGTGGGGTTGTACAAACACCATGCTGACCCCCCACAAGAGTACTTACACCATGTTTCTTGTGGACGAACAGACCCCCACACCTTGCGTCACCAAAATGGTTGAATTAGCCCTTCAGGCAGTGGCCGAAGATAACCTTTGCCACAACTCCAGGAGACAGATCCTACATCTCTTCTGCTCCCATCAGATAATGAATGTTGGCTTAACATCCAATCAACATTCACTTCTGGTAAGCTATCCGCTGACTGTGCATAGACGCAATTCAGCGAACGCCTCCCAAGACTACCTGAAACCTTAATCTGACTCGAGTTAGTCCCGGTCTAGGTTTAGCCGGAGCCTCAACGTCTCGACTATGGCGGAGATGTTTTCTCTTACCTATGACGAGGAACACGCCTTTAAGGTTATGACTAAAGCCACCCTGCAATCTTTGCTAGCAGATTGCTATGACTTCTTGGTGTCCAGAAGACGTTGCCGTAGGCATGTCTTATCTGAAGCTACTATCCGCCATGAGCCGAATAAGCTCATTAAAGCCTCTGCTTGGAGTCCGGACCTGTTCCCGGAGGACATGATCAACTCGGTATTGAGCAAAGCTGCCAGAGTAAACCAGAGCCTTAAGGTCCGTTGGGGCCTCACTCCCAAACGGAAGTTCGAACAATCGAGCATTCACTCCCGGGGCAGGAAGAGGCTACGCCCTTATAGCTCTACTCAATTCCGCCAACCTCTTCAAGTAGTCCAGTCGGTCCCGGTCACTCAGGGCATCCAGCCCTCTACCTCCAAGTCTCAGCCCCAAGAGGAGTATGTCCTCGTCCCTGAAAGCCAAGTGGCCTCGTTCGTTTACCTCTCCTGTTTATAACCCGGTCTATGAGTCCCGGGTTTCCTCCCAAGGATACCAACGAGGCAAGGGCCCCGGTTCGAGAGATTCTTTTCAGAACAGAGGCAAAGGGAGATATTTCTCCCGTGGAAAAGGGTCACGTGGTGGCCGAGTCGGTAAAACCTACAACTACTGAAGATCTTCAGGTAGGAGGGAGACTTTATGCGTTCCGGAGTCGCTGGAGGTTCAGTCCTTGGGCCTTCAGCATAATCTCCAAGGGCCTGGGGTGGAATTGGATAGAAGGGCCTCCTCCACCGAACAAATTTCATCAACCCTCGACACCGGACCTACTTCTGTTTACCCAAGATCATCTTCGCAAGAACGCTATCAAGGAAACGAAACATCTGAAGTTTCAAGGTCGCTTATTCAGCGTTCCGAAGAAAGACTCCGACAGCCGGAGGGTCATCCTCGATCTGTCCCGACTAAACTTATCCATTCAATGCGACAGGTTTCACATGCTTACCGTCTCGCAGGTGCGAACCTTGCTTCCCCGTGGGGCCGTCACCACCTCCATCGATCTTACCGATGCTTACTATCACGTTCCAATAGCGAGACACTTCCGCCCATTCCTAGGATTCAGACTGGACAACAAGGCTTACACGTTCAAAGTGATGCCTTTCGGGCTCAACATCGCGCCCAGAGTCTTCACGAAAGGCGGAATCGGTCATTCAGGAACTCCGATCCCACGGAATCCAAGTCGTCGCATACCTGGACGATTGGCTAATCTGGTCAGACAACGTCGAGGATTGTCTCGAGGCAACAAACAAGGTGATCCAGTACCTTCAGTTTCTGGGATTCCAAATAAACTTCAGAAAGTCTCGTCTGACACCAGAGACCAGATTTCAGTGGCTGGGATTACGGTGGGACCTACATTCTCACACTGTCTCCCCAGGTCCAAGAGGATAGAGATTGCGAAAAATACCAAATGCTTTCTCGGGGAAAAGATAACTTCCAGAAGGAACCAGAAGATTCTAGGGTCCCTGCAATACGCTTCAGTGACAGACCACCTCCTGAAAGTGAAACTGAAAGACATCAACCGGGTTTGGCGCTCCAGAGCAAACAACAAATGTCGAGACAAGAAGACACGCCTTCCTCCCATTCTTCGGAAGAGGCTTCTCCCATGGACAACCGCCAAGAGCCTATCAAAGTCAGTTCTGTTGCAGTACCCCCCTCCAAGGATAGTCATCCACACGGATGCCTCCCTATCAGGTTGGGGAGGCTATTCCCAACACAGGAAGGTTCAGGGCCTTTGGTCCACAATGTTCCAACAATTCCACATAAACGTCCTGGAGGCCATGGCGGTCTTACTAACTTTGAAACGTCTTTCCCCGGCCAAGAAACATCTGAGGATAGTCCTCGACAACGAAGTCATAGTCCGTTGTCTAAACAGAGGGGGCTCCAAGTCAGGTCCCATCAATCATGTGATGGTAGCAATCTTCTCCCTGGCGGCCTCAAACCAATGGCACCTATCAGCCGTCCATCTGGCTGGAGTTCGGAACGTTGTGGCAGACGCACTCTCCAGGACGACACCGTTGGAGTCAGAATGGTCACTAGATCGCAAATCCTTTCAATGGATCCTCTCCCAAGTGCCGGATCTCCAGGTAGATCTCTTCGCAACGGAGTCCAACCACAAACTGAAATGTTATGTGGCCCCCAACCTGGACCCTCGGGCTTACGCCACGGATGCCATGTCTCTCGACTGGAACACCTGGGAAAGGATTTACCTTTTCCCACCGGTGAACCTACTGATGAAGGTGCTGGACAAACTTCGAACCTTCAAAGGTCAGGTAGCCCTGGTGGCCCCCAATTGGCCCAAGAGCAATTGGTTTCCTCTTTTACTGGAGCTGAATCTCCACCCTCACCAGATTCCCAACCCGACTTTGACCCAGATAGTACAAACGTGCACTGTATTCGCTTCCTCAAACATTCGGAACACCCTAACTTTATGGACTTCATGAAGTTTGCGGCACACAAAGGGGCTAACATAGACCCCCAGAATACTTTATTCTTAGAATCTGACAAGAGAGACTCCACTCTTCGTCAGTATGACTCAGCGGTCAAAAAACTAGCAAAGTTTTTGAAGGATTCTAATACTGTCTTTATGACACCTAACCTAACAGTAACCTTTTTTAGAGCCTTGTTTGAGTCGGGCTTAGCAGCTAACACTATTACTACCATCAAGTCTGCCTTGAAGATTTTCCTAATCGGCTTTAATATAGATCTAACGGATTCATTGCTAGCTTCGATCCCAAGAGCCTGTGCCAGACTGAGACCATCTTCTCGTCCTAGCTCGATTTCCTGGTTTCTCAATGATGTTCTTAAACTAGCGTCAGAAACCATCAACGATTCATGTGAGTATATCCCTCTACTCAGAAAAACTTTCTTGTGAGTTTAGCATCTGGCGTCAGGATTTCGGAATTAGCTGCCTTATCAAGAGACCCAGGCCACATTGAGTTCCTTCCGTCAGGAGAGGTCCTCCTCTCCCCAGACAAGGTCTTCTTGGCCAAAAATGAAGACCCTCAGAATAGATGGTCCTCCTGGAAAAATATCCCTCTCCCTCAGGATCCCTCCCTATGCCCGGTTACCACTCTAAAGTCCTTTCTATCAAGGACTTCCTATAAAACCTCGGGACCCTTGTTCATCAGAGAGCGGGGAGGGACTAACTTTGAAAGGGATCAGACAACAGATCTTGTATTTCATTAAACAGGCTAATCCAGAGTCTTTTCCTCATGTCCACGACATTCGGGCGGTAGCGACCTTAATAAATTTTTTCCATCACATGAACTTTACAGATCTCTAAATATACCGGATGGAAATCCCCCTCAGTGTTCAAGCGGCACAATCTTAAACACCTAGAGGCCCTTCAACTCGCTACCTGAGCCGCAGGGAGCGTGGTATCCCCTGGACAAATTCCTTCCTAACTAATTCCTGAATCCGATATCTTATCTTCCACCTTCTTCCTCTTACCTGCCTCACAGTTCCTACCTGAGTTCGGTTTGTTATATCACACCCATGGGGGTTCCCATTTTGTAACATTGCTTAATTTATTATCATTGATCAATTTACTTTTACCATACGAACTGTATTTCTTTAGTGTCCAAGTTTATATAGTATGTTCCAGTATTTGACCTTAGTTGGTTTTATTTCAAGTTTACTGTTAATTTGTCTTCCCTTACTGGGATATTATACCTTATCATGCTGATGTTATTAAAGACGACCGTCTTTTACGTTAACTCTTGATTAAACCACTACAGTATTTATGTTGATTTTATTCGTTCCTTTATAGTTAATGAAGTTTGGGTTCATTTCTCTGGTCCCTCTTAATGAGAGAATGCCTTGATGAAGTCATTGAGCTTCAGCACGGCGTTTCATTCCCGTGCTGAATCTTGGTGACGGGCAAGAGGGCTCTCGAACTTGGGGAAATTGCTCCCCCAGTTCGAATCTAAATTTCTCTTTCATCTTTTTCTAACTCTTTATATGGCTTCAACCTTCTCCTAATATTATAAACTTACCTTCATGTTGCTGTCCCAACCCTATGAGTAAAATTTCCCATATGTATGTGTATATATTTACATATATATGTGTTTATTATTTTTTTTTCTCTTTTTATGGCATGGATGTTTCTACATCTATTATTGCCACTTGGGCGGATGTTTCTACATCCGGTATTGCTGCCTGCTTTGATGAATGGGAAAGGTGTCACGGTTGGGAGGTGTTTGTGCTCAAAGCTATATGTGAGAGTATTGGATGATCTCAGCCATCCCGAAGATGGTTTGGACCTTTTTGGCGGAACTATTCTCAAGTGTTGGGTCTTCGGAATCCAGGGGGATCCAACGCTTGGGGTAGGACTCTCGGCTTTTGGCCGGAAGCCCGTCATTACAGATATGGGGAGGATGATTCCATAGTTTCTTGGTCTCGGTCCTAACAGGCGGGTTCAGCTTACACCTGTGCCTCTATATCTGTTTTGATGCTATCCTTCGGGTAGGGTATGGAGTGGACCATCTGGGAAGTATACTCTCACTGTGCCGGTAGTGGAGAGTGTAAATCTCCTTCCCAACATGTGATGCCTTAATGTTCTCAAGCAGGTAAATCAAACTTCAAAAAATCACTCTTCTCTCTTCTTTTTTTATGATGGAATCTTGTGAAAATGACCCCACCTCCCCTGGATATGCTGACTCGCCCCCGGCACTGTTGACGACCTCTGGCAATTCATTTAAAGAAAACTCCGTTGACGACGTAGGAACTAAAAAGGACTATTCTTTAAACACTCGGAAAAAGGGTAATTTGGGCAACACAGGAAAACTGAAAGTCCTGCACGTTACCCAAATCCCTTTAGAAGCTAATTATGATGTGCTACATAAAATATTTGAGTGTTACGGATCAATAAAAGAAATTAGAATGAAACTTCAAGATGATAATTGGGAATCTTGGTTATCATTTAATTGTCACGAGGAAGCATTTAATGCAAGCTGTAACATTGTTGATATTAAAGTAGGTAATATGAATGTTAAGGGTGCTCTGTGTGATGGGGCACCTAAAGATCTGGATGTCTACAGACCAGCAGACTGGGCTGATAAAGATATAGAGGCAGATATACCATCCCAAAGAAAGCCAAAACCTCCAATGTGGCTTCTTGCTCAATCTGTAGGAGGTACGGAAAATTATTTCAAGATATGCAAATTTCTTCAGAGGAAGGTAGGTACGATCGCACCTGGAGATATATCTCGATTTGGGAAGAAAAGTTTCTTGATAAAGGCCAAGTCATACACACAGTCTGTTATACTGTCTAATTTGAAGACAGTAAATGATATAAAATTGGACATCAAACCCCATCTAAACTTTAGCTATGGAAGGGGAGTGGTTTTTAATAGGGATCTGTATGAATTTACTGAAGAGGAGATATTGGCCATGTGTCCCCTATCAGTGTGGAAAGTACATAAAGTACCTGGAACATCAATGATTGTTCTTACTTTCCAGGATGCTGATGTACCTTTCCACATAGACATAGAAAACGAAAGGATCAGAGTTCAACCTTTTAAGCAGAAGCCACTGCAATGTTATAATTGCTTTAAATTTGGACATCCTTCCAAAGTTTGCAATAATGAAAAAATTTGTAATACTTGCTCCAAAATTTATCATGGGGATTGTACACTTGAGGCAAGGTGCTTAAACTGCAACTCTAATCATAAATCTAATGATAGGAGCTGCCAGTTTTATAAGTTAGAAGAGGCTGCCCTCAATAAATCAATTATTGAACATGTAAGCGTGGGGCATGCCAAGAGATTATTAAATAAATCTAATACTTATGCAAAAACATTAAAAACAGGAGAAAAAGTTCCTCGGGAATCATCTCACCCACCTACTACTGTAGGTAGTTCTCGAAAAAGGAATTCACAATCTATTGATAAAGTGCTGCATAAGACAAGAACATCTCCTCCTAAAGATTTATCATTGAGTATCAACAAAAAGACATTGCCCACCACTATCAAACCTTTGTCCCCCATTACAAAGGATAGTACTAACCTCTCCCAGGCCATATCCTTGCCTGATTTAATGGAGATTCCACCTGACACCAAGTTATCAGGTGTACCTGTAGTGGGGAAGGTACAAAAACCTGGTAACTTGCAACCTATTAATCGTAAAAGAGAGAGACCTCCATCTCTCTCACCCCCTTCCATAAGAAATACTAGAATTATGACATCAAATAAATATGATGTTTTGTCTGTTGATGTTGGCGATCAACCAGAAGACAATTTAAATAAATCAGAAATTCAAGTTGAGGTCCACCATCCCCCTCAACAAATATATAAAAAAGATACAAAGAAAAACTCCAACGTAAAACCCAACATAACAAGACCATCTCTGAAGAAACCTACAAGTAATAATGTTAGATTAAAAACTGCTAATGGGAAGACCTCACCCAAGACATCTTCCAGAAATAATCCATAGTTTTCTCCTCCATTTTGCAATGGAACTGTCAGGGTTTGAGGGCGAAATATGAAGAACTTAAGCTCCTAATTCATGAGCATTCCCCCATAATAGTATGTCTACAGGAAAGTATGCTTGATTCTAACACTCCTAGTCCTCGAGAGTATGTTAGCTATAGAACACCATATAATCAACAAGCAGGGAGCCATGGCGGAAGTCTCATGTACATTCGTCGAGATGTTCCCCAAATACCCATGTCTATACGTACAACCCTGCAGGCAGTTGTTGTACAAATTGATATAGGGAGAAAATATACAATATGCTCTCTGTACCTCCAAATGATGATATTTTATATGATGATTTAGTAGAAGTTATTCAACAACTCCCTCAACCTTTTCTCTTACTGGGAGATATGAATGGTAGACATCCTTTATGGGGTGATGTTTTGGCCAACACAAGGGGCAATATTATCTCATCAATTGTGGAGAATGAGGATGTGGGGCTCCTTAATACAGGAGAGCCCACGCACTTCCATGTTCAGACAGGTACTTTGTCATGCATTGACCTTTCAATTGCAAGCTCTAACTGCCTTCTTGATTTTGATTGGAGGACATTAGATGATTGGCATACTAGTGATCATGCACCAATCATTATAAACACCAACAAGGGTCCACCTTTGCAAAGATCGCCACGTTGGAATCTAGACAAGGCAGACTGGGTTAAATTTTCTGAGCTAAGTGAAATTGAAGGGAGAGCAGAACAGTTTGAAAGTATTGATGATGCCATAGACCTGCTGAATGGAACTCTTCATACGGCAGGAGTCAATTCAATTCCCAAAACAACAGGATTATTCAAACGACGACCAGTCCCGTGGTGGTCTTCAGAACTAACTGCACTCCACAGAGCCACAAGAAGATCTCTAACACGATTGCGTAGACTCCGAACTGATGAGAATTTAATAATGTACAGTTGCCTCAAAGTATTCCTTTACCCCTTACGCTTATGTTTTATGAAAATAGTATGGTAACACCGCAATGAAAGCCTATTTGTCTCGTAACGACGGACGTGAATGGTCGAGCTATTGGTATGCCAGTGCTCCTATTTTTATAAACACTACTGTAGACAATATATTAATGATATACGAATAATAGTTCACATTACAAGTGAAATAAGTTGCTGTTAAATACTTAGGAAAATAGTATAGTAACAGAGTAGTAATAATAGCAATGGTAAAAATCATATTCATTCCTGATTAATCAGACATCGTCAACCTTCGTTACATTCAGTTGAGGCAGGCGTTTGTTGAAATCCAACTTTAGTTCATAGTAGATATATGGGTTCTTTTTCAGAACATAATTATTTGAATGGAAATACGCTTTCGATTTATATAATCCATCAATTTATAAAGAAATGAGATCATAAACCGCAAATTTCAAGATCTATAAATATAATTTCATAAAGGCAATTATGATAGCCATTGACAGGTCATGATACGGAAGGCTTGGGGAAAAATTAATAGACAACCCGATGTATAAAGGAACAAATATATCCAGTGTATCATTCATATATATATATATTTTTAATTCGAGCCACGTCTCACCAGAGTAGCCTAGATGGAAATTTCTCTGGGCGGTAATTAAACTCGAGTCATCTGAGTAACAACACACCTTAACCACCCTGATGGTCTTTATATCATTGGTAGATATGGTTGCACACCGATAAAATCAGTACTCATATAGATGAGAGAGAGAGACTGAACTATGGTTGGTTTTATTTTGTCAATTTCGTTGGTATTATCAAACAATACTATATAGACCTTTTATAATACCTTGATAATGACAACAGGGACTCGATTAGATAAATGTTGTATAGCCATGTCATTATATAATAAGATAACTCCGATATCCTTGTGTCTTCAATACTTATTACAATACGGTGGGGGTCTGAAACAAGTTATTGACGTCAAACTAGCTGTTTCACAGATCTCGTTCAATATGTAATATTTCCCTCCACATATGACCTAACAAAACATCAAGAAGGAATCATCAGTTGCATGTTAATTTTTATGAAAATAAATTCCATGATGATCATTCTCAGAGTAGTAAGGTATAAATTCATGACGGGCAGTTCGAGAATTTATCGGTTGTCAAAAGCCCACTTGACAACGGAATTACTTTAGGGAATGTAAGTGCTTCGTAAGATATCACTTTTAATACTAAATATTCTAGATAAGATAATTAGCAATTAAAACTTGCAACTAGATGCACCATAGATGGGTAGATACATAGAGATAAAGAGATGGATTGAATTGCTTTCAGTTATCGTCAGGTTTAGAATTGTTTTTTTTTTTATTTTACATTTAACTTAAATGACTAAATTGCACCCTCAGTTGAGCTGGCCTTGGTCTTAATCGCTGGTAAAAAATAAAATACCCAAGTCTTTTATTATATAATTATGAATTTTCTTTATTAAAATCAGCTGGATTCATCGATGAATTTATAGCAAATATCTGAAAACTATATATTACAAATTTGTGATATTCAATGTTTAATCGCAATCATAACTTCGTATTAACCTTTTGTTTTAGTACTCAAGCGATACTGGTTGATTGAAGCTTATTATTTTTTTTTTTCAGTTTCCATTCTCATAACATTCCTTACATTTGTGGGCAAGGTTTAGTGAAATCACTATGGAAATAAATTATTTAATTCTAGTTATACAATGTTGAATTGTAAAAAAGAAAATAAGATCGTATTTGAAACATTAATATTTTGTCCATCCACCATTATGTGCAATAACATCTTGCAATCTGTTTTGCATTGACGAGACGTGGTTATACACAACTTGTCGGTTGCGGCGGAACAGTTCCCAATCGTTGAGAACATGCTGGAAAAGACGCTGGTGGTTACGCTCCTGACCCTGCTCCCAGCTGTTGACGATGTTCCCCCAGACATTTTCGATCGGGTTCAAGTCGCATGCTTTGCTCGGCCAGGGAAGGAGAACAATGTCGCGCTGTTCAGCAAACCATGCTCGGACAATCCTCGCAGTATGGATGGAACAGTTATCCTAAAAGAAATAATATAACTGATTAATCATACTGTTAGAACAAGGTGGAAGGAGAACAATTTATATTTTCAATATAAATGATGGCAAAATGATGCCGTTTAGTCCAGCAAAAGGAGTCACAATAATGATTAATAAAAGGGCTTGAGTAGCCAAGGAGGAGACGTGGGTGTTGTGTGTTGATAAGAATATTTGGTCTACTTTTCATGAAGAGGCATAAAATACCTTGTAA
The DNA here is from genome assembly GCF_036898095.1 of Palaemon carinicauda. NCBI lineage: Eukaryota > Metazoa > Arthropoda > Malacostraca > Decapoda > Palaemonidae > Palaemon > Palaemon carinicauda. The sequence continues at coordinate 17,305,430 of NC_090738.1, read as the reverse complement.
CAATTTCAGTGGCTTTATTTGGCCGCTTTAGATTCATCAAGGAATGTAGATCAATGATGTTGATGTAAGATCCTTTTACAGTTATAAAACTAATAAATCCAAGACAAAAGTCTTATTGAGTAATTTGAAACTACTTTATGACCAATATCAGCAATGAGTTGATACCATATTTGTCAAAAAAGGGCATTCATATAACTAAAAAAAAAAAAAAAAAAAAATGCACAAACCTGCATGAAAATTATCTGCTCAGGACAAGGAAGAGCATAAGCGCGAACGGAAGGAACCATCACCTCTTCCAAAATTTCGAGATACTGCTCAGCGTTGAACCTTCCACTGATCTCGGCCAATTCACCAACGCCATGCAGGTGTATCCACCCCCAAACGTTACAGGTGATATGGCCGCTTCTGGCTACTTGATAAATATTCTGGCTGTCGTATCTCGTGTTATCACGCCTCCAGCAATGCAGACGACCATGCGTGTTAGAAGCGAAGGTCTTTTCGTCACTGAAAATTACTCTGCCCCAGAAGTCTAACCCCTCTTCCAAATAACGTTGAGCAAATTCCAGCCGTGCTGTTTTATGACGATCCTCCAGCTTTTGTTTCACTGCCGGAGTCCTATGGTGGATACCGTCTGCGTGGAGCCTATTTCTTATAGTTCCAGACGAAACACGCAAGTTCAGTGTGTCCCTTATGGCAACTGCATTTATAAATGGGCTTTGCGTGGCTACTTCCGAAATCGCCCTATCTTCTGGGGTCGTTTTTCTTGGCCCACCAGCTCTTGGCCTGTCGTTGAGGTTTCCAGACTCTTCCCATCTTCGACACCAAAGTCGAACTGTTGGCAATGAAATTCCTAATTCTCTTGCAATACGTTTGTAAGACATGCCAGAGTCTCTCATGCCTACAATTCTGCTCCTATTGCTGATTCTTTGTTGATTGCGATCCATTGTCTACTCTAGTCACTAAACCGCTACTCAAGAGAATGACATAATGGACTAACAGAGGTCACGACATCACTTACTGGCCCCGCCTCTCTCTCTCTTTCTGAGTTATACAGCTTTAATCGAGTCCCTGTGTCATTCTCAAGGTATTAAAAAAAGGTTTATATAGTACTGTTCGATAATACCAACGAAATTGACAAAATAAAACCAACCATAGTTCAGTCTCTCTCTCTTATCTATATGAGTACGATTTTATCGGTGTGCAACCATATCTACCAATGATATAAAGACCATCAGGGTGGTTAAGGTGTGTTGTTACTCAGATGACTCGAGTTTAATTACCGCCCAGAGAAATTTCCATCTAGGCTACTCTGGTGAGACGTGGCTCGAATTAAAAAAAAAAATATATATATATATGAATGATACACTGGATATATTTGTTCCTTTATACATCGGGTTGTCTATTAATTTTTCCCCAAGCCTTCCGTATCATGACCTGTCAATGGCTATCATAATTGCCTTTATGAAATTATATTTATAGATCTTGAAATTTGCGGTTTATGATCTCATTTCTTTATAAATTGATGGATTATATAAATCGAAAGCGTATTTCCATTCAAATAATTATGTTCTGAAAAAGAACCCATATATCTACTATGAACTAAAGTTGGATTTCAGCAAACGCCTGCCTCAACTGAATGTAACGAAGGTTGACGATGTCTGATTAATCAGGAATGAATATGATTTTTACCATTGCTATTATTACTACTCTGTTACTATACTATTTTTCTAGGTATTTAACAGCAACTTATTTCACTTGTAATGTGAACTATTATTCGTATATCATTAATATATTGTCTACAGTAGTGTTTATAAAAATAGGAGCACTGGCATACCAATAGCTCGACCATTCACGTCCGTCGTTACAAGACAAATAGGCTTTCATTGCGGTGTTACCATACTATTTTCATAAAACATAAGCGTAAGGGGTAAAGGAATACTTTGAGGCAACTGTACAAGAAATGTAGAGCACAGTTCCGTCGTGCCATGAAAGAAGCAAGGCGCCAGTCATGGATGTCTTTTGTTTCCTCTATTAACAGTAGAACACCACCATCTTCTGTGTGGAGGAAAGTAAAAAAGATAGCTGGCAAATTCACCCCAACCCACCACCAGTGTTGAAGGTGAATGGCCAGTATGTAACTGAAGCAAATGAAGTTAGCAATGCCCTGGCTAATCATTTTTCAAATGTATCCAGCAAGTGTGAAGGAGCCCCTGGTCACCAGTATAGGAGCACTGAAGAAAAGAAAATTTTAAATTTTGCAACAAGAAGGGAAGAGTCGTATAATTCTCCTTTCACTGAAAGAGAATTTGATTCCGCACTTGCTCATTGCAACGATACAGCCCCTGGACCCGATGGAATTCCATATGCAATGATTAAACATGTACATTTTAATACAAAGCTATTTATTTTAAGCATTATTAATAGAATATGGCATGATCATAGCTACCCAAGTGTTTGGGAACTAGCCATTATTTTAGCCTTTTTAAAACCCGGTAAAGACAAGTTTTTAGCAGCAAACTATCGTCCTATTGCATTGACATCTTGTTTATGTAAAATCATGGAGAAGATGGTCAATGCAAGGCTGATATGGTACCTTGAAAAGAAAGGTATTTTATCACCGATTCAATGTGGATTCCGAAAAATGCACTCAACGACTGATGTGTTGATACGACTTGAGTCATCTATTTGTGAAGCCTTTGCTTCCAAACAGCACCATGTTACAGTATTTTTTGACCTTGAAAAGGCATATGATACCACATGGAGATATGGTATTCTTAAAACCATTCATGAATTGGGATTGAGAGGAGAGCTGCCACTATTTATTCTGGCATTTCTTTCACATAGAGTTTTTCAAGTGAGAGTGGGGGAAACTCTATCAGAGAGTAAGTGCCAGGAAGGAGGAGTTCCTCAGGGTAGTGTGCTGAGTGTAACCCTTTTTGCACTAGCAATTAATGGGATATCCTCAGCCATTCCCCAGGATGTTCTCTCAACACTATTTGTGGATGATCTCTCAATATCATTTGCTGGCACTAGAATGGCAATGGTTGAGAGAAAAATCCAACTCTCTATTGATAAAATTATCCAGTGGGCTGACATGAATGGATTTAAGTTCTCGACAAGTAAAACTACCATTGTCCATTTTTGTCGTATCCGGGGAGTACATCCAGACCCGGATATATACATTAAAGGTCAACGGGTACCATGTGTATCGGAAACCAAATTTTTAGGTTTGATATTTGACTGTAGGCTTACATGGGTTTCTCACCTAAAAGCGCTAAAAGCTAAATGTGTTGAAGCTCTGAATATCTTAAAAGTATTGTCCCATACATCATGGGGGGCAGACCGCAATACTATTTTAAAATTATACAAGGCCTTGATTTTTTCCAAAATTAGTTATGGTTGTGAGGTATATTCTTCAGCCACCCCAAGCCGGTTAAAAATATTAGACTCTATACATCATGCAGGTATTAGATTATCTACTGGAGCTTTTAAAACCTCGCCTATCCCAAGTCTCCTTGTTGATGCTGGAGAGTTACCTCTAGACCTTTACCGAATGTCTTCCATTTTTCGGTATTGGTTTAGAATGCAAAGACTCCCTAGCTCTCTAGCCTTTCAGACTGCAAGCCTTGTAAGACACGCATCATACTTTGAGTTGCACCCAAAATTTCCTCAACCTTATGGCTTTCGGGTGAAACGATTTTTAAATAGTCTGGATATAATTAGAAATAAGGTACTTCCATTCAAGTTATCATCAACGCCTCCATGGAAATTACCTGACATATCTTTTTGTAAATACTTTATTGGAGTTAAGAAGAATATGACTGACTTAGAATCCAGGTCTCTTTTTATGGAACATGTCGAAGAACATAGGGGATCGACTTTTATATATACTGATGGCTCCAAATCTGATGCTGGCGTTGGATTTGGAGTACATAGTAATGATTTTAATTGTAGAGGTGCACTTCCTCTAACAGCTTCCATATTTACTGCCGAACTGTATGGCATATTAACCGCTATTGAGAAAATAGCTTTGGAAAAGGAGGGTAATTTTACAATTTTTAGTGATGCAAGGAGTGTTCTTCAAGCTTTAGAAGTTTTTAATTCTAGTAACCCTCTAGTTTTAAAGATTTTAGAATGGCTTTTTATTATTGGACGGAAAGGTATAACTGTTCGATTTTGTTGGGTTCCAGCACATGTAGGTGTGTCTGGGAATGAGAAGGCAGATTTACTGGCGAAGAATGCGGCATCCGAGTTGCTACCAAGGAGGTATCCCATTCCATGTAACGATCTCCTACCTTACATCAAGAAATTGGTTTGTGATAAATGGCAACAGCACTGGGACAGTCAAGACGGCAATAAAATGAGGGAAGTAACAAATATCATATCACCTTGGAGGTATAACATGATTCCCCGAAAATGGGAGACGACTCTTTGTCGTCTCCGTATTGGTCACACACGGTTGACACACGAGTTTCTGCTGAAGGGCCAACACCAACCGTACTGCGAGGACTGCTTAGTACCTTTAACAGTGAGGCATTTGTTGACCGAATGCCCTAATTTTACTAACTTAAGAAATAGATATCTGTTTGAGGCTCTAGGTGAGGATGGCAGGTTTATCCTTGCCAAGATTCTTGGACATGATGTGTCTTACTATGCGAGCGGAATTTTTAGATTTATTTCAGAAGCAGGTCTTCTGAAAACTCTATAACTATTTTGATGACTTCTTAATTTTTATGGTTTTAATCGAATTCTCTTTAAATTTTCATATACAGTAAATGGTATCGGCGTCAATGACCTTAGATGTCAGGATGCCAGAAAACATTCAATCAATCAATCAATCAATCATTTCTCTGGTACCATTTCACTGGGCGGCACAGGATTGAGCCCAGAAAAGGGATTTTGACGAAGGAAAAATATATTTCTGGGCGAGAGACCTGTGCCGCCCAGTGAACCCACCCTAGTTGCTCCCCCCCCCCCCCCCCCCCCCCCCGATCAGACCCCAAACTTAAGGGTGCTGTAAGGAGTGATGGGCAAGCGTGGGTAGAGTTAGTAGTACTGATCTGCGAGGCAGGGGATGTTGAGCCGCACCTCACTATTGAGGGATTTCGAAGAGGAGAAGTCTAAATGGTACGAGACCTCTGGTATTTCGCCCCAGTATATACCGACACCGTTAGGTGAGCGAGCTAGTTCAACCTAGCATTCCTATACATTTTTTGTCTGGTAATATGAGCAGTTATATTCCTTAGAAATGGTGCATTAGGAGCATTTCACTGGGCGGCACAGGTCTCTCGCCTAGAAATAGATTTTCCCTAAGTCAAAATCCCTTAAGAATTTTTCAACTGATTTCGAGTGGCTAATGAATAATTTTTCAACTGATTTCGAGTGGCTAATGACTTTTCTTCCCTTTCAGGTAGAAAATATATTTGTCTTTTATATGTTGGATGTATAATTCTATTGCTAATTTTTAATACACCAATTGTTACATTTAAGTTGTCTATTCAAATTAATGTCTGTGCATTTGCATCTTATTTGCCCTAAATGTACCCCCCAGATGCTGAAGCCTTGATGAGGAAGGGGGTGGGGGGGGCTTAGGGATTAGTAGTTGGGTTCTAATGAACAGTGGGAACTACTTTCCAACTGGATCTCGGTGCCCAACTGTTGATCCAACTTAGTCGGCACTTTCTCTCCGTTCTTTTCATTACTACTATTATTCTCCCATCTCTCCCTCTTGGGCATGAACTTGACAACTTTGGCTTGTATTAGGTTTTGACTGCTGCTTTGGATTTGGCACAGGGTGGGATGGATGTTATACCATCTCAACCTGTACAAATTTAGACGCCATCACCCTCTGGCAGACCCCATTGGGTGCAGACCAAGTCTGTTAAGAGTTGGGCTTCAGTGATCGGGTTTTAAGTCTCCATATTTGCGTGCAATGGGTGACGCCAGGCATTGGAGTAGTCGGTGGGAGGGGCTAACTACCCCCACTGACCAGTGTACGCCCACCTTAAGAGAGGCAGCCCCTCCCTAATAGAGGACTGGTCCCCGCTGAAGACTCTTCTCGTGTTGGGCTACATGGGATAGGAGGTCGGACATCCTCCGATAAGAGATGGATGACCCGGCTTGCTCATACCAAAAAAACCCACCCCTCTGTTGACGACCTGGAAAATACAAACATGGACCTCGGTACAGACAGCTCCAACTCTGGTTCTAATATTGTAATGTTGGAACCTTATGCATTATGGAAAGAATAAGAAAACTGTGAGAAATGATGACATTACAGAGAGATGTAGAAAAGTAGAAGTATTACCTGGTCACTATGAAGTAGTGAATTATCAAAAAATTTTAATCTTAGAATTTGAAAACAAGAAATGAGCGTTTAAATGTTTTCAAAGCTAACAGGGAAATAGTCACTTTATGTGGAGGACAGCCAAAAATTCTACCCCAAGGAAATGGAAGTCTCTTGATACACACTATCCACATTACAAGGTGAAAGGCTAAAAATGCTTACAACATTGGATGGGCATAGTGTAAAATGCATTTCGCACCCTACTTTCAACCAGAGTATAGGTGTGATATATGCTCCAGAATTGCTGGATAGAGGAAAAAAAAAATTGATGAACTGAAAAGTCAAGGAGTAGTAAAAGTAGTCAGAAAGAGTGAGTTGGAGAAAACATTCTTCTTGCTACTTTGATATAACATTAGATCTATGTAGATTACCAAAGGTTATTAAGACTGGTTGGCTATCTTTGAAGGTGAAACCTTATATCCCTTCACCATTGCAATGTTATCATTGCCAAATATATGGCCATTTAAACCAGAAATGCAAGAAAAAAATAAATAAGCCAGCTGTTTGTGCCAACTGTGGAAAAAGTGGTCTTGGAGTATGCAGAGAAAACCCTAATTGCATACCTTGTAGGGAAGCACACCCAGCTATATCTAAAAGTTGCATTAAGTTTATTTTTGAAAAAGAAATTCAGGCCATTAAGACCATGGAAAGGGTTACTTTTAAAGAGGCTCGTAAAAGAGCTCTTGAAAAGCAGATAAGACCAGGGCAACCTTTTTCAATGGTTCTGAAGAAAAACTTGCCAACCCACTGACGAAAGTTATATCTCTACTAATAAGATAAAGAAACAAATGAAAGTAGTTAGAAGTTGATAATCCCATTGAAAATCTGTCCAGAAATTGTAGAGAAATTAAAACAGATAAAGATCTGAAAGTTATTCAAAAGCCAACTACTCAGATTCTAAAAAATAGTACAAACCTCTCAGGCCGTGTCCTTGCCCGATCTGATGGAGGTTCCATTTGAAACTAATTTACCTGAACCTGTAGTGGGGAAGGTGCAAAAACCTGACAGATCACAACCTTTTAATAGAAAAAGAGACCTCCATCTCTTTCCTCCTACCATAAGAAAACATTAAAGTCAAGACTTCAAATAAATATAACGTGTCTGCTGATGTTTCTGATCAACTAGAAGGTAAATTGAACCAATCAGAAATTCAAGTTGAGGTCCACCATCGATTAGATCAAAAGGATTCTAAGAAAGAGAGGAACACAAAACCCACTATATCAAGATCCTCTCTAGAGATACCACCAGGAAATAGTTAGATCAAATATTGCCAATGGAAAGACTACATCTAGGGTGTCTTCCAAAACATAAAGCTTAGTTTTTCCTCCATTCTGCAATGGAATTGCCAGGGTTTAAGGGCGAAATATGATCTTGAGCTCCTCATACATGAGCACTCCCCTATAACTGTAAGTCTACAAGAAAGCAAGCTCAATCCTAATACTCCTTGTCCTCGAGAGTGTGTTAGCTATAGGACACCATATTATCGAGCTGGGAGCCATGGGGGAAGTCTTATATATGTTCGTCGAGATGTTCCCCAAATATCTTTGTCTATCTGTACCCCTCTGCAGGCAGTAGTTGTACAGATTAACATAGGGAGAAAATACACAATCTGTTCTCTTTACTGGCCTCCAAATGATAACATCTTGTATGATGATATAGTGTAGGTGATTAAACAACTCCAACAACCTATTCTCTTACCAGGAGATCTTAATAGTTGACATCCTATATGGGGTGATGTTTTTGCAAATGCAATGGATATTATATCATCAATTTTGGAGAATGAAGATGTCTGACTCCTTAATACAGGAGAGCCCACACATTTTCATGTTCATAGGTAACTTGTCCTGCATTGACCTATCCGTTCCAAGCTCTGTCTTCTCGATTTTAATTGGAGAACATTGGATGAGTGATCATGCACCAATCATTATAAACACCAACAATGGTCCACCTTTACTGAGATAGTCTCGATGGAATCTTGATAAGGCGGACTGGGATAGATTTCGCGAGTCAAGTGAAACTGAAGGAAATGCAGAACAGTTTGAAAGTGTTGATGCCATACTTAATGGAACTCTTCACACAGCAGGAGTCTCTTCCATTCCCAAAACAACTATTCAGACAACGAGCAGTCCCCTGGTGGTCATCAGAACCTAACGCCCCTGCACAGAGCCGCCACAAGAAAGTCTTAAGTGATTGCGCATGCGCCGTACTGAGGGGAATTTAGCTATATCCAAGAAATGTAAAGCACAGTTCCGTTGTGCCATGAAAGAAGCTAGGTGCCAGTCTAGGATGTCATATGTTTCCTCCATTAACAGTGGATCACCAACATCATCTGTGTGGAGGAAAGTCAAAAAGATAGCAGGCAAATTTACCCTAAACCCACCACCAGTGTTAAAGGTAAATGGCCAGTATGTGACTGGAGCAACCGAAGTTAGCAATGCCCTGGCTGACCATTTTTCAAAAGTATCGTGCAAGTGTGAAGCAGCTCCTGGTCACCAGTATAGGAGCATTGAAGAAAAGAAAGTTTTAAACTTCGCAACAAGAAAACTAGTGTCATACAATTCTCCTTTCACTGAAAGAATTTGATTCTGCTCTTGCTGTGTGTTTCGATACAGCCCCTGGACCCGATGGAATTCCATGTGCAATGATTAAACACGTACCTTTTAATACAAGTTATTTATTTAAAGCATTTTTAATAGAATATGGCATGATCATAGTTATCAAAGTGTTTGGGAACTAGCCATTATTTTAGCGCCTTTAAAACCCGGTAAGGACTAAGTTTTTGGCAGAAAATTATAGGCCAATTGCATTAATATCTTGTTGGTCCAAAATCATGGAAAAGATGGTCAATGTAAGACTGATGTGGTACCTTGAAAAGGAGGATATTTTATCACCCCTTCATTGTGGATTCAGAAAAATGCTCTCGACTGATGTGCTGATAAGAGTTCTCCATTTGTGAAGCGTTTGCTTCGAAACAGCACGATGTGACAGTCTTTTTTTTTATCTTGAAAAGGCAAATACCACATGGAGATACATTATACTTAAAAGAATCCATGAGTTTGGATTAAGAGGAGAGCTATCACTATTTATTCAGTCATTTCTTTCTCATAGTTTTCCAAGTGAGAGTTGGGGAAGCTCTATCAGAGTAAATGCCAGGAAGGTGTCCCTCGGGAGTGTGTACTGAGTGTTTCCCTCTTTGATGGGATATCCTCAGTCATTCCCCGTTATGTTCTCGCAACATTATTTGTGGATGATCGCTCCATGTCATTTGCTGGAGCTAGAATGGCAATGGTTGAGAGAAAAATACAACACACTATTGATAAAATTATCCAGGGGGCCGATATGAATGAATTCGTTCTCGACAAGTAAAGCTACAATTGTCCATTTCTGTCGTATTCAGAGAGTACATCCAGACCTGGATATATACATCAAAGGTCAACAGATCCCATGTGCAAGTGAAGCTTAATTTTTAGGGTTGATATTTGATGTAGGCTTGCATGGGTTTCTCACTTATAAGCATTAAAAGCTAAATTTCTTGAGGTTCTGAATCTTAAAAGTATTGTTCCATACATCATGGGGGCAGACCGCAATACTATTCTAAAATTATACAAGGCCTTGATGTTTTCCAAAATTAGTTATGGATGTGAAATATACTCCTCAGCCACCCCAAGCCAGTTAAAAATATTAGATTCTATACATCATGCTAGTATTAGATCAGAACCGGAGTTAACAATTTGATACCGATGAGGTTTATAGTTTCATGTTACGTGGTTACTGGTTATTAATATATTTTCTTAATATATTAATTTGTTAGCTAATATTTTACTCACACATAATTAAAATTAATTGTTTCTGTTGATTCATATGTCACTGACCAGAGTCTCAAGGAACATCCAGACTTATGTCTTCTTTCTTTTACAGAAAGTCCGCTGAGCTGCCAAGGGCTGCTCCGCTGCCTTTACTGATCCCATGGGCCATGATCTATGCCGGTCCCATGCACATGGCGCCATATCCTTCTCTTGGGAACCGGGACAAGCCCCCTACATGGTATGGTTCCCGGAGTTATGCATGCTCTGCTATGAGCTGTCATCCCTACTCCTGAGTGAGGAGGTAAGCTGGTTCTAGTTTGTTCCTGTTAATATCCTTTGCGAGGAATTAATTGGTCTTAATATATTTACATCAATTATTGCTTCATCATTAATTCCCTCTCCTCTTTCAGGCTGCTGATGAATCTCTCCGGGAGGCTAGAGCTACTCTCCGTCCGTGGGTGACAGGTTTTGGGAGGAATGCGCTGTCTGGCGCACCCTATCTCCTTGATGGAGACATGGCTTCTCGCCTATTCCTGGGCTCTACTACTGCAGCAGTTCCACCGGATACAGCGGCCCCGTTAATTGAGGCGGTTAGAGCAACCATTCTAACGGAGGAAGAGGTTTTATTGACGGAGGACTCGTCCTTTCTAGATCTGGACGACGAACCCTTGGATGAGCAGGTAGGTGGTGATGAGTTGGTAGACCCCCTTTCACCCCGCACTCTTCCTCTACTGCTTCCTTTCACGGCTTTGATAAACCTACGGCTTCTCCTCGAGGTCCCTCCGTTCCTGTACGACCCGAGGTGAAGCCACTACGTACCTTTAAGCCTTCAGCTTTGCCATTATCAGTGTCACTGGTCCCGGGACCCTCAAAGGATCCTGATGTTCATATTACTGTACCTAAAACCGTGACTACTAAAAAGACGAAGTCCGCTAAGTCCAGGGCTTCGTCAGCGGATCGGGCTCGGGAGCCCGCCTTATCCGCCACCATGGTCAGGGATATTGTGAAAGAGCAGATACAACAGCATCTACAACAACATTCTAGGACAAACCAAGGAGCTATGACGGAGCTCAAAGATAGGTTGCGAATCTGATCCGTTCCGGAACTCAGATGCCTCCTCCTTCAGCCCCAGACGCATCGAAGTTACCCCCCTTCAATAAAAACAACCCTTGGAGGTTTGCCTTACATGCTGCATATATAGATGGTGCCATAACTCTGGAGGGCATAGGCACCCGCCCTCTAGAGGACCTAGAATTTTACCCTCCGGGACTAGAATTCCCATTCAACGGCTTCATCCGATTGAAAGAACATGCCTTGGTTAGGTTAGACAAGGTACCGAAAGAAATGGTAATATTTCCTAAAGAGCAGGCCCAAGCTTTCTGGGCCAGGACGTTGTCGGACTGGGGGTGCACTACAGTAATTCCAAGCTCACCCCACACAAAGGAGCCTACACCATATTTACAGCTTCTCCAGTTATTACTTTGCAGATTACAGATAAAGTGGCAGGTCTTACTTTTCAAGCTATCAAAGAAGGTTCTGCCATGCCGGCTCTTAAAGAGACGGACCCCACCTCCATGCTCATCCCGAGTACCGCTACTATCTGGGATGATGCCCCCTCTACTTTCACAGCAGGGAAGTTAGACCCAGACTGTGCCTCTAATCTGTTTTCCGAGAAGCTTCCCAAATTACCGGAAAATCTTCTCAAGACTGAGTTTGAGGTACGGAATAGGTTAGCTAGGTCTCTCCACTCCATTACCTCCGTGGAGTCTCTAGCCTCGCTTTATCCGACTGAGTCCTTGTTCCGGGTATTCACAAAGAACAGACTCTGTCCTTCCAAATCGACCTACACGAGTTTTGTTCGGCTCGGGTTAGTTGCAGGAAACACGTTCTATCTGAGGCCTCGATCAGGCATGAACCGAACAGACTGATAGCTTCCCCCTGCTGGGTTAAGAACCTTTTTCCTCAGGAGGTGGTGAACAAGGTTCTACAAGACGCTGCGAGAGCAAACCAAAATTTGCAAGCGAGGTGGGGCCTCACTGCCAAAAGGAAGGTTGAAGCTCAAAAGCAAACCACCTTCAGGAAGAAACAGAGGTTTGAACCTTACAAGACGAGCCGAGGTCACTACCATCAATAGTCTGTTACCCACTCGTCATCACAGTCTCCCGCTGCTTCATGACTCGACAACCGAAGCACCCTCAACAGGTGGTCTACCTCATTGCTCCCCCAGGTACCCAACCCAACCCAACCCCGTTTGGATGCCCTCACCCGCATACAACCCTAGCTACGAACCCTCAGGTCCCTTTCGTGGACACCAGAGAGGTAGCTACATGGGTAGAGGACAGTTCCGTCAACGAGGCGAACCTAGGATAAGGGGTTCCCGAGGAGGGAAAGGACCTAGATTCATTCCCTCGCAATGATATAGTCCCGGTAGGGGGGAGACTTTATCATTTTCGAGACCATTGGACCTTCAGTCCGTGGGCTCACAGCAGTGTCTCCAAAGGCTTGGGGTGGAAATGGTCACAAGGTTCTCCTCCTCCACCAGTGGCCCTCTTCCAGAAACCCACTACCATACTGAGAGAGTACACCACAGAGTTACTAAAGAAAAAAGCAATCAAACGGGTTCGATCGCTGAAGTTCCAAGGCCGCCTGTTCACAGTTCCGAAGAAAGGCTCGTCGGCATTGAGAGTGGTCCTGGACTTGTCAAAGCTAAATTCTTACATCCTCTGCGACAGGTTCCGGATGTTGACTATCTCTCAGGTACGGACCTTACTTCCCCGTGGGGCCGTCACCACCTCTAGGACTTGTCAAAGCTAAATTCTTACATCCTCTGCGACAGGTTCCGGATGTTGACTATCTCTCAGGTACGGACCTTACTTCCCCGTGGGGCCGTCACCACCTCTATCGATCTTACCGACGCCTATTATCACGTACCAATAGCTCGAAACTTCTCTCCTTACCAAGGTTTCCGTCTAGGCAAGAAAGCCTTTGCGTTCAAAGTCATGCCCTTCGGCCTCAACATTGCACCCAGGATATTCACGAAACTGGGAGAGACAGTGTTAGAACAACTCAGGAACCAAGGGATTCAGATCGTTGCTTATCTGGACGATTGGCTCATTTGGGCTCGGTCGGCCCTGGAATGGAACAGAGCTACGAAGAAAGTACTTAGTTTTCTCGCCAACCTGGGATTTCGGGTCAATCTCCGAAAATCCCGCCTACTACCATCAGACCACTTCGAATGGTTAGGCATACAGTAGGACCTTGCACAGCACAAGCTGTCTCTACCTCCCAAAAAGGTAAGAGAAATAGCTTCCAAGATCAAGAATTTTCTCAAACACAAACAGGTTTTCCAGAAGAGCCTTAGAAAGAATCCTCGGCCTTCTTCAATTCGCTTCAGTAACAGATCGACTATTGAAAGCCAAACTCGGACATCAATCGAGTTTGGAGAAAGAGAGCTACAGTACCTTTAAGAGACAAGGTCTCGAAGATCCCCTCTGTCTTGAAAATGAGACTACAGCCATGGTCCGAACCGAAGAACCTCTCCAAATCGGTTCCTCTTCAATTCCCACCCCTACAAGTGACAATTCATACAGACGCGTCTGAGTGGATGGGGGGTTACTACGAACATCAGATGTTTCAGGGCTCTTGGTCACCCGCCATGAAACACTTCCATATCAATGTTCTCGAAGCCATGGCACTGTTCTTGACCCTGAAGAGACACTCCCCTCCGAGGTCGACCCACATCAGAGTAGTGTCAGACATCACAGCCGTAGTACACTGCATCAACAGAGGAGGATCCAAGTCGCCCAACGTGAATCAGATCCTGGTCACTATCTTTGCCTTGGCAACAGAAAAGAACTGGTTCCTGTCAGCAACTCACCTAGCTGGAGTCCAGAATGTGATAGCGGACTCACTATCCAGGACGAAACCACTGGAATCAGAATGGTCTCTGGACATAATTTCATTCCGGTGGATACTCAGACTGGTTCCGGGACTCCAGGTAGATCTATTCGCAACTCAGATGAATCACAAACTTCAGTGTTGTGACCCCAAACATGGACCCTCAGGCTTATGCATTAACCCTGGATTGGAACCATTGGAGGAAGATTTACCTATTTCCACCAGTGAATCTTCTAATGAAAGTATTGCACAAACTACGCTCCTTCCGGGGGGCAGTGGCCTTGGTAGCACCTCACTGGCCAAAGAGCAGTTGGTTTCCTCTCCTCCTACAGTTGAAACTCTGACCCTTCCGGATTCCATTCCCCAAACTGACCCAAGTAATCCAAACACAGTGTCAGATTACTCAAGGATAGCCAAAACCCTAACTTTGTGGACTTCATGAAGTTTGCAGCTCATAAAAACGCAAACATTGACCCGGAAAACGTTCTCTTCATCGAAGTGGACAAAAGGGACTTGACAATTCATCAATATGATTCGGCTGTTAAGAAATTAGCAGATTTCCTAAAGAATTCAGAACATACTCGTATGACTCCGAATTCAGCCATCTCGTTTTTTAGGTTCCTATTTGACAAGGGCCTGGCAGCTAGCACTTTAACCACCATCAAGTCAGCTTTGAAGATGATCTTCCTTGTTGGGTTTAACATTAACCTGGCGGATTCCTATTTCTCATCTATTCCAAAAGTGTGTGCTAGGCTTCAACCTTTGGATCGGCCACAAAAAGTCTCTTGGTCTCTGAACAATGTCCTCAAACTTGCGTCAGACACGGACAATGAGACCTGCTCTTATATATCACTTTGCTTAGGAAGACTCTATTTCTAACAGCTATGGCCTCAGGTGCTAGAATCTCAGAACTAGCAGCTCTCTCACGTAACCCAGAAAACATAGATTTCCTCCCTACAGGCGAAGTACTGCTTTCTCCAGATAGAGCTTTCCTAGCTAAAAATGAGGACCTGCAAAATAGGTGGTCCCCTTGGAAGATTATCTCTTCCCCAGGATCCTTCGCTGTGTCCAGTCACTACTCTCAGGACCTTTTTAGCTAGATCTGCCACCTGCTCGTCTGCCCCCTTATTTATCAGGGAACAAGGGGGTACTATGAACATTCAAGGTATCAGACAACAAATCCTCTACTTCATTAAACATGCTAACTCGGAATCATTTCCCCATGCTCATGATATACGGTCAATAGCTACCTCTATCAATTACTTCCAGAACATGGACTTTGATGACCTTAAAAAATATACGGGTTGGAAATCTCCTATGGTTTTCAAACGCCACTATCTAAAGAACTTACAGGCCCTTAAATACCCTACGGTTGCAGCGGGGAGTCTTATCTCTCCCCATTAATCTCTGATTATTTCTTTATTCCATCTCTTCCCTCCTACCCACCTCTCACACCACGTCGCCACTCCTGGGTGGTTCGTTAGCCCTAAGTTATTTACCATGTTTAATTCCTATGATTTAACTGTTGTTGTATTTACCATTCCTTTAATGTTTAGATATGCTTAGACATGTAAGATTGATACCTTTTGCGACTGGACACTCATGTGATTCCTTGTCTTCATAATTATTTTAGCCTTACGTCCCCTTTGACTTTGGCTAGTTTGTAATTTTGTGTTTACTTACAGTATTATATTATTGGCTTACATGGTGTTTGTTTTCTCCTTATTATGTTATTATTGTATTGGGCTTGGAAGGCATTCTCTGGTACATTTTCACCGGCCGTCACAGGCTGCCCCAGAAAAGGGATTTTGATGAAGGAAAAATCTATTTCTGGGAAGAGGCCTGTGACGCCCGGTGAAACCCTTCCCGGTTGTTTGGTACGGACCCACCCCCTTTTTTCCTTGCCAAGCCATATGTTCTAGCAGAAGGATGTCCTGGAGGGCGCGCGTGGTAGGTGTCGGTGGGGTAGTCCAACCGTGTTCTCTAGGGCCTGTCACGGTCCTCCCCTTTGATGAAGGGATTATCTAAATGGAACTGTGAATAGTGGTTTCCACACGCCCTTGTTGTATACACGACACCCACAAGGTGATCGCGCGAGGGTAGTAACCTGTGTATTCCATGCTTTATCTTTTTCTAGTATATTTGGAAGATTTATATTAGAAAAGTGTAAAGAAGGACCCTTTTCACCGGGCGTCACAGGCCTCTTCCCAGAAATAGATTTTTCCTTCGTCAAAATCCCTTTATTATTCAGTATTGGTTTAGATTGCATACTCCCTAATTCTTCAGCCTTTCTGACTGCAAGCCTTGTAAGGCACTCAACATACTATGAGTTACATCCAAAATCTCCTCAACCTTTTGGGTTTCGGGTGAAACAATTATCAAACAATCTGGATATAATTAGAATTAAGGTGCTTCCATTTGAAGTATCAACAACACCACCTATGGTAATTACCTGAGGTATCTTTTTGTAAATACTTTATTGGAGTTGAGAATATGACTGAGAATCCAGGTCTTTTTATGGAACATAATGTAGAACATAAGGGATCGACTTTTATATATACTGATGGCTCCAAATCTGATGCTGGCATTGGAATTGGAGTACATGGTAATGGTTTTAATTGTAGAGGTGCTCTTTCTCTAACAGCTTCCTTATTTACTGCCTAACTGTATGGCATACTAACCTATATTGAGAAAATAGCATTTGAAAAGGAGGGTAATTTTACAATTTATAGTGGTGCAAGGAGTGTCCTTCAAGGTTTAGATGTTTTTAATTCTAGTAACCCTTTAGTTTTAGAGATTTTAAAATGTCTTTATATTATTGGACTGAGAGGTATAATGGTTCGATTTTGTTGGGTTCTAGCACATGTAGATGGGTCTGGGAATGAGAAGGCAGTTAAACTGGCGAAGAATGCTGCCTCCGAGTTGCTGCACAGAAGGTATCCCATTCCCTGTAATGATTTCCTAACATCAAGAAATTGTTTTGCAATAAATGGCAACAGCACTGGGATAGTCTAGATAGCAATAAAATGAGAGAAGTAACAAAGGTCATATCTCCTTGGCGGTATAATATGATGCCCCGAAAATGGGAGAAGTGTCTTTGCCGTCTCGTTATTGGTCACACTCGGTTGATACTTGAGTTTCTGCTGAAGGGATAACACCAACCGTATTGCGACGACTGTTTAGTAGCTTTAGCAGTGAGGCATTTGACTGAATGCCCCAATTATAACAACTTGAGAGATAGATATGTTTGAGGCTCGAGGTGAGGATGGCAGTTTCATCCTTGCCAAGATTCTTGGACATGTTCTACTATGCGAGTGGCATTTTTAGGTTTCAGAAACAGGTCTTCTGAAAACTATTCAACTTCTATAATGACATTCAGCTTTTATGGTTTTGATTGAAAATTCTTATATTTTTTACACAATAAATATCGGTGTCAATGACCTTAGATGTTAGGATGCCTGAAAACTTTTAAATTAATTAATCTCAGGGTTACTGGATCATGAATGCCAATTCAGCAGTTGCTAGTTTTCTTTTAAAGTGTGTTGTCCGTAGAAGGAACAGAGGGGAGCTCGTGGATCAAGAAATGAGTGATCCAGATTGTGTAAACCCATCTGTGCTTCTTGTCTTGTTCTTGTGACTTTTTTGGACCATTCATTGTAAAATAGGGCAGGAAAGCAGTCAAGATATGGAGTCTTGTTTGTGTGTATGTATTCTCATGCTGTGCACCTGGAAGTTGCAGATTCTCTATCAGCAGATTCTTTAATCAATGCTCCAATACGGTTTATATCTTCGTGGGCCAATTAGGATGTTTAGGTGATAATGCTACAAATTTTGTTGCTCTCCGGACCATTTATTGTAAAACAGGGCAGGAAAGCAGTCAAGAGATGAAGTCTTGTTTGTGTGTATGTATTCTCACGCTGTGCACATTGAAGTTGCAGATTCTCTACCCACAGATTCTTTCAACAATGCTTTTAAGATGGTTTTCTGGGGCGGCCTGTGACGGCCGGTGAGAAAGGTCCTTCCTTATACCTTTCCTAATATAAATCTTCCAAATATACTAGAGAAAGATAAAAGCATGGAATGCAGAGGTTACAACCCTCGCGCGAACACCTTGTAGGTGTCGTGTATTAAACAAAGGCGTGTGTAAACCACTATTCACAGGTTGTCTTCCATTTAGATAACCCCTTCATCAATGGGGAGGGCCGTGACAGGCCCTAGATAACATGGTTGAACTCTCCAACGACACCTACCACGCGCGCCCTCTAGGACATCCTTCTGTAATTGGACTTGCATCAAGCAGAGTTTTTTTTGGGCACAGTGTTTTTTCGAAGAGTTTCTCGTTATTTCAACATGACTGACGTTGTTACTTCACCCTTACCAATGTTAAGTACCATAGTTTGTTTTGGCAGCTTTTGACAGTACCGGGCATTTGTTCTGTATCCATTATGGTGGTTTTTAGTTTTGGAAGCGACTGTCCTGCCGAGGTATCGGCAGCCATTTTGGGTATGTTCGCTTCGGTAAATTTTCTAGTTATTTTTGCCCATCTGGTACTCTCAGCTAGGTTATATCACTTACGTTTTATGGCCTTTTATGTTATCATTAATTATTATTAGTTTTTACTATGGTATTTATTTGCTTGCAAGTCCAATTTGGACCTACGAAGAATAGCGATTTAAAGATAGCGTTTTAAAGCATAGTAGCGATTTAAAGCTTAGCGATTTAGTCTGTTAATTTGTACCCTGGAGGGTTCGTTTTAGACTATATCCTTGTTTGTTACGTTGTCGTTATTCTGAGTAAGAGAGGTGAATTTCCCGTTCTCCGTTTTTATACGATCACGGGTTATTCAGGCCTCCTCTCAGTATCAGAATTGATGATAGTACGTTTAATATTATAAACGATTTATTGATGTGGTTACTGTTAATATAGCTAACACTATTATTAGGTACGTTAGTGTATGAGTCATTAATTGGGGTCGTTTTATACCGTTAGCTCCGCCTTGAGTTATGCTTAGCTCCGCCTTGAGTTATGCTCCGCTATAATGGTCCGCTATAATGGATACTCATTGGGTGACAACTAATTATCGTTCCGGAGCAGATTTTTGGAGTGCAACGGTGAAATCCGGCACTCGGACTCCAGCTGAAGCCTTTTACACACGAACCTTTGTCATGTTTGATCACAATTACACAGTTAAGGCCCCCGTTTTCATCGTATCTCCGGCTTCACTGGAGATAACTCATTCATTGAGGTTAATGTTATCGTACCGGAGACGGTCACGATATCACGATGACGGGCCTTTGCTACCGGACCTCCGGTAAAAACAGAGATCAAGCAGGAGTCCAGAACCGGAGTTAACAGTGTGATACCGATGAAGTTTAGAGATTCATGCTACGTGGTTACTGGTTTCTATTATAATTTCTTAATTTATTAAGGTGTTAGCTACTACCATACTCACACATAATTAAGATTTAAGTGTTTCTGATTCATAAGTCAATGACAAGAATCTCAAGGAACATCCAGACTTGTGTCTTCTTTCTTTTTACAGAAAGTCCGCTGCACTGCCAGGGGCTGCTCCGCTGCCTTTACTGATCCCATGGGCCATGATCTATGCCGGGCCCATGCCCATTGCGCCATATCCTTCTCTCGGGAACCGGGACAAGCCCCTTATACGATATGGTTTCCGGAGTCATGCATGCTCTGCTATGAGCTGTCAGCCCTACTCCTGAGCGAGGAGGTAAGTTGGTTCTAGTGTCCCTGTTAATATCCTTTGCAAAGAATTAATTGCTCTTTATATATTGACTTCAGTTTTGGCTTCATCATTAATTCCCCCTCTCCTCTTTCAGGCTGATGATGAATCTCTCAGGGAGGCGAGAGCTACTCTCCGGCCTTGGGTGCCAGGGTTTGGGAGGAATGCGCCGGCTGGCGCACCCTATCTCCTTGATGGAGACATGGCTTCTCGCCTATTCCCAGGCTCTACTACTGCAGCAGTTCCACCGGAGACAGCGGCCCCGTTAATTGAAGTGGTTAGAGCAACCATTCTAACTGAGGAAGAGGTTTTAGTGACGGAGGCCGAGCCCTACCTAGGTCTAGACGAGGAACCCATGGATGAGCAGGTAGGTGGTGTTGAGTTGGTGGACCCCCTTTCACCCCACACTCCTTCCTCTACTACTTCCTTTCACGGCTTTGATAACCCTACGGCTTCTCCTCGAGGTCCCTCCGTTCCTGTACGACCCAAGGTGAAGCCACTACGTACCTTTAAGCCTTCAGCTTTGCCATTATCAGTGTCACCGGTTCCGGGACCCTCAAAGGATCCTGATGTTCATATTACTATACCTAAAACCGTGACTCCTAAGAAGTCAAAGTCCACTAAGTCCAGGGCTTCGTTAGAGGATCAGGCTCGGGAGCCCCTTTATCCGCCACCATGGTCAGGGATATTGTGAAAGAACAGATACAACAATATCTTCAACAGTCTAGGGCAGACCGAGGAGCTATGACGGAGCTCAAAGATATGGTGGCAAGTCTCATCCGTTCCGGAACTCAGATGCCCCCTCCTTCAGCCCCGGACGCATCGAAGTTACCTCCCTTCGAGAAAAACAGCCCTTGGAGGTTTGCCTTACATGCTCCATATATTGATGGTGCCATAACTCTAGAGGGCATAGGCACTCGTCCTCTAAAGGACTTAGAATTTTACCCTCCGGGACTAGAATTCCCATTCAACGGCTTCGTCCGATTGAAAGAACATGCCTTGGTTAGGTTAGACAAGGTACCGAAGGAAACGGTAATATTCCCTAAAGAGCAGGCCCAAGCTTTCTGGGCCAGGACGTTGTCAGACTGGGGGTGCGCTAATTCCAAGCTCACCCCACACAAAGGAGCCTACACCATATTTACAGCTTCTCCAGTTATTACCTTGCCTATTACAGATAAAGTGGCAGCTCTTACTTTTCAGGCTATCAAAGAAGGTTCTGCCATGCCGGCTCTTAAAGAGACCGATCCCACCTCCTTGCTCATTCCGAGTACCGTTACTATCTGGGATGATGCCCCCGCTACTTTCACAGTAGGGAAGTTAGACCCAGACTGTGCCTCTAATCTGTTCTCCGAGAAGCTTCCTAAATTACCAGATATTCTTCTCAAGACTGAGTTTGAGGCACGGAATAGGTTAGCTAGGTCTCTCCACTCCATTACCTCCGTGGAGTCCCTAACCTCACTTTATCCGACCGATACCTTGTTCCGGGTATTCACAAAGAACCTGTCTCTGTCCTTCCAAATCGACTTACACGAGTTTTGTTCGGCTCGGGTTAGTTGCAGGAAGCACGTTCTATCTGAGGCCTCGATCAGGCATGAACCGAATAGGCTGATAGCTTCCCCCTGCTGGGGTAAGAACCTTTTTCCTCAGGAGGAGGTGAACAAGGTACTACAAGACGCTGCGAGAGCAAATCAAAATTTGCAAGTGAGGTGGGGCCTCACTGCCAAAAAGAGGGTTGAAGGTCAAAAACAAACCTTCTTCAGGAAGAAACAGAGGTTTGCCCCTTACAAGACGAGCCGAGGTCACTACCAACAATCGCCGATTGCCCACTCGTCTAAACAGTCTCCCACTGCTTCGTCTCCTCTACAGCCGAAACACCCTCAACAGGTGGTCTACCTCACTGCTCCCCCAGGTACCCAACCCAACCCCGTTTGGATGCCCTCACCCGCATACAACCCTAGCTACGGACCCTCAGGTCCCTTTCGTGGACACCAGAGAGGTAGCTACAGGGCTAGAGGACAGTTCCGTCAACGAGGCGGACCTAGGACAAGGGGTTTGCGAGGAGGAAAAGAACCTAGATTCACTCCCTTGCAATGATATAGTTCCGGTAGGGGGGAGACTTTACCACTTTCGAGACCGTTGGACCTTCAGTCCGTGGGCTCACAGCATAGTCTCCAAAGGCTTGGGGTGGAAATGGTCACAAGGTTCTCCTCCTCCACCAGTGACCTTCTTCCAGAGACCCACAACCATTCTGAGAGAGTACACCACAGAGTTACTACAGAAAAAAGCAATCAAACGGGTTCTATCGCTTAAGTTCCAAGGCCGCCTGTTCACAGTTCCGAAGAAAGGCTCGTCGGCATTGAGAGTGGTCCTGGACTTGTCAAAGCTAAATTCTTACATCCTCTGCGACAAGTTCCGGATGTTGACCATCTCTCAGGTACGTACCCTGCTTCCCCGTGGGGCCGTCACCACCTCTATCGATCTTACCGACGCCTATTATCACGTACCAATAGCTCGAAACTTCTCTCCTTACCAAGGTTTCCGTCTAGGCAGGAAAGCCTTTGCATTCAAAGTCATGCCCTTCGGCCTCAACATTGCACCCAGGATATTCACGAAACTGGGAGAGAGTGTTAGAACAACTCAGGAACCAAGGGATTCAGATCGTTGCTTATCTAGACGATTGGCTTATTTGGGCTCGGTCAGCCCTGGAGTGCAACAGCCGTAGTACACTGCATCAACAGAGGAGGATCCAAGTCGCCCAACCTGAATCAGATCCTGGTCGCTATCTTCGCCTTGGTAGCAGAAAAGAACTGGTTCCTGTCAGCAATCCACCTAGCGGGAGTCCAGAATGTGATAGCGGACTCACTATCCAGGACGAAACCACTGGAATCAGAATGGTCTCTGGACATAATTTCATTCCGGTAGATACTCAGGCTGGTTCCGGGCCTTCAGGTAGATCTATTCGCAACTCAGATGAATCACAAACTTCCTTGTTATGTGACACCAAACATGGACCCTCAGACTTATGCCATAGACGCATTAATCCTGGATTGGAGCCATTGGAGGAAGATTTACCTATTTCCACCAGTGAATCTTCTAATGAAAGTATTGCACAAACTACGCTCCTTCCGGGGGACAGTGGCCTTAGTAGCACCTCACTGGCCAAAGAGCAGTTGGTTTCCTCTCCTCCTCGAGCTGATACTCCGACCCTTCCGGATTTCATTCCCCAAACTAACCCAAGTAATTCAAACACAGACTGTGTCAGATTCCTCAAGGATAGCCAAAACCCTAACTTTGTGGACTTCATGAAGTTTGCAGCTCATAAAGACGCAAACATTGACCCGGAAAACGTTCTCTTCATCGAAGCGGACAAAAGGGACTCGACAATTCGTCAATATGATTCGGCTGTTAAGAAATTAGCAGGTTTCCTAAAGAATTCAGACCACACTCGTATGACTCCGAATTTAGCCATCTCGTTCTTTAGGTTCTTATTTGACAAGGGCTTGGCAGCTAGCACTATAACTACCATCAAGTCAGCTTTGAAGAAGATATTCCTGGTTGGGTTTAACATTAACCTAGCTGATTCCTATTTCTCATCTATTCCAAAAGCATATGCTAGGCTTCGGCCGTTGGATCGGCCGCAAAAAGTCTCTTGGTCTCTGAACAATGTCCTCAAACTCGCGTCGGACACTGACAACGAGTCCTGCTCTTATATATCACTCTGCTTAGGAAGATGTTATTTCTATCAGCTATGGCCTCAGGTGCTAGAATCTCAAAACTAGCAGCGCTCTCACGTAACCCGGAAAACATAGATTTCCTCCCTACAGGCGAAGTACTGCTTACCCCAGACAGAGCTTTCCTAGCTAAAAATGAGGACCCGCAAAATAGGTGGTCCCCTTGGAAGATCATCTCTCTTCCCCACGATCCTTCGCTGTGTCCAGTCACTACTCTCAGGACCTTTTTAGCTAGATCTGCCACCCGCTCGTCTGGCCCCTTATTTATCAGGGAACAAGGTGGTACTATGACCATTCAAGGTATCAGACAACAAATCCTCTACTTCATTAAACTTGCTAACCCGGAATCATTTCCCCATGCTCATGATATACGGTCAATAGCTACCTCTATCAATTACTTCCAGAACATGGACTTTGATGACCTTAAAAAATACACGGGTTGGAAATCTCCTATGGTTTTCAAACGCCACTATCTAAAGAACTTACAGGCCCTTAAATACCCTACGGTTGCAGCGGGGAGTCTTATCTCCCCCCATTAATCTCTGATTATTTCTTTATTCCATCTCTTCTCTCCTCCCTCCTGACCACCCCCTCTTAACGAGAGAATGCCTTGATGAAGTCATTGGGCTTCAGCACGGCATATCATTCCCGTGCTGAAGGCTTGTGACGGGCAAGAGGGCTCTCGAACTGGGGAATTTCTTTTCCTCAGTTTGACTCTAAATTTCTCTCATTCTTTTTCTATTACCTCTTATTGCTTATTCCTCCTTCATAATTATCAGCTGTCTCCAACCTTGCTGTCAAAACTCTTTTACCCATTTCACTGTCCAGGTTTTTTAGAGGGGACATTGTATCCATGACCGGTTTTTATTTCAAAATCAATTGTGGGAGCTGTGGTGGTCTTGCCAACTGCCCGAAAATGTTTGGACACCTAGGAGTGTCAGTATTCCCATACTGGCACGCGGAACTATCTCTTAGGAAATTTGGCCTTCGGATTCCAGGGGTTGGCGATTTTATAGAGATAGGACTCTCGGCATTCTGTCCGGTTTGCCTGCCACTATGATTAGAGTGGGGATGATTGTATTCATGAAATGCTCTCAGTCCCATCAAGCGGGTTTGGCATACACTTGAGCCACTCTAATCATAGTGGTACCATCCCTTTGTGGTAGGGTAGGGAGTGGACATTTGGTAAGCAGCTTTCACAGGTGTCATTGGTGGAGAAATTAATTCCAGGAAAGGCTAACGGTGTCTTCTTTGGAATTTCAGACAGTCTTAATTTTTTCTCTCCCTTAAACTATATTTTTTTCCATTGTTTTTTTTTCATTGTTATTATGACCCCTTCCCTCCCCCTGAAAAAATAATTAATGAGTAAACTTAATATTCCCCGTACCCCTGGATCAAATGGCGAACCCCAGACACCGTTGACGACTTATGCTTGTTTAAATAGGGAAAGCTCTGTTGACAACCTCGGCAATAAAAAGGATTCCTCCAACAATACTTCTTTGACCAGTGTTGTTAAAGACAATTTATCGGCACTGGTGGAAAATGATGCTTGTAATAACCGTAATACTTTACTCTCTGGTTCTGGCTCATTACCAGATCCAACAAAAAATCTGAAAATTCTCCATTTAAAAAACATACCAATTGGTTGTAGCTATGACATAATTCATGAAGCCTTCTGTAGATTTGGGGCAATCAAAGAAATTTTAATGGAGCTTAATGGTAGTAAAGGCTTTTGGGAAGCTTGGGTATCATTTTCAAGTTTTGAGATTGCTTTAGAAGCAAATAAAAATTTAGATAGCATAAAAATTGACAATTGTTTGATTTCTGGGGCTTTATGTGATAAAGCACCAAGACACCTAGAGGTATATAAACCAGAAGAATGGATGGAAAAAGAAATAGAGCATAGACTTCCAGAAGTAAGAACCCCCAAGCCCCCAACATGGATAATTGCATCTGGAAAGATAGAAAATTATAACTATTATAAGATTAGTAAATTTATACAAAAAAAAGTTGGATTAATTAAAAGTAAGGATATTAGTAGATACGGTAAGCAATCTGTTTTGATTAATGCAAAATCAGATACTCAAGCTCACATGCTTTGTGGCATGAAGATTGCAGAAATTGATCCTATTAAGGATATTAAACCACATATGAGCTTCAGCTATGGTAAAGGAGTAGTTTTTGATAAAGATCTATATGAATTCTCAGAACCAGAAATTCTGGACATGTGCCCTGCTAATGTTTGGAAAGTAATTAAGATCCCTCAAACAAGCATGGTAGTTTTAACATTTGAAACCCCTGTTATACCAGATCATATAATTATTGAGAATGAAGAGTACGTGTTCGAGAATATAAACCTAGGCCTTTACAATGCTTCAATTGTTTCAAGTACGGTCACCCTTCCCGGTACTGCAATAATACGAAGATCTGTATTAACTGTTCTTTGTTAGAACATGGCCAATGCAACAGAGATACAACCTGTGCAAACTGTAAAGATAATCATAAACCAAATGATAAAAGATGTAGAGAATACAAGAATGAAGAAGCTGCAATCTTGAAAGCAAATGCTGAACATATAAGTGTAGGTTATGCAAAGCATTTACTCAATCGGCAACTTAATTTTGCTCGCGCGGTTAAGATGCCAACAAAAGATTATAATCCACTACCCCTTACTACCACAGGGGGACCAGTGGCAGCACCTGGCCCGTCAGGTGCATCTCCCTTAGTGGTAGTAGCCCAGCCATCTGGGTCAAGTGCTCAGGCTATAAAAGCCAGAGCACAAACCTCCAAAGAGGTCAATATGGTGTCCAACACACCAAAAGTATTGTCACCGATAGGAGCATCTCCCCTAGAGGTAGTAGCCCAGCCTTCTGGGTTAAGTGCTCGAACTGTTGAAGTTCTAGCACAATCCTCCAAGGAAGCCAATGTGGCTTCCACCACCTTAAATGTATTGTCTCAGGCAGAATCTCTACCTGATTTGATGGAGATTGGAAAACAAGATCTTCCAAAGAGGAAAAGGTCCCCATCATCCTCACCTTCATCTAAGTCAGGTAAGTGCCCTACTGCTCATGATCCTAAGGTTGACACTTGTAAAGATTCTAGAAAGAAAGAAAAGAAGAGTGGTGGCCTAGTAAAGCCTTCCATCTCCAGGCCTTACATGGCTTCATCTGAAAAGTCCCAAAAGACAAATGAGACAAAGAAAAATAATAACAAAAGATAATGTCTATCATCCAGTGGAATTGCAGAGGTCTAAGTACTAGCATTGAGCAAATAAAAACTTTAACCAGGGACTCGGACACGAAGGTAATTTGCCTACAGGAAACCAAGATCGGTGACAAACCATTTAATCCTGGACTCAATTATCATCTTTGTAGATCCCCTCCTTTGCAAGCTGCAAGAGCTCAAGGTGGTACAGGTTTTATTATTCACAAATCTGTAAAATTTGAAACAATCCCACTCAATACACCACTACAGGCATGTGCAGTTAGAACTCATATCGGGAAAAAAATTACTTTATGCTCGCTATATATTGAACCATCCTTAGAACTTTTCCTCTTAGATCATGCTGGTAATCCAAGAAGGCTTAGACTTTCTGACCTCCAAGACTTGATCAATCAGCTTCCTGCCCCTTTTATTTTAATGGGTGATTTTAATGCAAAGCATACTTTATGGGGTGGAAATGTGTGCGATAGATGGGGTAATCTTGTTGAAGAATTAATCGACAACAATGATGTAATACTAATGAATGATGGTTCTCCAACTAGGTATGATGTATTCCACAACTCTACATCAGCCATTGATTTGTCAATCTGTTCCTCATCCATTCGATTGGACTACCTTTGGTCAGTAAATGAACACCTACATGGCAGTGACCATTGGCCAATAATGTTAAATTATGTCCATAATCTTCCTTCTCAGTGTCCACCAAAATGGAAGATAGATGAGGCAGACTGGGCAGCTTATGAAAACTGTTCACACACTGATAAAGAATATGATGAATTTACATCTCCAGTGCATGCCTATCAACATCTTGAAAATATTATTGATGATAATGCTAGCAAGTTTATACCTAAAACATGCGGTTTACCTCATCGCTCTGTAGTTCCTTGGTGGAGTAAAGAATGTGCCAACGCAAGAAAAGTGACCCGAACTTGCTTCAGAAGATACTTGAGGACAAACTATTTAGCAGATAGAATAGCATATCTCAGAGCCTGTGCCAAACAAAAAAGAATTTTTAAAAAAGCAAAGAGAGCATCTTGGAAGAAATATATATCTAATATTAATACCAAAACTCCTTCAAAGGAAATATGGGACAAGATTAGAAAACTTCAAGGTAAATTCGTCCCTAAGCCTCTACCAATATTAAGGGAAAATAATAGATATATATCTGACCCCAAAGATGTAGCAGAGGTTCTTGCTAAGCACTTTGCTCATGTATCAAGTGCTGACAACTATTCCCCAGCATTTCAACAAATTAGAGCATCAACATCTGTTGTTCCTCCTGCTTCTTCAAATACTGAAGCTTTTAACCTGCCTTTTAGTATGGAGGAGATGCAAAATGCTATCTCCAGCTCTTCTTTAACTGCCCCAGGTGAGGATGGCATCCGGTATGAAATGATATCACATCTTCCAGTGGATACCAAGGAATTTTTATTAGAAACCTTTAATGGTCTATGGGCTTCCCATACATCTCCTGATTCCTGGCATACTTCAATTGTAATTCCAGGCCACAAGTCTGGTAAAGACCCAGAACTGCCATCTAGTTATAGGCCCATATCCTTGACCAGTTGCATATGCAAACTATTTGAGAGAATGATCAACAACAGACTTGTGTGGTATCTAGAATCAAAAAATCTTTTATCTAACAGACAGTTTGGTTTTAGGAAGAACCGAAGTACTCTAGACCCTTTGCTGATGTTATCAAGGGAAATTTCAAATGCTTTTTCTAACCAAAACCAGGTGGTGGGTGTCTTTTTTGACCTTGAAAAGGCATATGACACCACCTGGAGGGGTGGTATTTTAAAGCAATTGGCCTCGTGGGGTATAGGAGGACATATGTTCTCTTTTATTGAAGAATTTTTATCAAACCGCTCCATTAAAGTGAGAGTAGGGTCAGAACTATCTTCATCCTACATGCAAGAAGAAGGTGTCCCCCAAGGCAGCGTATTGAGTGTGACCTTGTTTGCTGTTGCTATTAATAGTCTCATTAGTCACATACCTCCTGGCATACAAGGATCACTATTTGTCGATGACTTTGCAATTTATTGTAGTGGATCATCTGCACTACAAGCATGCCAAAATCTTCAAATTGCAATAAATGCTGCTTCCGCATGGGCAAATTCTCGCGGATTCATGTTTTCTCCTCAGAAGACCAAAGCCATTCGCTTTACTCGTACTCGTAAAAGGGAAGAGATCCCCACTCTTTTCTTAAATGATTGTATTTTGCCATATGAGGATAGTGTCAAGTTTCTTGGAGTCATTTTCGACAAGAAAATGACATTTGGTCCCCATATAAATGACCTATCTATCAGGGTTAAGAAGTCACTGAACATTCTGAAAGTGATATCGCATTTTGATTGGGGTGCTGATAGAACAACTTTGCTTAGAATTTATACATCTTTGTGTCTGAGCAAGTTAGACTATGCATGCCAAATATATGGGTCAGCTACAAAGACTTTACTTGGAAAACT
Organism: Palaemon carinicauda; assembly: GCF_036898095.1. NCBI lineage: Eukaryota > Metazoa > Arthropoda > Malacostraca > Decapoda > Palaemonidae > Palaemon > Palaemon carinicauda. The sequence continues at coordinate 17,276,217 of NC_090738.1, read as the reverse complement.
TGATATTGTTCACAATGCTGGGCTTCGCATCTGCACAGGTGCTTACAGAACATCTCCCATTGACAGTCTCTATGTTGATTCTGGCATACCTCCCCTTTCCATTCGCAGAGAGGAGTTGAGTTTGAGGTTTTTAGCTAGGTCCCTTGCTGTGAGAAACAATCCTAACTGTAAATATGTTAGGGCGCCTTTAGATCGGGCTCCTAACAGATCTAGAGTGCCTAAGCCTTTGGAAGTACAGCTGAAAAATGATGCTAGAGAAGTAGGCTTGTTAACAGCACAGATAGCAGAGGTAGGATATCCCAAGTCTCCTCCTTGGTGTAATCCACCTGTTAAAGTATGTTTTATGGCAGGAGGGAAAAATACCTTACCTAGTAGGGTAATGAAAAGTGAGTTTTTAAATCATGCTGCTCAACATCATGGGAAACATGTTTTTACAGATGGCTCCAAATCGGCTGCAGGAGTTGGAAGTGCAGCTGTGGTGGGGGATATTGTTATTAGAAGGAAACTCCCATCCTCTTGTTCAATTTTTACTGCTGAGTTGTACGCAATAATTCTCGCAGTCCAACATATTTTTAAAAATGGCAACCAAAATAGTTTTTATACAATTTTTACGGATTCCAATAGTGTTTTACTCTCATTAAAACAAATTATGCCAGGCCATCATCTAGTACAAGAGGTGCAGGACTGGTTAGTACTTCTGCAATCTAGGAAGAGTATCAGTGTTCACTTCTGTTGGGTCCCTGCCCATGTTGGGGTGGATGGGAATGAACAAGTTGATAAGGCAGCAAAGGAAGCTTCAGGGCTAAGTAATCCATCCCCCTTGAGTATTCCTTACAAAGATCTTAAAAGTGAGATTCATCTTTACTGTAAAAATAAGTGGCAAGCTCGATGGTCTGAACTGACCACCAATACAAAATTGAAACAAATCCACCCATTGGTGGATAAATGGTCATGTTGTAATTCTACAAGTAGAAGGGATACAATTATTTTAACTAGGCTGCGTATTGGCCATACACATGCAACGCACAATTATTTAATGAAGAGTGGGGAAGGGAGACAGGCCCCTCTTTGTAATACCTGTCAAGTGACAATGGATGTTAAACATATTTTAGTCGATTGTCCTGTTTTTAATCTCCAGAGGAGGACACATTTACTCCAGGACAAACCGTTAAGAGATATACTGGGGGAAAACTGTAATACCCTGAACTTGAGAAAATTTATACAAAGTATTGGGTTATATTACGAGCTATAATTGATTTTATTAATTTATTTATTTATTTTACCCTTTTAATCGCTATTTATTTCACATCTAGATTTTATTGTATGAAAGTGTTACGATTTGTATTAAAGGTTAAAATGATACTAAATGGTGTGAGTGTACAGATATGATTGAATGATTTTTGTTATATAGCGCTGAATGGCCTTTGATGCCCCAGTGCTTGGCTTAATGCCTAAATCCCATATTCAATTCAACCTCCTGACCACCTCTCACACCACGTCACCACTCTCCTGGGTGGTTCGTTAGCCCTAAGTTATTCTGCCATGTTTAATTGTTATGATTTAACTGTTATTGTAATTACCATTCCTGTAAAGTTTAGATATGCTTAGACATGTAAGGTTGATACCTTTTACGACGGGACACTCAGGTGATCCCTGGTCCTCATATTATTTTAGCATTACATCCCCTATGCCTATGGCTAGTTTATGATTTATGTTTACTTACAGTATTATATTATTGGCTTACATGGTGTTTGTTTTCTCCTTATTATGTTATTATTGTATTGGGCTTGGAAGGCATTCTCTGGTACATTCTCACCGGCCGTCACAGGCCGCCCCAGAAAAGGGATTTTGACGAAGGAAAAATCTATTTCTGGGAAGAGGCCTGTGACGCCCGGTGAAACCCTTCCCGGTTATTTGACACGGACCCCACCCCTCTTTTTTCCTTGCCAAGCCATATGTTCTAGCAGAAGGATGTCCTAGAGGGCGCGCGTGGTAGGTGTCGTTGGAGAGTTCAACCATGTTATCTAGGGCCTGTCACGGCCCTCCCCATTGATGAAGGGGTTATCTAAATGGAAGACAACCTGTGAATAGTGGTTTACACACGCCTTTGTTTAATACACGACACCTACAAGGTGTTCGCGCGAGGGTTGTAACCTCTGCATTCCATGCTTTTATCTTTCTCTAGTAATTTGGAAGATTTATATTAGGAAAGGTATAAGGAAGGACCTTTCTCACCGGGCGTCACAGGCCTCTTCCCAGAAATAGATTTTTCCTTCGTCAAAATCCCTTTATATCTATTTGTGGGCTAATTAGGATGCTTAGGTGTGATAATGCTTAAAATTTTGTTGGTGCTCCTTGGACCATTTATTGTAAAATAAAGCAGGAAAGTGACAAATTGTCACTTCAACTTTAAAACACTGTGATCTTGGCAGTACTTTTTAATGTACAAATGAGAGTTCGGTCTGAAGAAACCTTGGACTTCCCTCTTTTTATTGAGAGTACTTAAATTTTATAATTTGCTGGAGGAGCTATTGTATAGTTACCCTTAGCTCCTAGCAGTTATTTTCTGCAGGTAACCAAGAAATTTTCCTAGCTCTTGGAGAATTGGTAAAGTTACTCCATTATGTAAAAATTAGTGGTAGTTGAAGTCCAGCTGATTACTGCCCGATTTCTATAACTCCCATATTTGAATTTTTTTAATTTTTTTTGCCCTACCATTTAAATAGGTTTGCTGAAAGCAATGTTGCAATTTGATTTTAGTAAAAGCCTTGGAGCATATGATGTCCTTACAATCTCCATTGTTGTACAGAAATCTCTTGATTATGGTCAGGAAATTTGTATGATTGGCCGTGTTAGTGCTGCCTTGTTTTCAAACTGTTTGTAGTGGGTGGGTGTTTTCTTAGCATCACACATGAATTTTTATGTAATAAATTGCAAATAGTCAGTGTAGGCATGTGCTATCTGGTTTCTTTAAGGTATTGTTCTTGGCCCAAGCTCATTGCATATGCAGATGATGCTAGTCTGCAAAAAATTAATCTCCTGAATGTGTATCTGAGATGGCTGAATCCTTAGTTAAGATTAGTCCAAGGTGCAAATTATAGGGCATTCAAGTTGAATCCTAACCAAACTCGGTGATTGTAAGTAGGTCAGGTCACATCTTTGTCGAGTCAGTGTCGACATCTGGGATTTTAAACCAAACCAGATAGTATGATTATAGGGACTTCCTGCCTCATAAGGAAGAGCCTCTTATTAATGGATGAGGGTTTGTATTTGTCCTTCCAATTTCACTAACCACTTCAACCATCCTAGGTGAAGGTCAGAATTGTTACTGGTAAGGGGCTGTGGCTTCCCTGCTGACTGCCAGTAAGCTATGACACTTATAAATTTTGACAAAGTTCTAGCCAAGCTGAATTAAAGAACTATGGTTTGTATAGTAAGAAAATACGAATTACTTTTAAAATACTGTATGTTTCTTGTGGTATGACTTGCTGAGGGATGTTACTTATATAGTACTTGTTGATATACTAATTGTAGTACAGTATTAGAGGTATCTTGAGGAATAGAGGTAACATAACAATTGACATCGGTAATACTGGGACGATTTTAGTATCACAATCAATTAGGTAAAGATACTGTTTATGGGTCTGATTTAGGTAATGGGGTTTGGGTCAACAAGGATTGGTGGTTGGAGGACTGTAGAAGTGTCGTAAGGATAACTGGACAGGGAAGGTAGTATCATTAATTTTTTTTCTTCTGTGAATGTGGCATTTTCACAATTCAGGACTGGGAGTAGTATTTATGGGGAGCTAAAGTAATTAAATGAAATCAGTTAACCAGAAGAATTACACTAAAAGAGGAAATGGAAAGATTCAAGTATATAAGTACAATGGGGATAGGGATATTCTTAAATTCTAGATTGGAATTGTCAAGTTGAGTTGATTTTTCATAACCTTTAATATCCAGGATCAACATTTTTATGGCTACTGAATGATTGAGGCAACCAAAGTAATGGCTAAAAAAGAACTGAAATTTATACTCTACAATTAAAAGTATTGGTTGAAGTGAAAAGTTTTTAAAGAATTCGTGTAGGTATGAGTGTAGACCATAGTAGCAGAATGGGATTAAAAAAGTTAGGCTTATAATTTGTCAAGTAGCTTAGAATTATTAGGCAGTGAGGTAAGGTGTTGGCTATTACAGTACAGTGAAACTAGACAATATTGTTGAGGTGGAAATCTGTAGATTGAATTGAATGGAGCTGGTCACTTCGTAAAAGCTTCAAGTACCATATGAAAGATGAATGGAGAGGGATCATATGATATTTAGAACTACATTAGTTGCTGATCTCAGATAACTATTTTAAAAAAAGTGGTTCAGCAAAGAATGGACGTTTTTTTAATTATTTACGCAAGTTGATTAGTGTTAAATTTACAAGTGTTGATATAGGAATGTTTTAGCAATCTATGGTCTGGGGAGAAGTGAATAAATGTCATTATATCCTGCCAGGGAGCAAAGAGAAAGTAAGTTGTCTTTTTAACAGTTTACTAAACTGAATAAGTATTAAGCTACCAAAGAAAATTCCTATCAGTAGTATTATAGTACCAAAATATTGACAGGAAAAAATCTGCCTATGGATGGAAAAAAATCCACAGTAAATAAGGAATGAAATCCTGTAGGTTTTGCTAAAGTGGCATGAATTCAAAGTGGCTAGTACAAATGGTGTAGTAATACAGCATATTGTATAGAAAGATAAGAGGTTGGTAATTTTTAAATGCTTGATTAAAATGAGATAGGCTTAAGAGGTACAGGTATAAGAAACTTAATTTAACTTTCATTATACTGGCTGAAAATTAATCCTAAAATGGTGGTAAGGTCTAATCAAGCTTAAATTTCGAGTCTGCTTAATGTGACCAGCAGCAGAGTTGATGATGAGCTACAGTACTTTGAGAAGGGTTGTGTTAAAGCTTTTTATAATCAAATGTGAATACGAAGATAAAATAGTCAATGTAATCCAAAATTTTTTTTCTAGATATTGGAACTCAGAGTGAGCTTCTTTGTCAACTAGTGAATGGATAACCTTGCCTAAGGGTGTAGAGAGCTAGAAGATTGTGGGATTTGAAAATTAAAAATTGAAAGGAAATCTAAATTTGAAACGCCTAGAGGTTATGTAAAAGATCAAATTTTGGAAAGCAAATTTTTGTCTCCTCTGGAGGTAAGTATGGGTCTAATTTAGTTTCGTAAACTAAAATATTTAACTACCTATCCACAGTAGCTTCAGTGATATGGCATTTAGAATTATAATGCATGGATAGCTTTGGTAGACTTGTTGAAATTGTTGATTCATTTAGCAACTTTAAAACAGAGATGAGGGCTCTGCTATAGAGGCATAGTAGCTTCTGAAGTGCAACGCTTTCCTTGTGGGTTAGAGGGTTAATTTAACATGTACGTATTAGTATGTACTTGGAGATATTGGTAGTTTAAAAAATCTTGAATGGTATTTGTTGAATTGATTTGTAGTTGTTGTTCATATATTAACAGGAATGTTGAAGAATTTGATTCAAATTATTAAAATTGGCTGATTGGAAAACTTTTGTAAATACTTGTTATTAATGAGTTTTGTTTTTGAACTAATGAGATTAATATTTTTTTAGGTATAATACTGTACTTATCTAACTATGTTGAAGTGGTCTGGAAGTACTGATACCCTAAATGTGTGGATATTACTGTTGTTGAGACATTAGGAAGGAACTAAAGCTGCTAGTCTTGAATGAATCGACTGTTAAAAACTCGACAATCGGTGGATTGCAAACCTTAAGGGAAAATCTGAAACTAAAGTCTTAACAAACAAAAACTGGTTTTATCCAGAGATTTTAGAAAGCTAACAGAATTGGTAATAGGTAGTTTGAAAAGTCTTACTCTAATAAATTTTGGAAAATTCCCTCTGTAGTATTTTAATGTCCTTTAACATAGGAAGAGTTTGTATTTTGATTCATTTCTGTAGAAGACGACTTAGATACTATATTTTCTGGGTCGACCTGTGGCGGCCGGTGAAGAGTGTCCTTATATACCTTTTCTGATAAAACCTTCCAATTATACCAGAGAAAGATAAAAGCATGGAATGCTGAGGTTATAACCCTCGCGCGAGCACCTTTTGGGTGTCGTGTATAAAGCAAAGCGCGTGAAATCCACTATTCACAGGTTGTCTTCCATTTAGTTAATTCCTTCGTCAAAGGAATGGGCCGATACAAAGGCCCTAGCCAACCACCAGCGCCACACCACCCTCGCCACGACGCAAGCGCCATCTGAACAACATCCTTCTTTTTGGACTTCTTCTCTCCCCAGAAATAGATTTTTCCTTCGTCAAATTCCCTTTTCTAGTACAGTACTGCCTTTAATAGTTCTTACTTGGCTGTCATAAAAGCTCATATTAAAGACTGGATTATCATTTGAGAGTACCTTGTGGACTTATAAAATGCCATAAAACTAACTTATCCTTCTGTAAATTGAAACGTATTAGAAATATTTATAAGGGAAATGGACTACTAAAGTATACTGTACTGTACATGTTGAGGTTAGGAATTAGTTGAAATAGCTATAAACTTAATCTAGATTGAATAATTAGAGTACTGTACCAGTTTTAAGTTAGCTGGTAAAACTAGCTTGTAGTACTGTACATATTGTTGGTTTCCTGAAAAACTTAACATGTGGCAAGTTTAACACCTCTGTAATCTCCACAGAACATTGATGGTACAATACTATAAAAGGACTGTTTAAAGATTTAACTTACAACAAAGATTAAGGGAAAAATAACTTAATCTGACTGGTCTACAGTTGAAAGCTATGAAGTCTCTGGCAAAAAGTTTAGAATTTTGTAAAAACACAAATAGCCTATGAGTGTGTTTGACTACTACAGTCAAACCTCTTGACTCACAAGAATCAGTTTAAAACATTTTCACTCTGCAAAATGCAAAGAATGTATGACTCATCACAAAAAATGTTTCGGACAATCTAAGGATGGTCAGTGCATGAGCCCAACCGTGTCAGAGACTGATTTTTAAATTCACGCGCCGCCAGCCTGTAAACTTGCTACCATCCTCCCGCACTCCCATTGGTTATCTCCCTATTCAGATGCTAGTTATCACCATAAGATCCTGCTCTCCATTGGTTAGCCTCTATTGTACTGTATCCCATCATGCATCTACGCATTGGCGTTCTTATGTCTTTACGGTCGGCAGCGGTATCGTAGGCATTGACTTAGTGTTTGTGATTTTGCTTTGGTAACAATTGTACTGTATTGTGTATATAATGTTACATAATAGCCATGGGTCCCAAGAAAGTTGCTGATGTCAAGGGAAAGTAAGAGCATAATGCTTTCCATGGAGATGAAGATGGAAACAATAAGGAAATAAGAGTTTAGCATGTGGCTAAGTGTGATCACGAAGGAATGTGGCTGAAATCAGTCCTAGGTTAAGAACGATCCTGAAGCAGAAGAAGGCTATCAAAGGAGCAATACCTTTTAAGGGTGTGACTGTTTCCTCTAACAAGAGGAGCTGTGTCCATGATGAGATGGAGAGACAGCTGCGTGTCTGGATATGGACAAAGAAATGGCTGGGGTCATATCACCAAAGCGATAATATACTAGAAAGCCAGTACCACTTTCGGTGATCTCGTGCATGATTAGGCCAAAGCCAACGCTGAAGGAACATTGAAGCAGGCACGTCCAGAGTTATAGGCTTCTCGTGAGAGATTTGAATATTTTAAAGAGACTTGTGCATTTATTTGGTGGTGCATCAAGGGGAGGCTGCAAGCTTATAAATGAAAGCTGCCTAAGCTTTTAAGACTTTCAACGAGTTGACTGTCCGGGAAGGCTCCAGTCCCCAGCAAGTCTTCAAATGGGATGAGACTGGTCTTTTTAGGAAAAAAATACCTTGTCGAACATACATCAAGGCAGAAGAAAAGAGGCTACCCGGGCATAAGCCCATGAAGGACAGGCTTTCCCTTGTACTCTACAAATGTCAGTGGGGATTGCAAGGTGAAACCTCTGCTGGTGTATCGCTCAGATACTCCTTGAGCCTTCAAGACCCATAAAGTCAGTAAGGAAAATCTTCACGTGCTGTGGAGGTCTAATGGAAAAGCCTAGTAATAAGACAATTTTTCATAGTGGACAAATGTTTGTTTTGGACCAATTGTGAAAAAGTATTTGGAAGAGAAGTGCCTTATGAAATGTCTGCTGGTGCTGGAAAATGACCCTGCCCACGAAGATATCGTAGCGGAATATTCGTTCATCAAGGTTCTCTATATTCCACCAAACACCACCCTTCTCCAGCCCACGGAACAGCAAGTGATTTGAAATTTTAAGATTAATATGAAATAACTTTAGAGATTTTTCGAAATCATAGAGCACATACCTCGCCCTTCATCAATTTTTGATGGAGCATTTTGATATTGTCGTATGCCTCAATAATAAATCAAGCTTGTCAGAGGGTTTTGAGGCACACTTTGAACTCTGCATGAAAGAAGCTGTGGCCTGATGCCGTCTCTGGCGTTTCCGCACGAGATTTAGAGGGCTTCCATGCAGACCAAACATTCCAAAAATGTTGACTATCCTGAACCTGTTGCTCAATCTGAAGTTGCTGAGATAGTTACACTCGGGAAGTCGATGTGTTTGGAAGTGATGAGGCTGACATTGCTGAGCTTTATCGAAGAGCACCAATAGGAACTTGTGACGGATGACCTGAAGGAGTTGGAGGCCATGTAAGTGAACTTCATTCAGAAAGAGTATAGCGGGGAGGAGGAGGGTGACTACTAAATGGCTACTTTCAAATGGTGGCTCTTGTAGAAAAGACACTCCCTGAAAAAATTCTTGCAGGTCTTGCACTTCAGGACTATAATGAAGGTTGCCAGTCATTCTTGGAAAATTTTAAGTAGCAGGCAGAAATGAGCTTCTTTGGACGATTATTTTAAAGAGGCCTTCGGTAGAAGTAGATCAAGTGCCAGATAAAAAATGAAAGAAAAGTGGCAGTGAAGAAGAAAATACTTTGTGTAATTAAATTTAGAAAATAAACTTCAAGTAAAATAAAATTTTAAGAAATTAAAAAAAGGCAAGAAAAGAAATTTTATATAAAGTTTATTGTAAAGTTGTGTTATTTCCTGCCATTTGTAAATAAATTTCCTATAATTTGGTGTTAATGTTTTTTGTCATTTATTAATCGGTTTTGTAAAATTGTTCATGGTTTCTGCCACTTTTGAACATTTTCCGCCGTTTGTCATCCTCCTCCTACCACCCCGCACTTCACTCTTGGATATCGCCTCACTCCAAAGATAAGGTTCCACTTTTTTGTTGCTGTATTTTTACTGTGTGCTCTAATTATACACTTACAGGTTACAAACAATTGATATATTATTGAATTATCCAAATACAGTAATTGTCATACATTTACTACTGTTTAGTGGTGTGTATCCTTTTTATAATCATTAAATGTGGTGGTTTTGTAGGGTCTGGAACGAATTAGGCCATTTATATGTAAAAAGTGACCAGAGACGATAAAATGTTATGGAAGCCATTACGGATCCAATTAATTTCGTGTTGAGGCATTACTGTATATTATTTGAAAGAAATTTGTTCCTACATGGACAAGAATCTCTGTCCTTTAATAAGTATGAATTCAGCAAAGCTGGGGAAGCTGCTTTTACATTATTTGGTGTTGGTAAGCAACTTTGACTAAGTCGCTGACTAATATGAATGTACATACATACATATACCAAGGCACTTCCCCCAGTTTTGGGGGTAGCCGACATCAAACAAAAGAAACAAAAAAAAGGGGACCTCTCCTCTCTACGTTCCTCCCAGCCTGACAAGGGACTCAACTGAGTTCGGCTGGTACTGCTAGGGTGCCACGGCCCACCCTCCCCCATTATCCACCACAGATGAAGCTTCATAACGCTGAATCCCCTACTGCTGCTACCTCCGCGGTCATCTAAGGCACTGGAGGTAGCAGCAGGGCCTACCGGAACTGTTACAATCGCTCGCCATTCATTCCTATTTCTAGCACGCACTCTTGTGCTCTATCCTAGCTACTTATATCTTTTTCTCTTTTCAGTGCGTGATTGCTATTCTCGGAATGGACAAAAAAAGAGAGCATTCAATCCTACCCTAGAGTTGCTGACTGGAAGTGTGGCACATTCATGAGCAGGAGTAAATGATTCTCCTCCCACTCCCTGTGTTCTTTATCCTTGCAGAGGGCATAATTGATTGTGCTTTTACCTCAGTAAGGAGTATAACAATAGGCATCATCTTAGTGGGTAGAATATGCCATCTGATTGGAGACTTGGGGTGAATGTGCTAACCCGAAAGTGTTATAGCCATTAGACTAAATCGCTCAAGGACTTAGTGGTATTGAAGAGAGCCCCTTGACCATGGCTGCTGCTACATAGAATTTCGGGCCAGGTTCGATATGGAAATGCGGAAACTAGTTGATCAATAAATGGTATTTTTCCTTTGTTTTTTATAAAGACTGGAGATTTCTTAGCTCCAAAGCTATGTTATTTTGCACAAGTTAACAAGAAGAGGAGGTTTTAGCACTTGTTGGAAAATTTGTAATGTCACTCCTATATGTAATAAATGTTTTCGTGGTAGCTCAAGTCCAACTGATTACCACCCAATTTCCATAACTCCCATATCATCTAAAGTTTCTGAACGTCTTCTGGCAAAACGTCTCAATAGGTTTGCTGAAGGTAATCATCTATTCCTTTTGCAACTTGGTTTTCGTAAAGGCCTTAGAGCATGTAATGCCTTGATTACAATCTCTAGTGCTGTACAGAAATCCCTTGATTGTGGTCAGGAAGTTTGTATAATAGGTCTTGATTTTAGTGCTGCCTTTGACCATGTTAACCCTGAGGCCCTTGTTTTCAAACTCACAGTTGGGAGTGGGTGGGTCATTTCTTAGCTTTATTATTGATTTTTTAAGCAATAGATCTGAGTTGTTGTTGATGGGCACCATAGTGGGTATAGGAATTTGATATCTGGCGTTCCACAGGGTAATGTTCTTTGCCCATTACTTTTCATACTTTATACACATGACATATGATTTGGCCTAGAAAACAAGCTTGTTGCATATGTAGATGATGATCCTCTTTGCATCAATTCTATCCCCTGAATGTAGATCTGGGGTTGCTGAATCCCTTATTATAGATCTAACAAAAATTAGTGCATGGTGCAAATTATGGGGTATGAAGTTGAATCCTAACAAAACTCAAAAGTATGATTGTAATTGGGTCAAGGACAGTGGCTCCTCAACATACGGATCTCAGTATTGATGACGTTTCTTTAACTTTGTATGGCACTTTTAAAATTTTAGGTGGGAATCTTGATAGCAAATTTACTTTTGAGAAACACATTAGGTCTGTCTTCTTCAATTGCATGAAAAATTTTATTATTGAGAAAGTCTTTAAAAACTTTTGGTTATCAATCTAGTCTAAAGAAGTGTTTTAATTCTTTCATTTTACCTTGTTTTGAGTATTGTTCTTCTATCTGGTCTTCAGCTGCTGATTCTCATCTTAATTTGTTGGACAGAAACTTATGGTTTTTCTTATTCCTGATGTAGATATTAATCTTTGGCACAGTCGTTCAATTAGTTCATTATGCATGTTGCATAAGATTTTTCATAATTCTGATCATCCTTTACATTCAGATCTTCCTGGACAATTCCATCCTGTTCTTAATAATAGGCAGGAAATTAATTCTATTAGCCAGGCCTTCTCCATCATGAGGCTCAATACTACACAGTATTCTAGAAGTTTTATTCCAGCTATGACCAAGTTGTGGAATGATCTTCATAATCGGTTAATTCAATCGATAGAACTTCAAAAGTTCAAAGTTGCAGCAAATGTTTTTGTTGAACAGGCTGACACGAGTCTTTTTATAGTTTATATATGGCATATCTGTTTTGACATTATTGTTTGTAGAATAATTTGTTAATTTGATCTCATTTATTTATTTCCTTATTTCCTTTCCTCACTGGGCTATTTTTCCCTCTTGGAACACTTGCTTAATAGCATCTTGCTTTTCCAACTAGGGTTGTAGCTTGGCTAGTAATAATAATAATAAAAGAACATATACAGAAAAACAATCTTCTGATAGACAGCCAACATGGTTTAAGACAAGAGATCGCATGTGATAAATATTTAGTAATTTTTCCACATGTTTAGCATTTATGACAAGACCAGGGCAATAGACATACGTACTGTATATACCTAAACTTTTTGGATCCAGGAAATAGCCCAGTTTTGTCAGTTTTAGCAAGGAACCAGTTAAGTTCCTTGAATTGGTATCTCAACAGCTCTGTAAGTCTTCACCAGAGTTTACTCTTGTATCAGCATGAGCACACACATGGCATTTGTCTTCTGCTCAACCTTGATGATCAGATGATTTTGGCAGACATAGACGGTCGTCTCCTCTACCAGAATAAACTCCTCTCTTTCTATCATGATCTGAGGGTTGTGTGAATTGGAAGAAGTCGGCCTGGACCCCAAGCAGACTATTTTTCTCTGGTAAATTCATAGCAGTTATACATACATACATATACCAAAGGCACTCCCATATTATCTACCACAGATGAAGCTTCATAATGCTGAATCCCCTACTGCTGCTACCTCCGCGGTCATCTAAGGCACCGGAGGAAGCAGCAGGGCCTACTGGAACTGCGTCACAATCGCTCGCCATTCATTCCTATTTTAGCACGCTCTCTTGCCTCTCTCACATCTATCCTCCTATCACCCAGAGCTTTCTTCACACCATCCATCCACTCAAACCTTGGCCTTCCTCTTGTACTTCTCCCATCAACTCTTGCATTCATCACCTTCTTTAGCAGACAGCCATTTTCCATTCTCTCAACATGGCCAAACCACATCAACACATTCATATCCACTCTAGCCGCTAACTCATTTCTTACACCCGTTCTCACCATCACCACTTCGTTCCTAACCCTATCTACTCGAGATACACCAGCCATACTCCTTAGACACTTAATCTCACACACATTCAATTTCTGTCTCTCCATCACTTTCATTCCCCACAACTCCGATCCATATATCACAGTTGGTACAATCACTTTCTCATATAGAATTCTTTACATTCATGCCCAACCCTCTATTTTTTACTACTCCCTTAACTGCCCCCAACACTTTGCAACCTTCATTCACTCTCTGATGTACATCTGCTTCCACTCCACCATTTGCTGCAACAGACCCCAAGTACTTAAATTGATCCACCTCCTCAAGTAACTCTCCATTCAACATGACATTCAACCTTGCACCACCTTCCCTTCTCGTTCATCTCATAACCTTAATCTTACCACATTAACTCTAAACTTCCTTCTCTCACACACCCTTCCAAAATCTGTCACTAGTCAGTCAAGCTTCTCTTCTGTGTCTGCTACCAGTAAAGTATCATCCGCAAACAACAACTGATTTACCTCCCATTCATGGTCATTCTCGCCTATCAGTTTTAATCCTCGTCCAAGCACTCGAGCATTATATACCTTAGAAATGATGCAAGAGGAGCATTTCACGGAGCGGCACAGGTGGAGCCCAGAAATTTATTTGGAAATAGACATTGAAACCTTTGTGGAAAGTATAATCCCACTTGAGAACGAACTAGCACCTTCTCGAGGTAGCTTTCCCTTGCCTTCAACAGCCCCATCTGCCAGCATAGCTTTGGTTGGGGCTGAATGTCTTGTTCCAAATGGTAGTCTCCACCTACACTCCCTTCAATAGAAACTGAAGAGACAGGTCAGAAGACAGCGACCCTCCTCTGTTAGTACTGTATTTCTCATGGAACGTCCCAGCCTTGATCTGGAATGGTGCTGTACAGGACAAACCCTTTGAAGGGCTCGTTCCCTCCTAGTGAGTCCACCGAATGTTCATTGGTTCATGGATGCGTTATAAAAGAATGGGGAGCTCACCACCTATAACCCTTAGAATCAGTACAAAGAACCAACCTGGTACGTCAATCTTATTTCATGCTCCAACACTTACGCCTTCCTTTTACCGGTCACTCAGTGGTGTGAATAAGTGACAGCAGCACTGTAAAGACAGGTAACAAAGGAAGTGCTGTTTCTTTGCAGCTGTGCCAATTGACAGTAGAGAGCCATGAGTGGACACTGCTCGATACGATCACACGAACAGCCTGCCTGATTCCAGATGAAAGAAAACTAACTTTTTAAAGGACATCTTTACTTCTTAAATTGAATTTCCTTTTATCTATTTTTCACAAATATTGGCTTCAATGCCTTAATGTCAGGATGGCAGAAAACTCAATCCCTCAACTGATTTATTGCTTGCCTCAACCTCCAAGTGAGTTGGCAAGCTCCTTGAACTCTCCTTTAACGTACCAATTACCGAATGCTGGGGTTAAGTCTCTTCCCCCTTCATCCCTGAGCCTTTGGCTAAAACGCAAAATAAGTTTGTCCTAGATGCCTGGATACCTTTCTCGGATCACCAGCCTTAGAAAGGTAGTCAACTATCTTGATAAACTACTCTTTGGTTCTGTAGGGGCTTGACTGTTACCTTACATGTACACAAACAACTCTACCTTGTCTGCAGCTCCTCAACACAAGACTTGAAGGCAGTGACTAAATACAACTTGGCTGAGGGAAGTCATTGACTGTATTTATTCACTACTCTCACCTCCTGCTTCGGGCTGAGGTCGGGGTAAAACTCTTGTCGTGAGTAGTTACAACCCTGTGATTCCGTAAGAATTTGTGGCGCAGATGCTCCAGGCTGACGTGTAGCCTAAATCAATGTTTATGGCCCATTACCTACCCACAGGTCCCTAGCCACCTTTCTCAAGGACCTGTAGTAGCTACACAGTAAGTAATGTAGCTGCCTTGGGTCCTTTCAAATGACTAGTTAATATTAGATCAAGGATGGAGGTTACATGTTAAACTTAATGAAAATGAAAATTGACTGCCCGTTCCTTTCACTACTTCTCTCTCTCTCTTCTGGGGCACACCATCAGAAACAGTCAGATGGAACTAATTCGTTTGTGGGCAAGTTCCACTTTACTAGTAGCTTTTCTATTACATGGTATAGAAGTGTCATATTGCACGCTACTTAAGAGGGGAAGTTTGTTGTAACCAGGCAAACTCATTTGTATACATATACCTTGCTGTTACAACACAATTTTCTGCTCTGCATCCTTTGTTGCATCAGCGCTGGACCCGCTGGTATTGTCAAACCAATGGTGCTCGAGGTATAAAGGAAAATTGGCTCTGCCCCATTTAAAAAGGTATGACTTCTTAGTAACCTGGGATAAGTTTCTAACCAGTTTGAAGGGGCCTTCCTCCCACCTTAGGACAAGTATCCTGTGTAAAGGACAAAAGTTTGTATTTGTATTGGAACAAGTGATGAATTTGGAGATGATTTATATTTTTCTTCAACTATACAAACCCGAGTCCTTTATTATTATTATTATTATTATTATTATTATTATTATTATTATTATTATTATTATTATTACTTGCTAAGCTACAACCCTAATTGGAAAAGCAGGATGCTACAAGCCCAGGGGCTCCTTCAGGGAAAATAGCCCAGTGAGGAAAGGAAAAAAGGAAAAAATATTTTAAGATATCTCCTATCTTCTTATTCTTCTTTGTCTGCATCTTTTCCCACTTCTATGTGGGGTCGATGTTTTGGCCAGTGTTCTCCATCTACCTCTGTCCCACACTTCATCGCCGGTTAATCTTTTTGATCAAAGGTCATCCCTGATACATTCCATCCACCTTCGCTTTGGTCTCCCTCTCTTTCTCGTTCCCTGTACCTCCATTTATCACTCTCCTCCCGATATACTGTTCATCTCTTCTCATGACATGACCATACCACCTCAAGTCTACTTTCTTGGATCTTATCTGATAGTTCTCTAACTCCTGTGGTACCTCTAATTACCTCATTCCGTATCTTGTCTCTTCTTGTCACTCCATACATCCATGTTTCTCATCTCTGCCACATCCAGTTTTTTTTTCTCTTGCCTTTATTGCCCACGTCTCCGCTCCATACATCATTGCTGGTCTCACAACTGTCCTGTGTATCTTGCCTTTCAACTTAACCCCTATTTTCCTGTCACCTAATACTCCACACACTTTTTTTTGCAATTCTTCCATCCTGCTTGTATTCTGTGGTTTATATCTGCCCGCAGATCACCATCCTCTGCAACTGTTGATCCTAAATACCTAAAATTTTCAACTCTATTTCAATCTCTCTCCTTGTAAACTAACTTCCCCTTTTTTCTATTTCAATCTCTCTTCTTGTAAACTAACTTCCCCTTTTTTCTATTTCAATCTCTCTCCTTGTAAACTAACTTCCCCTTTTTTCAATCTCAAATACTGTCTTTTTCCTGCTGATTTTCAACCCTCTTTTCCATTTCTCTTCTTCACTCCTCCAGTTTCTCTTCTACCTCTCACCCAGTGCTACACAGTATAACATCATCAGCAAAAAGCATACACCAAGGAGACTGATCTCTAATACCTTGTGTTACTACTTCCATGACCAGATCAAATAGGTAAGGGCTCAATGCAGATCCCTAATGTAGTGCCACATTTACTGGGAAACTTTGTTGGGCCTATACTGCTCTTAACATTTGCTTCTGCCCTCTCATACATATCTTGGGTGATTCTTACGTATTTTTCAGGAACTCCCTTATCTCTCATACATCTTCACAGCTCCTGACGTGGACTCGATTGTATGCCTTCTCCATGTCAATAAAGACCATGTGTAATACTTTCTGTTAAACCCGATGTTTTTCTATCATCTGCCTCAAAGCAAATATTGCATCTACAGTCCCTCTTCCAGACATGAATCTATTTGTTCCTCACCAATTGTTGTTTCATCCGAGTCTCTTCTCCCATATCTTCATAGTATGGCTTATCAACTTTGACTAGTTGCCACATTCGTTGATGTCTCCTTTCTCCTTTTAGATGGGGATGATTAGGCTTCCTCTCCATTCCTTTGGCATCTTTTCCTGATTGAAGATCTTTTGCATCAGGTCCCACAAGATATCTATGCCTTCCTCTCCAAGACACTTCCATACCTCTACTGGTATATTATCTGGTCCTGCGGCTTTACTATTTCTGGGTCGACCTGTGGCGCCCGGTGAAAAGTCCTTCTTGTATATCTTTTCTGATAAAACCTTCCAATTATACCAGAGAAAGATAAAAGCATGGAATGCTGAGGTTACAGCCCTCGCGCGAGCACCTTTTGGGTGTCGTGTATAAAGCAAAGGCGCGTGAAATCCACTATTCACAGGTTGTCTTCCATTTAGTTAATTCCTTCGTCAAAGGGATGGGCCGATACAAAGTCCCTAGCCAACCCCTATTGCCACACCACCCACGCCACGACGCGAGCGCCTTCTGAACAACATCCTTCTTTTTGGAATCTAAAGTGTTGAATTGTTTTGTGGTGCTCTCGGTCTTTTTTATCAATCGTGGATTTATTTTGTCATGTCCGAAGCTCCATCTTCACACATTCCAATGTTAAGTACCATAGTTTGTTTTGACAGTTTTTTTATTGTACCGGGCTTTTGTTTTATATCCAGTATAGTCTGTTTTATTATTCCCGCTGGCCTTTCATGGCGGCCATTGTTTGTTCACTTGTTTGGGAATTCATCTTTGTCTGCCCGTTTAGTACTCTGTCACTTAGGTTCTTGGTTAAGTCCCTGGCCTTATGCCTTTAGAACAGTTATTATTTTCCTTTTTTTTGTGTGTGTATTTATGCTCATGGTATTTTTTGCTAGTAAGTCCAGCCTACGATCGAGATAGCGATTTAGCTTTGTATTTGTTTAGTACCCGCCCCTCCGAGGCGTTCGTAACTCGACTGTGCTATTTGTTTTAAGTTTTAGCAGATGCTATTCTTCGATCGTAGTGTTTTATGGATGTACAGGTTTATTTTATACGTTTATAATAGTGTTGTGTGTTTTTTAGTCCTGTTTTTGTGTTTTAGAGAGCGAGAGCTTGGGGTCCCCGTTTTCTGTTCGCAGTCACGAGTTACCCCTTTCTCTCGTTTTCTTTCTTAGCTCCGGTGGGGGAGCGGATTTCCCGTTTTCCGTTTTGTGCGTTCAACGGGTTCTCCCTCCCTCACGTCTCCCCCTCTGGGTGGATGATAACTTAAAAGAGTTATTTATTTTTCGTGACTTTTCAATTGTTAGCGTTATTTTGGTCCGTGTTTCGTCCTCTCCCCGTTACGGCTCGGGAGTAGTTATGAACGTTTTCCACTCCGCCTTGAGTTCTACTCCGCCATGAGGGATTCTCAATGACTTTCGTTCTATTGTTATATTTATAATTGTTTACTACATGGGACGGGCTTCATATTGTTTAGATACGACCCTCCGGTGGCCCTTACTCCGGTCTCAGGCCACGGCCATATCCACAATAGCCTTTGTTATTACAACTGTGTTTGTTATTCACAATAATTATTCAGGACCTTTTTTCTCCCTCCGGCCTCACCGGAGATCGTAAATACGCTTTACTATAATCTAAGCTTTAGACTTTAGCTGCGGCTTAGCTTTTTATCTTTCACAATTGAATTATTAGCCACAATTGAATTATTAGGCACAATTGAATTATTCAGGGCATCTCATTATCCTCCGGCGTCACCGGAGGTCGCCCATACATTTCACACTTATATTTGCCTTGCCTTTAGCTAAGGCTCCTTTATTCAGGACATTTCATTACGCTCCGGCCTCACCGGAGCTCCGGCTTCACCGGAGGTCGCCCATACACTTCACACTTATATTTGCCTTGCCTTTAGCTAAGGCTGGTGTTTATATTTATTTTAAGGGCATGTCACTGCTTCCCCGACCCTTGGAGGTCGGCGGATTGCTTCAAGTTAATTATCCTTATGTCATTAACAGACATTAGGTGCATTACAAATATACAAACAATTGAATATTAAAGTGCCAACAATGGTATGGGGCGGTATCAACTTAAAGTTAATATTCGGTTGTTTGGTCAATGCAATATGGGTGCTTAGGGAATTCAGTGAGTGCCGGAACTCTAAAATAATAGGTTTTTTATCCCCTTATCAGAGTTTCAAGAAACACCAGACTCATGTCTCCTTTCTTTTACAGAAGGCCCGTTGTACTGCTGAAGGATGCCCTGCCTCGTTCAGCGACCCCGTTGAGCATGACCTCTGCCGGTCTCATGCACACTGCTCCATTCCCTTTATCCAGGAACCGGGACAGGCCCAATACCCGGTCTGGTTCCCGGATTTGTGCTCGCTCTGTTACGAACTGTCGTCAGTTCTACTGAACGATGATATAAGTGGGTTTTCCCTTTGTTCCTTATTTCTCGTTGGCAGACACTAATATAGACATGAATATGATATACACAGTATATTTTGGAGGGCAAACCCCCTCCTCCATCACTAATCACTGCAAATCTTACAGGCCGATGATGTGTCTCTTCGTTCAGCAAGGGCTACTCTCCGTCCGTGGGTGTCGGGCTTCGGCAGGAATGCCCCGTCTGGCGCACCCTATCTCCTCGACGGGGACATGGCCTCCCGCCTCTTCCCAGGCTCGACTACTGCTGCAGTCTCCCCTGACCTTGCTGCCCCTTTAATTGAAGAAGTCAGGGCTACCATTTCCGTGGAGGACGGACCCCTCGTACCGATGGACATGGCGGGTCTGGATATAGATGTAGAACCCAGGGACAAGCAGGTAAGTGGTGCCGAGTTGGTGGAAACCCTTTTCTCTCCTACTCCCTCTCCTACCTCTTCCTTTCTAGGTTTTGATAACTCTAAGGCTTCTCCTCGGGATCCCTCTGCCTCCGTACGACCCAAGGTGAAGCCACTTCGAACTTATAAGACTTCAGCTTTGCCAGTATCAACGTCACCGGTCCCCGGACCCTCGACAGCTCCTGATATTCATATTGCTCCTCGTAAAACCACTACTCCTAAGAAGTCTGTCTACCAAATCCAAGAAAAAACCAACGGATGACTTTCAGGTACCCTGGGCTGATCTCCTCCCCATCCAACTGATCAAAGGATTGGTCAGAGATCAAGTTCAACATCACTCTGGTGCAATAACAGAGATTAAGGATATGATGGCTACTCTGATCCGCGCCGGAACTCAGTTTCCTCCCCCTTCTGCTCCAGACGCATCGAAGCTGCCGCCCTTCGATAAAAACAATCCTTGGCGGTTTGCCTTGCATGCTCCATTCGTAGATGGTTCCCTAACTCTGGAGGGCATAGGCACCCACCCTCTAGAGGACCTGGAGTTCTATCCCCCGGGCCTAGCATTCCCGTTCAATGGTTTTGTACGGTTAAAGGAACATGCATTGGTCCGTATGGACAAGGTACCGAAGGAAGCGGTCATATTTCCAAAAGAGCAGGCCCAGGCTATCTGGGCCAGAACACTATCAGAGTGGGGGTGTATTAACTCCAAGCTCACCCCACACAAAGGTGCCTACACTATTTTTACGACAGCGGCCTCCATCTCTTTGCCGCTCATAGACAAAGTCACAGAGCTGACTATACAGGCCATCAAGGAAGGCTCTTCCATGCCGGCTCTCAAGGAGACGGACCCCACCTCTGCTTATTCCGGGTACCTCGGCAGCCTGGGATGCTGCGGCTTCTACCTTCACGGTGGGGAAACTAGACCCGGACTGTGCCTCTACTCTTTTCTCTGAGAAGCTTCCCAGATTATTAGAGAGTCTTCTCAAAACTGAGTTCGAGACCCGTACTAGACTTGCTAGGTCCCTCCAATCCATCACCGCCATGGAGTCCCTACTATCTCTTTACCCAGAGGAAACGCTGTTCAGTCGCCACAAAGAACCAGCTGCTATCCTACCAAATAGACCTCCATGACTTCTGGTCAGCTCGGGTTAGTTGCAGGAAGTTCGTTCTGTCGGAGGCCACCATCAGGCATGAGCCGAACAGACTGATAGCGTCCTCCTGCTGGGGTAAGACCCTCTTCCCTCAGACAGAGGTGGATAAGGTTCTTCAGGACGCAGCGAGGGCAAACCAGAATTTGCAGGTAAGGTGGGGGGTCTCAGCCAAAAAGAGGTTCGAACCCCAGAGACACACGTTCTTCAAGAAGAAGCAGAGGTTTAGGCCTTACAAGGCGGCCCGGGGTACCTCGTCCCCACAGTCTTCCGCGGCCAAGACTTCTCGACAACAGGCGCCTCCTCAGCAGGTAGTCTACCTCGCTGCTCCCCCTGGTACACAGCCCAACCCCTCTTGGATGCCCTCACCTGCATACAACCCTGCCTACGAATCCTCCGGTTCCTTTCATGGATACCAAAGAGGGAGTTTCAGAGGTAGAGGACAGTTCCGCCAACGTGGCGGGCCTAGAGCAAGGGGTTCCCTTGGAGGGAGGGGCCCTAAGTTCACTCCCTCCCAATGATGTGATGCCGGTAGGAGGGAGACTTTATCACTTTCGGGACCATTGGACCTTCAGTCCATGGGCTCACAGCATAATATCAAGGGGCTTGGGTTGGAAATGGTCACAGGGATCCCCTCCTCCACCGGTGACCTTCTTCCAGAGACCCACTCCCATCCTGGAAGAGTACACCGCGGAGTTTCTCAAGAAGAGAGCAATCAAGCGGGTTCGATCCCTGAAATTCCAAGGCCGCCTGTTTACAGTCCCGAAGAAAGACTCGTCGGCGTTGAGGGTAGTTCTGGACTTGTCGAAGCTCAATCCTTTGCGACAAGTTCCGTATGCTGACTATCTCTCAGGTACGGACCTTACTTCCCCGTGGGGCCGTCACCACCTCTATCGATCTTACCGACGCCTATTATCATGTCCCAGTAGCTCGAAACTTCTCTCCTTACCTAGGCTTCCGTCTCAGCAAGAGAGCTTTCGCATTCAAAGTCATGCCCTTCGGTCTCAGCATTGCCCCCAGGGTATTCACGAAACTGGGGGAGACAGTGCTCGAGCAACTCACACCAAGGGATACAAATCGTCGCCTATCTGGACGATTGGCTCATTTGGGCCCAGTCGCACCAGGAATGCAACAGAGCTACGTCGAAGGTACTCCATTTTCTCGCCAAACTGGGCTTCCAAGTCAACCTCCGGAAGTCCGCCTACAACCATCAAGCCACTTCGAATGGTTAGGCATCCGTTGGGACCTCTCAAAGCACAAGCTCTCCCTTCCTCCCAAGAAGGTGAGGGAGATAGCTTCCAAGGTCAGGAACTTTCTCAAACACAAACAGGTGTCCAGAAGAGCTTTAGAACGAATCCTCGGCCTACTCCAGTTTGCCTCACTGACCGATCTCCTATTAAAAGCCAAACTCAAAGACATCAATCGAGTTTGGAGAAAGAGGGCGACAATACCTTTAAGAGACAAGACCTCGAAGATCCCCTCTGTCTTGAAAATGAGACTACAACCATGGTCCGATCGGAGGAACCTCTCCAAGTCTGTTCCTCTACAGTTCCCCTCTCCACAAGTGACAATTCATACCGACGCTCTGAGTGGTTGGGAGGGTTACTCCCAACATCAGATGTTTCAGGGCTCTTGGTCACCCGCCATGAGACAGTTCCATATCAATGTTCTCAAAGCCATGGCGGTCTTCTTGACCCTGAAGAGAATCTCCCCTCCGAGGTCGACCCACATCAGAGTAGTCTCAGACAGCACGGCCGTAGTCCACTGCCTCAACAGGGGGGGGTCCAAATCACCCAACCTGAATCAGATCCTGGTCACTATCTTCACCTTGGCAGCCGACAAAGACTGGTTCCTGTCAGCAACTCACCTAGCAGGAGTCCAGAATGTGATAGCAGACTCATTATCCAGGACGAGCCCACTGGAATCGGAGTGGTCCCTGGACATGCACTCCTTCCGGTGGATACTTAGGCTGGTTCCAGGTCTCCAGGTAGATCTATTCGCGACCCGACTCAATCACAAACTCCCATGTTATGTGACACCGAACCTGGACCCTCAGGCTTATGCCATGGACGCATTAACCCTGGATTGGAACCATTGGCAGAAGATCTACTTATTCCCTCCAGTGAATCTTCTACTGAAAGTCTTGCACAAACTCCGCTCCTTCAACGGGGCAGTAGCTTTAGTGGCACCTCACTGGCCAAAGAGCAGTTGGTTTCCTCTCCTCCTCAAGTTGAAACTCCGTCCCTTCCGGATCCCATTCCCCAAACTGACCCAGGTGGTCCAAACTCGGACTGTGTCAGATTCCTCAAGGATAGCCAAAACCCTAACTTTGTGGATTTCATGAAGTTTGCGGCGCGTAGGGACGCAAACATCGACCCAGATAATGTCCTCTTTATAGAATCAGACAAAAGGGACTCAACGATTCGCCAATATGATTCGGCGGTTAAGAAACTAGCGGATTTCTTAAGGACTTCAGACCATTCGGTTATGACTCCTAATTTAGCCATCTCCTTCTTTAGGTCCATATTTGACAAAGGCCTAGCAGCTAGCACTATAACCACCATTAAGTCAGCTCTGAGGAAAGTCTTCCTGGTTGGGTTTAACATTAACCTGGCGGAGTCTTATTTCTCATCTATTCCAAAAGCATGTGCTAGGCTTCGAACTTCGGTTCATCCTCAAAAGGTCTCTTGGTCTCTAAATGATGTCCTCAAGCTGGCCTCCGACACGGACACCGAATCCTGCTCTTATATCACTCTTCTTAGGAAGACTTTATTTCTAACAGCTTTGGCCTCGGGTTCCAGAATCTCAGAACTAGCAGCTATCTCACGAATCTCAGAGAATATGGATTTCCTCCCTTCAGGTGAGGTACTTCGTTCCTAGCTAAGAACGAGGACCCCCAAAATAGGTGGTCCCCTTGGAAGATTATTCCTCTTCTCCAAGATACTTCTCTATGTCCGGTCACCACTCTCAGGGCCTTTTTATCCAGGACTGCTACCCGATCGTCTGGCCCCTTGTTTATCAGAGAACAAGGAGGTTCCATTTCCATACGTGGCATTAGGCAACAGATCCTATACTTCATTAAACAAGCCAATCCGGGATCATTTCCCCATGCTCATGATATCCGGTCGATAGCTACCTCCATCAACTATTTCCAGAATATGGACTTTGATGACCTTAAGAAGTACATGGGTTGGAAATCTCCTATGGTCTTCAAACGCCACTATCTAAAGAACTTACAGGCTCTTAAATACCCAACGGTTGCAGCTGGGAGCCTTATCTCTCCCCATTGATCTTTTGTTCTTCCTTTCATCCATCTCTTCTCTTCTCCCTCCTTCCCGCCACTCGCACCATGACGCCGCTTCCTTGGTGGTTCGTTAGCCCTAAGTTTATTACATATTAGGTTAATATGATTGTAACTATTATTGTTTTCCGTTGTTATAAGGTTGGGATATTCTTAGCCATGTCAGTTTTGTTGCATGTTTTCCTCTGATACTCAGAGGCTCCCCTGTTATCATGTTTGTTTAACCTTACTCTCACTATGCCCTGTGGCTAGTTTGTTTTATGCCTACTTACCTTAATTATATATGATTTTCTTTACATGGTGTTGTTTCTCTCCCCTTATTAAATTAGTAGTTATTGTTGGGCTTGGAAGGCATTCTCTGGTACATTTTCACCGGGCGCCACAGGTCGACCCAGAAAAGGGATTTTGACGAAGGAAAAATCTATTTCTGGGGAGAGACCTGTGGCGCCCGGTGAAACCCTTCCCCTTTATTTTACACGATCCCACCCTTTCCTTTCCAAGCCATCATGGCCAATACAGAAGGATGTTGTTCATATGGCGCTCGCGTCGTGGCGTGGGTGGTGTGGCGATAGGGGTTGGCTAGGGCCTTTGTATTGGCCCATCCCTTTGACGAAGGAATTAACTAAATGGAAGACAACCTGTGAATAGTGGATTTCACGCGCCTTTGCTTTATACACGACACCCAAAAGGTGCTCGCGCGAGGGTTGTAACCTCAACATTCCATGCTTTTATCTTTCTCTGGTATAATTGGAAGGTTTTATCAGAAAAGATATACAAGAAGGACTCTTTTCACCGGGCGCCACAGGTCTCTCCCCAGAAATAGATTTTTCCTTCGTCAAAATCCCTTTTTTCATCTCCTTTACTGCTTGTTCTACTTATCTTCTAGTCACTCCTATGGTAACTGCCTTGTTTGGGATTCCATCTTCAAATACTGTTCGTGAGTTCTCCTATATAAACTTTCAACAAAACAAGAAGAGAAATTAGATAGAATAGTGTGCCCGAGCGTACCCTCAAGCAAGAGAACTCTAACCCAAGACAGTGGAAGGCCATGGTACAGAGACTAAAGAACAGTGGTTTGATTTTGGAGTGTCTTTCTCCTAGAAGAGCTGCTTACCATAACTGAAGTGTGTCTTCTACCCTTAGCAAGAGGAAAGTGGCCACTGAACAATTAGAGTGCAGTAATTAACCCTTTGGGTGAAGAAGAATTGTTTGGTAATCTCAGTGTTGTCAGGTGTATGAGGACATAGGAAAATCTGTAAAGAATAGGCCAGAATATTCGGTTTGTGTAGGCAAAGATAAAATGAGCCGTAACCAGAGAAAGATCCAATGTACTACTGTACTGTTTGGCCAGTCAAAAGATGCTGTAACACTCTAGTGGTAGTATCTCAATGGGTGGCTGGTGCCCTGGCTAACCTCCTACTTTTCCCCCATTCCCTCAGTGAGCAAGCAGAAGGATGGGGCTTCTTGCTCCTGGCCATGTATTTACCGGCACCTCACTATTATCATTATTATTAGCTTGGCTACAACCTTAGTTTGAAAAGCAGGATGCGATCAAGCCCAAGGGCTACAACATGGAAAAATAGCCCTGTTAGGAAAGGAAATAATTGCAAAAATGAAGACTATAGGAAAAGTATAGTAATGAACAATTAAGATGAATTATTTTAAGAAAAGTAACATTAAAATAAATCTTTCTTATATAATGTAAAACTTGATAAAATGAAGGCAGGCAGAATACTGTGCCTGAGTGTACCATTGAGCAAGGATTCACTGTTCTCTTCTATGTAAAGGACTCAGTTTTGTGTACTGTAGTTAGGGAAAAAAATTATCTTCAAATTATAATTTTTATATATCAATTTTTTAAGAATTATAGAAAAACTAGCTTGAATGAAGGGTTTGAATTTTGTACCATGCTATCCTATAACATTAAAATTCTATTTCAAAGTCATGCAAACATCTTGAAAAATAAAGTTAGCGCCAATTATTTGTTAGAGGGTGTCTACCAATCAGGTTAAGGCTAATGCTGGCACTCCAAACTTTTGGAAGCTTGGGTTGTAAATATCACACACACACACACATTCCAAGTCCACTAGAGCACAGTGGATGTGCATAAAATCCTAGCACATCATGAGAAAATTAATTGAGGATATAAGATTAAATTTTTATTGGTAATGGTGGTAGCATTCATTTTGCTGAAGGGCTCAACCTGTGGCCCAAACTCCATACATTTTTAGTTTTTCTTATGCTGTATTATACTTGCTTTGAGATTTGGTAATATAACAATACTTTCTATATCACTGTGCTTTATCTTGTGCTATGTCTTTGTCAAGAGTAGATTTATTAATTGGGGATGAGGATTGTTGGTAGAGCCAGGTTGTCTGTACAGAGGTAATATCCTGCTAATCTATGAATTAAGAAGGTAAAAGTTGCGAGTTTTTACGGCAGGTTGGTGATAGGAAAACTGGAATTAGCATAGTGAAAAGTAGGCTAAAATGTTTAAGCATTTACGGGTCAAAGAATGCTGCAACAGCACGTAAGTGAGGTCCATCTGGATGATAGTGCCTTGTTCACATGCACTAGCAAGAAGTTTGGCCTTTAACAAGTTTACCACTCATGCCCACTAAAACATAAGCAAGGTCCCTGTGTTGGTGGTTTGGCAAATGCACGGGACACTGCCCATTGCGGGTAATATGATGTTCCTGCCAGGCATGAGTGTGTTCCTTGAAATAAGAGACAGAGGTTGTTTTAGTTCACTCAAGTGTTTGACAGACATGTCTGTTTTTTTGCTACGAATTACTGGTCAAGACTTGTTGCTAATAACTTATTAGCAACATCCTTGCCTTTAGAATGCAAAACTCAATTAGGACATTAGATACAGGCATGCATATTCTTGACTTTTGTAAGAAAGATTTTATTACCTGTATTAAAACATTCTTGCGGGTGTCTTTTCCATTATTTAAAAAGTTGCTTTAAACTTAGATCATTCAAGTTACAAAAAAGTTTCCAGATAGAAAATTTAGCAAATTAGGGAATACTAGCACTAATACAGCTTTGAACAAAAAAAAATTTAATAATTGTTGACTTAAAGTTTTTAAATATAAAACTTACCCGCTGGTTATATAAAAGAGCTGAAGTCCCTGACGCCAGGGCAGAAAATTCAAATCTCGCGCTATCGAAGATACGCCAGGTGTACCAACCGCACCCTAGCGGTAGAACAGGTGGAACTACACACCAACTCCAGTTCTTCTCTCTGCCGTCATAGCTGACTGACATACAGAAGTTCGCTCTCGTGTTTTTACTCTCTTGGGAAGTTGTTTGGTGATGTACAACGTTCTTTTTTGAGTTTAAGCTATCGTTGATTAATTTTCCTTGGTTCTTATCTTGAAATCTTTTTGTTTGAGATTTTCTTTATTGTTTTTTCCCTTACTTTTTGCTTGTCGGTCTCTCACGTTAACTTTAAAATGGCCGACTCCTCCCCTGCTCAGCGTAGGTGTGTTAGTGAGGGTTGTCGTACACGACTTCCTAATGGATCTATTGATCCTCATTCTATTTGTGTAAAATGTAGGGGTAAATTTTGTTCATTAGATGATAGGTGTAATGAGTGTCTTTCCTTAACTAATGATGATTTTGTTACTTACGATCGTTATGTTAGGAGATTAGAGAGAGATAGAGTTAGGCGTAGTTCTTCCCGATCTGTGGATAGAACCTTACCTAATTTACCTGTTCCTAATCCTGTTCCTTCCCCTGTGGTGGTAGATCAGGAACCTACTATGAAGGACATGTTTACTGCTATTTTGTCTCTTGGTGAGAAAGTTGAGTCCTTAGCAGCCGATAGAAATACTATCTTTTCAGAGTTAAAGGTATTGAAAAACCGTGTTCCTATCGGAACTGTGGAAAGTGTTTCAGTGTCTGATGTGGTACCGAAGAATCGTGACGCTCTGTGTTGTGACAAGTGTTGATAATGTGGTTAGTGTTGCGGAAGGTGCGTCGACACGGGTGTCTGATGTGGTACCGAAGAATCGTGACACTCTCGGTGTTGTGACTAGTGTTGATAATGTGTTTAGTGTTGCGGAGGGTGCGTCGGCACGATCTTGTCGTTCACCTAGCCTTAGACCTCTTTCGAGCTCTCGAACCCATGGGAGAAGTAATGTCGAACGGCTTAAGGGAACGAGAAGCATCATCAATCGTGCAGACGTCCCCTCGAACGTTCCTGTTGCCGTAGCTCAGGTCGTTCACCCTCATCGTAGGAAAGGTGAGGTTCATACGTTATCCCCGTCTTCCGATGAAGGGTCGGGGAGTGAGATCTGGCGGCGAGCGTCGAGACCGCTTAAACGCTCCCATGTTGATTCACAGCGTCGGGAATCGCCTGTGCGGCCAGGATGTAGTTCGTGGGGTTCACCGGAACGTTTCCGTTCTCCCAGCGCTTGCACTCCGGCCAAACGTTCAGATCACCGTGTTCGTGCGGATATGATTCCTTCCGATTCGGACCTTGTAACTATTCATGCACCTCCTCTTCCATCGGATTGGCTTTCTTCCCCTGAAATGCGTGGTGACATTAGTGCGAATCTTCCTTCTAGGAGTTCTGTTGATCCGAAATGGACTGCGCTTTTGTCTATGAAAGAACAACTCTCGTCGTTGATGGATTCTTATCAACCAGGTGTTGGCGTTGTGTCTGGGCGTTCGATGTCAGACCAGTTATCGCACAAACGTTCGATGGTATATGGCCTTGACGAGTTATCACTTAGACGGTCTCCCATTCACAGTGTTCAACGCCAGGTTGATTT
The DNA here is from genome assembly GCF_036898095.1 of Palaemon carinicauda. Taxonomy (NCBI): domain Eukaryota; kingdom Metazoa; phylum Arthropoda; class Malacostraca; order Decapoda; family Palaemonidae; genus Palaemon; species Palaemon carinicauda. The sequence goes on along the minus strand of NC_090738.1, from coordinate 17,247,268 downwards.
TGATGAGTCGCGTCAGAGTTTTGGTTGACCAGTTTGCGTTTTCTGGTCGCGGGGAAGAGCATCGGCGTCGACAAGTGGACGAGACGCGGCAACAATTTGAAGTAGTGGATCGCCCGCGGCAACAACTTTTGGACGCGGCGCGTCAAAACATTGGTTTACAGCGGCGACATCCTGACTACTTTGATCGCTCGCAGCAACAGTCCTCGGACTTTACGCGACCTCGCGGCGATCTTCAACAGTTACCTTCTGATTTCAAGCGTTCTTCTGTTCAACAACAGTCGAATTCTAAGCGGTCTAAGCAGTTGTTGGTTGAGGATGATCGTCTACATGTCCGTGTTTCGCATCAATCTACTTCTACTTCTCCCCACCAAATTGACTCAGATGTTGGCCTTGACAGGCAGTCCCATCCAGACGTTGTTCCTTCGGTTCAGGCTGCAGCTGTTGCTGCACTGCCAGAAGACGAACCAGAGGAAAAGTCGGATGAGGATAATCCTATTGAGGAAGTCTCTGAGAATGAGGAGGAGAAGCATTATCAGCATGCTGTGGACCTTCGCAAGTTTATGCTTATTTTGACTGGTATTTTCCCGGATTCTTTTACCCCTGTGGCCCCTCGTTCTCCGCCTTCTGAATTCATCTTAGGTAAAGCTACTAAGGTTCCAGTTTACACCAAGATGGTTCTTTCTCGATCTTCTAAGCGGGCCTTGAAGTTAATGGGTTCTTGGTTGGACTCCAAGAAAGCTTTTGGCAAGACGGCCTTTGCTTTTCCTCCCGCTAGGTTAGCCTCTAAATCTAGTGTGTGGTATGAGACTGGTGAAGTGTTGGGCTTGAGTTTTCCTTCTTCTGCACAAGGGGATTTTTCAAGTTTGGTAGATGCTTCTCGTCGTCTTGCCTTAAGGAAGACGAAGATTTGGTGGTCCATTCCAGAGTTCGACCATTTGCTTAAAGGTCTTTTCAGGGCCTTCGAAGTTTTTAATTTTTTGGACTGGGCTTTGGGGGCTTTGAGTAAGAGGGTCTCTGATATGACGGAAATGGACACTAGTGGTTTGGTTCATTTGATGTCCTGCTTGGACAAAGGTGTGAGAGATGGCTCCAACGAACTTGCTGCCTTGTTTACAGCTGGAATTCTCAAGAAAAGGGCCACGATGTGCTCCTTCCTCTCCGCAGGAGTGTCTCCTTATCAGAAGACAGGCCTTCTTTTCGCACCTTTGTCTAATTCTTTATTTCCTCAGGAATTAGTGGGCGAGGTGGCTACTGCTCTCACTCAGAAGGCCACACATGACTTAGTTACTCATTCGACTAGGAAAGTTTTGCCTCCGTTATTCTCCTCTCGAAAACCTAAGGAATCTTCTTCTGGGTTTCGTCCTCAGTCCTTTCGTGGGAAGCCCTCTGGAAGAGGCTCTTTTAAACCAGAAGGAAGGAAACCTAGAGGCAGAGGGGTCAAGTCCGGCCGAGGTAAAGTCTGACTGCCCTCTCCTTCAGACAGCAGTGGGGGCCAGGTTGACTCACTTTTGGGAGGCTTGGGAGAGGAATGGAGCGGACCCCTGGTCCGTCCAGGTGTTAAAGGAAGGCTACAAGATCCCCTTCCTGACCAATCCTCCTTTAGTCACAGATCCAGTGGATCTTTCGCCCAAATACAGAGAGGGTCCCAAGAAACAAGCCATGCTTCTACAGATGTCTCTTTTATTAGAGAAACGAGCAATAGAGGAAGTGCAAGATGTTACGTCTCCGGGGTTTTACAACCGCCTTTTTCTAGTACCCAAGAGTTCCGGGGGGTGGAGACCGGTTCTGGACGTAAGTGTGCTCAATGGTTACGTCCAAAACTCGACGTTCACCATGGAGACTCAGAAAACAGTTCTGGCAGCTGTGAGGAAGGACGATTGGATGGTCTCTTTAGATCTTCAGGATGCCTATTTCCACCTTCCGATTCATCCCAGCTGCAGACGTTATCTGAGGTTCATGGACGGAAACAAGGTCTTCCAGTTCAGGGCTCTTTGTTTCGGACTCTGCACGGCTCCTCTATTGTTCACCAAGATCATGCTGAACGTGGCAAGCATGCTGCATTCGAGGGGAATCAGGGCCTCTCTGTATCTGGATGATTGGCTGATAAGAGCCTCCTCAGCCGATTGTTGTTTGAAGGACCTCAAGATGACTTTGGATCTCTCCAGAGAACTGGGTCTCCTGGTGAGCTCGAAAAAATCACAACTCATTCCATCCCAGGAGATTCTTTATTTGGGGATGGAGATTCACAGTCGGAGTTTTCGGGCTTTTCCGTCGTCGGTGAGAATCCAAGCAGCCCTCCTAAAAGTACGAACGTTCCTGAAGAGAGATCTTTGCTCCGTCAGAGATTGGATGAGTCTTCTGGGGACTCTCTCGTCGTTAGAGAAGTTCGTGACCCTGGGGAAGTTGTTCTTGCGTCCTCTTCAGTTTCATCTCAACCGCCATTGGAAGAAAGGGGACAGCCTCGACAGGGATTGCATTCCCATCTCGACTTCCATCAAGTCTCATCTTCAATGGTGGAACAACGAGCCCAGACTGAAAGAAGGCTTGTCTTTACTTCAGAGGAACCCAAACCTCGTGTTGTGTTGCGACGCCTCCAACTCGGGGTGGGGAGCCACTCTAGAGAAGCAGGAACTTTCGGGGACTTGGACGGTGGAGCAAACCTCTCTCCACATCAATCAAAAAGAGCTTTTAGCTATTCATCTGGCTCTCATCGGCTTCGGAAAGCAGATCAGGGGCAAGGTAGTCCAAGTCAATTCGGACAGCACGACAGCTCTGGCCTATATTGCGAAACAAGGCGGGACCCACTCTTGGTCTCTGTTCGAGATTGCAAGACTGCTCCTCATCTGGGCGGAGGAAAGGAAGGTGACTCTTTTGACGCGGTTCATCCAGGGAGTCAACAAAGTGAGCGCAGACAGACTCAGCAGGAAAGGTCAGGTTCTCTCCACAGAATGGATTCTGCACCCGGACATCTGCAAGAGTCTGTGGCGGTTATGGGGTCGACCTCTCGTGGATCTCTTTGCCACCGCGAAGACCAAACGACTAGAGTGTTACTGCTCTCCGGTTCCAGATCCCGAAGCTTTTCACATAGACGCTTTTCTGATGAACTGGTCACACATGGAGGTTTATGCCTTTCCTCCGTTCAAGATCCTTTACAAAGTGATTCAGAAGTTCGTTTCACACGAGGAGACCAGAATGACACTGATAGCTCCGTTCTGGCCGTCAAGGAGCTGGTTTCCAGAGGTACTGGAATGGATGGTGGATGTCCCGAGAAGCCTTCCCATGAGACCCGATCTTCTCAGACAACCTCACTTGGCCCGAAATCATCAAAACCTCCGAGCTCTACGTCTGACTGCCTTCAGACTATCGAAAAACTCGCTAGAGCTAGAGGATTTTCGAAGAAGGCAGCCAAGGCAATTGCAAGGGCAAGAAGGTCTTCAACCATCAAGGTGTATCAGTCCAAGTGGGAGTTGTTCAGGGAATGGTGTAGAACTAACGCGATTTCCTCTTCCAGTACATCGCTTTCCCAAATAGCTGATTTTTTCTTGGACCTTAAAACTAAGCATAACTTCTCGTCATCAACTATTAAAGGTTACAGGAGTATGTTGGCGACGGTTTTTCGACACAGGAACCTAGACCTTTCTGATAATAAGGATCTACGAGATTTACTTAGGTCTTTTGATACGACCAAGAAGATTCGAACGGCTCCCATCGCCTGGAATTTGGATGTTGTCCTTAAATTTCTCATGAGTGACAGATTTGAGCCTTTACACTCGGCTTCATTTAAGGACTTAACCTTGAAAACCCTTTTTCTAGTTACCCTCGCCACTGCGAAAAGAGTTAGTGAAGTTCACGCTTTAAGCAAGAACATTGGTTTTCGGAATGGGAAAGCCATTTGTTCTCTGCAACTGGGGTTTCTGGCCAAGAACGAAAACCCTTCTCGACCATGGCCCAAATCCTTCGAGATTTCTAACCTTTCGGATTTGGCTGGCGATGAATTGGAAAGGGTTCTCTGTCCAGTTAGAGCTCTACGGTGTTATGTGGACAGAACTAAGAATCTGAGAGGTAACTCAGACGCTCTGTGGTGTGCAGTTCGGAAACCCTCGATGCCCATGTCCAAGAATGCCTTGTCTTTTTTCGTTAGATTGTTGATTCGAGAAGCTCATGCTCAGTGTGATGAGTCGGATCAGAGGCTCCTCAAAGTCAAGACACATGAAGTCAGAGCGGTAGCGACTTCAGTGGCCTTTAAACAGAACCGTTCTCTGCAAAGTCTGATGGATACAACATTTTGGAGAAGTAAGTCTGTTTTTGCATCCCATTATTTGAAGAATGTTCAGACTCGCTATGAGGACCTTTTTACGTTGGGTCCTTTTATAGCTGCTAATGCGATAGTAGGTGAATGATCTACCACTACGTTCCCTTTTTTCCTAATACCCCTTTTCTATCTCTTGGAACTCGTTTGTTATGGTTGTTTGTGGAGATTGGGCGTCAGTCTTCCGCAATCTTTGATTTGGCTAGGTGGTCAATTTGTTTCTTGAGTGCACCCGGAACAAGGGGATTGGTTGAGGTCCTGTCATGTTATAGGTGTTTGTACCGTTTGACAGCTCCTAGAGATTTTCAGCCCGAGTGGATTACTGGATCTCTTAAGGATAGCGGACGAAATGAGGCAGAGTATCATTGCTGTCAGCTTCCTTATCAGGTGAGAACTGCTTAAGTTTATTGTATGTAACCCTTAAGTGAATTTTCTGTATGTAGCTGTCTCTGACCCGCCACCAAGGGGTGTCAATCAGCTCTTTTATATAACCAGCGGGTAAGTTTTATATTTAAAAATGATATTTTCATAATAAAATAAATTTTTGAATATACTTACCCGCTGGTTATATAAATTTAACACCCTCCCTCCTCCCCTCTAGAGACTACCTATGGTATGGCTATGAGGCATGGAAGAACTGGAGTTGGTGTGTAGTTCCACCTGTTCTACCGCTAGGGTGCGGTTGGTACACCTGGCGTATCTTCGATAGCGCGAGATTTGAATTTTCTGCCCTGGCGTCAGGGACTTCAGCTCTTTTATATAACCAGCGGGTAAGTATATTCAAAAATTTATTTTATTATGAAAATATCATTTTTGATATACTGTACAGTATTGTTTGCAAGAGAAAAAGTAATACAGTACTGAAAGTTTTTTTTCCCCATAAATCCATAATCCTTGATATAAATCATCTAAAGATTATCCCCAGAAATTTGTGGAAAAAATCTTTGGGATTACCTGGTACTGTACCCTTTTAATCATTTCTTTTTGTTATCCTTCTACTGTATACTCAAACCAATATGGCATACAGTATTACTCCACTTTTTTGTCTAGAGAAAAATTTCAATTGCTACTTACTCAAGAGTAAAAAATAAATATGGAAGGAGGTTCTCTAATACATCTACTTACACAAGAGTAAAAAATAAATATGGAAGGAGGTTCTCTAATACATTTAACAAAATTTTTCACAATACTTCAAATATTACCCTGATTTAGTTGTGATCAATTTTGTCTAAGCTTTGTTTCAAGTGGACATTTTCTCAGGAGTAATTATTGATTTCAAAGTAAGATTTTGAAAAAATTCCTTTGTGTATCTTGAGCTTTTCATCAAAGCAGTCTAAAAGAGTAAAATTTAGTTAGTACTGTTTTTATAAGATATTGTAAAGTATAAAAAATGGTAATCGGACAAAAAGGACTTTTTTAAGATTTTATTACAGTAATTTTGTATTAGAGGAACTAGATAATAAATATATAGTCTACAGGTCCTGCTTGAATGACTACAGCTCTGGTTGTGCCCAGCTTGCCAACGTGTGGGCTTTACAAACTTGTGGGCACTTTTTGTCAAGCTGTGCTTGACTACCTGGACGGGCCTTAATGATATGCTATCAGGAACTCCCCAGTAGCATGGGGTGAATCCTGTAAGAGGGTAGAGGTCTTTACAGCATTCCTTTGGGCTCCAGTCACACTTTTAATTGCACTATAATACAGTACAATACAGTACCTCCATTTTCACTTTTTTCGTAGTCAAAACTTTCATGTCAATGAAACATGTTATACCCTTGATGAACCTTGAAGCTGAATGGCATCACAGGCCCAAATCCCTGGTTATTTAACCCAAATCCATAAATTCAATTCAATCCAATCCTTGTGAAATACAATATATTCCTAAGGTTTCTTATCTGGTAAGGTTATGACATTAGTTCCATAAAAATTTGTTGCATTAAAGGATTAGGCATTAGTTCCAAACTGTACTTAACCTCTTGTTCGAAGATGGTTGCAAACTAGTCTTTTCTTTTAGTTAGCAACCTAATCTTATTGATTCATAATTTTCCACATAAGTTAACTTTTCTTCCTCGGGTATGGTAATTTGTTAGTTATTTATCATTAACTCCTTACATGCGCGATCTCTAGTGCTATGCCTGCACCCTAAGAATTTAAAGCATTTGCTTTGCTGAGCACTAACATCCATATTTTGTTGTTTAGATTTTCACATTCTTTTGGAGTGTTAAATTTTCAATATTTAACTTAGCCGGTGATTAAAATAGCTGTAACTCTGTTGCTCGACAGAAAAACTCTACGGAAAAATTCGCCAGCGATCGCTACACAGGTAGGGGGTGTACTCAACAGCGCCATCTGTCGTTCAGATACCCAGTACTCATTGTAAACAAAGAACTCAATTTTCTCTCTGTCGAGCTATCGACAAGACGCTCTTATTCGCCGTTGCTAAACTGGAGTTTTTTTCACAACTAATTGGTGAAGTACTTTATTCTAGTTTTGAGCTTTCGCTATGCAGGAGTTTTATCTTCATCTTCAATCTTGAACTCGTTTTGGATAGATTTAATTATGGTGACAAAGAGAGTATGGACTTTCTTTCACTTTTAAATGGCCGACCCTTCCCTTAGACGGAAGTGTGTTTAGGCCTTTAGTAATTCTTATCACGTTATAGATTTTCCTCTATATATTTTATATCTCTCCACCTTTATTAGGCCTCTTCGATTAACTTTCCATTTATTATAAACATATAAAAATAAATTTTAATGTTTTGTTTATATAGACCTTTCCTGAGAGTAGGCGGTCCTAACTTGGAAACCGAAGTTAATCAACGTTGAGCCCTTTATATCGTAATTAGCTTTTAAAGAGCTAAGGATTTAAAACTTTTTAAATGTAATATTTTATGAAAGAATTTCTTTGATAGTCTTCGTACTGTTTTCAAAGATGAACTAACGTTTAGTTTTTTTATGCTACGCAGTTGTTGACGTTCAGGACGTTCAACCTGCGCTCTATCGTTACGATAGAGAGAGAGTGTATCACGGTTTCACTTTGCAGTAAGAGTAAATCGATTCTGACGTTTTGTTCATTCTTTCTTAGCTTAAATGTTTTAAATTCTAATTTAAAGGAACTTTTTATTGAAAAACCTTTCAGTTTTTTCCTTTAGTCAAATAACAATGTTTTTTTTGACGAAATATAATTGGGCTCTTCTCTTAGGTGCGAAATCAAGAGAGAAAGAGAGAGAGATAGAGACGGAGGGAGAGAGAGGAGAGAAAACGTTCCGTTCAAGCGGGTAACGTTGTTCTCGTGTTACTCGCGTCCCTAGTCGCTGTACGGGGAGGAAGGATAAAACGTTTTTAGGTTTTTATTCTCGTCCCCAGGCTATGTGCGGTGAGAGATTGAAAACGTAGTTATATGAACTAGTGTTTAGTCTCTTTCCCAACCACTGATTTTTTTATCTTAATATATGTTTTCTGTTTTTTGCTGGTATTAATGAGCTTGCATTATAAGACTGATTTCACAATTACTACCTTTTAATGAAGGGTAGAATTGCGTGTTTCAGGTAGAAATAAGTGCAAAACAGAAAATCGAAGTGATAAAGTGATATGCGCAAAGTGTTACAGTGTTGCGTCTGAGGCGCAAAGTGTTAGTGTTGCGTCCGAGGGTTCGACTGTTCGTGCCTGTCGTTCACCTAGTCCGGGACCTCTTACATGCTCCCAAGCCCAGGGGAGAAGTAATGTCAAACGATTTATGGGTTAGAGAGGCCTTGACCAACGAACAGACGTTTTTCCCTCTATGGTATCGGGTGTATCTTACCAAGATCTCCCCTACCATAAGACGAGAGAGACGTTGTTTCTCCTCATCATCCGTAGGCTTTTCGCATAAGAAACCTGTCACAAGGTTTCGAAGCCCTTAAGCGAAAGTCAGTCCTTTCAGGACAGGTCCAGCGTCCTGGTTGCAACCATTAGGACAGCTCTGACCCTATGCAGTCATCGGATAACTACTCGCCGCCTAACAAAAGCGTAACACAGACTCCGAGAGTCTTTTTTTTTTTTAGGAAAAGTGTTGCGGTCACAGACGTTACCCTCGTCTCTTACCACAACCATTTCCGTTGATCCTTAATGGGTTGTATGGCAAGACATGCAGTATATGCTTGCCTCCCTTATGGAAGACTATTCTACCGATTAGTCCGTTGAGTCTAGCCGTTTATCTCATCGATATCCTGGCTTTCAGCCAACCTAACGTTCCTTTGTGCTTACTGTTGACGTTGGCGTAGCTTAGTCACGTCAGTCAGGTTGTTTAGAACCACACTCGATGCGGTCTCGTGTGGTTTTTCAGCCGCATTTGGACGTTAGGCCACTTGCTGATGCTCCTGTGGACGTTCAAGACGTTCACTAACAATCGGAGTTGACTTGTTTTGACGCTGTGCGTCAACCTCCGCATTCTAGAGTCGTTTTGACTGCTCAGTCTAGGCAGTCAAAGCAGTCTCGAGTGGACGCTGTGCGTCCTCACGCACCTGTTGTGGTTGACAGTTCAGTTGTTGACAGTTCACAGACTGTCAAGCAGTTACATGACGTTGCGTTCTGGTCCGCTACTAATGCACCAGTGAGAGACTCGGCTTTTATCGGACAAGGTTCCTGTAGATGAGGAAGTTGCTGTTCTCCCTCCTACTGATATTCCCTTGAGGACTCTGTCAAATGGAGAGGAGCCTAAAGTTGCTTAGCCTCCTATGGACTTTAATTAAATCATGATGATTTTTTTAAGGATTTTCGTCCGGATCTTTTTGTAACTGCTGCTCCTCGTTCGCCTAAACGTCAGAGCTTACACTAGGCCTAGCTACTTCGAAGCCGTTGTTTTTAAGCTAGTGCTCTCTCGCTCTCCTAGAGAGCGTTACGTTGGCTAGGCGACTGGTTTTTCACCAGGAGGAGTTTGGGGGATACAGCCTTTGCTTTCCCTTCTTTTAAACTGGTTTATAGAGCGAGAGTCTGATATGACACGAGAGAAGTTCTCGGCTTGGGAGTTCATGCCTCTGCCCAGATAGACTTCTCAATTCTGGTAGACTCTCCCTGGCGCCTAGCCAGGAGACGCTCCAAGTTGTTAACAGGTCAACTTCACAGCTGTTGTCGAGCCTTTGAAGTTTTGCTGTACTATTATGTCACGCATAACAAGGTTTTCAGGGATGGTAAACGGTTCCGCCTCAGTCGCTAACCCCGTCTGTTGCCACACCTGCTCCCGTAGACCCTAAATGGGCTTTGCTGCAAGACATGCAGTCCAAGCTTGCGTCCTTGATAGAGGACTTAAATGCGGAGAAGGTTGCTACCGAACCTTCTGGCCAACAACCTTCCAACCGGTCGGTTGTGCGCCCTGTTGACGCTGAGGTAACATACTCGCGTCTGCCAGTTGAGGTGGTTCCTCCACCGATGCGACCCAGTGTTGGTTGCCAGCCGCACGTTGACGTTAAGCGACGCTCGGAGGTGGTTGTTGACGTTCAGGACGTTCAACAACCAGCAGAGGTGACTTGTTTTGACGCAGTGCGTCAACCTCAGCAACCCGGTAGGGTGTTGACTGCACAACCCAGACGGTCTAGACAATCTCGGGTTGACGCTGTGCTTCCTCGCGCACCCATGGTTGTTGACAGTTCACAGACTGTGCAGCAGTTCCATGATATTGCGTCCGGCTCCGTCACGCATCCACCAGTGCGACCGGATTCAGCGAGCCAGACGTTGCCCACTCCGTTGCCGTTTCCTCATCAGTTTCGGATGAGGAACCCTCTGATGAGGACGTTGCTGAACAACAAGACGATCAGCCCCCAGCCCTGCTATCCATCCAGAAGATGCTGAAGAAGGAACGCTGCTCAGTCAGGCTGTGGATGAGTCTGGTAGGGATGCTGTCATCCGTGGAACAATTTGTGTCACTAGGAAGACTACACCTCCGTCCTCTTCAATACCATCTAGCTTTTCACTGGAAAAAGGACAAGACGCTAGAAGCGGTCTCGATCCCGGTTTCCGAAAAGATAAAGTCTTGTCTGACTTGGTGAAAGGACAATATCAACCTAAGAGAGGGTCTTCCCCTGGCTGTTCAGACTCCCAACCACGTTCTCTTCTCGGACGCATCGGACGTAGGCTGGGGTGCGACATTAGACGGTCGGGAATGCTCGGGAATATGGAACTCGAGTCAAAGGACAATGCATTTCAACTGCAAGGAGCTACTGGCAGTATGTCTGGCCTGGAAAAGCTTCAGGTCTCTCCTTCAAGGCAAAGTGGTGGAGGTGAACTCGGACAACACCATGGCTTTGGCGTACATCTCCAAGCAAGGAGGGACCTACTCTATGACGTTGTACGAGATAGCAAGGGACCTCCTCACCTGGTCAAAATGTCTAAACATATCACTAGTAACGAGGTTCATCCAAGGCAACTTCAATGTCATGGCAGATTGTCTCAGTCGGAAGGGACAAATAATTCCAACAGAATGGACCCTCCACAAGGATGTATGCAAGAGACTTTGGGCCACCTGGGGCCAGCCAACCATAGATCTCTATGCAACCTCGATGACCAAGAGGCTCCCAATATTTTGCTCACCAATCCCGGACCCAGCAGCAGTTCATATAGATGCCTTTCTCCTAGATTGGTCACATCTAGATCTATATGCATTCCCTCCGTTCAAGATTGTCAACAAGGTACTGCAGAAGTTCGCCTCTCACGAAGGGACAAGGTTGACGCTAGTTGCTCCCCTCTGGCCCGCGAGAGAATGGTTCACCGAGGTACTTCGATGGCTAGTAGACGTTCCCAGAACACTTCCCCTAAGGGTGGACCTTCTACGTCAGCCACACGTAAAGAAGGTACACCAAGGCCTCCACGCTCTCCGTCTGACTGCCTTCAGACTATCGAAAGACTCGAGAGCTAGAGGCTTTTCGAAGGAGGCAGCCAGAGCGATTGCTAGAGCAAGGAGAACATCCACCCTTAGAGTCTACCAATCGAAGTGGGAAATCTTCCGAAACTGGTGCAAGTCAGTATCCGTATCCTTGACCAGTACCTCTGTAACTCAAATAGCTGACTTCCTCTTATATCTGAGGAAAGAACGATCTCTTTCAGCTCCCACTATCAAGGGTTACAGAAGCATGTTGGCATCAGTCTTCCGTCACAGAGGCTTAGATCTTTCCAACAATAAAGATCTACAGGACCTCCTTAAGTCTTTTGAGACCACGAAGGAGCGTCGTTTGGTTACACCTGGTTGGAATTTAGACGTGGTACTAAGATTCCTTATGTCAGACAGGTTCGAGCCGCTACAATCAGCCTCCCTGAAAGATCTCACCTTAAAGACACTTTTCCTGGTATGCTTAGCCACAGCTAAAAGAGTCAGTGAGATTCATGCCTTCAGCAAGAACATCGGATTCTCATCTGAAACGGCTACATGTTCTCTACAACTTGGTTTTCTAGCCAAAAACGAGCTGCCTTCTCGACCTTGGCCAAAATCGTTCGATATTCCAAACTTATCGTATGGTTGGAAATGAACTAGAAAGAGTCTTATGCCCTGTAAGAGCTCTTAAGTTCTATTTAAAACGAACTAAACCTTTACGAGGCCCGTCTGAAGCTTTATGGTGTTCAGTTAGGAAACCATCTTTGCCTTTGTCAAAGAATGCTTTATCCTATTTTATCAGACTGTTAATACGAGAAGCTCATTCCCATCTGAATGAGGAAGACCAAGCTTTGCTGAAGGTAAGGACACACGAAGTTAGAGCTGTCGCAACTTCCGTGGCCTTTAAACAAAATAGATCTCTGCGAAGTATAATCGACACAACCTATTGGAGAAGCAAGTCAGTGTTCGCGTCTTTTTATCTTAAGGATGTCCAGTCTCTTTACGAGAACTGCTACACTCTGGGACCATTCGTAGCAGCGAGTGCAGTAGTGGGTGAGGGCTCAACCACTACAATTCCCTAATTCCATAACCTTTTTAATCTTTCTCTTGAAATGTTTTTATTGTTGTTTTTGGGTTGTCCGGAAGGCTAAGAAGCCTTTCGCATCCTAGTTGATTTGGCGGGTGGTCAAAGTCATTTCTTGAGAAGCACCTAGATTAGAGGTTTTGATGAGGTCCTGTTGTATGGGTTGCAACCCTTGATACTTCAGATCCTAGGGGTCGCTCAGCATCCTAAGAGGATCGCGAGGCTCCGTAAGGAAGACGTACTTAAAAAGGCAGAGTAATTGTTCAAGTAGACTTCCTTACCAGGTACCTATTTATTTTGTTTTAGTTATTTTGATAACTTCTAAAATGAAATAAAAATTCTTAGCTCATATGATGTAAACATATTTTGCTGGTCTCTACCCACCCCCCTGGGTGTGAATCAGCTATTATAATCACCGGCTAAGTTAAATATTGAAAAATGTTATTTTGATAATAAAATAAATTTTTGAATAAGTGAACCCTCGTTTATCGCGGTAGATAGGTTCCAGACGCGGCCGCGATAGGTGAAAATCCGCGAAGTAGTAACACCATATTTACCTATTTATTTAACATGTATATTCAGACTTTTAAAACCTTCCCTTGTACGTAGTACTGTTAACAAACTACCCTTTAATGTACAGAACACTTAATGCATGTAATACAGTACCCTAAACTAAAACAGGCACAAATATTAAAGGCGACTTTATATCATGCGTTTCCTAAACACGCCAAAAAGCACGATAAAAAATGGCAACCAATGTTTTGTTTACGTTTATCTCTGATCCTAATGAAGAAACAAACACATTTACACATCTGTTTATAGGTTAGTTTTTGCATCAATTATATTGATTATTCAGTACAGTATGTTGATTTGGTTATTACTAATGTTTTACTTAATTTTTCTTAGGACTTCCAAATGAAATTTTTTTCTTTATGACGCCGCCTGAAATGACGGCGTCATAAAGTACGCTCAGTAAACAAACTAAGGAATTTAACCCGCATGATGAAAGTGATAAATAATGATATTACAGTAAAAGCTTTTATAAAATATGTTATTACAAATATTATTTACCGTATCTATATAAAATCATACATACGTAGCAAAGCAGGAAAACAATCTACGAGAGAGAGAGCGAGAGAGAGAGAGAGAGAGAGAGAGAGAGAGAGAGAGTTGTTTTACATACGTAAATGTAAATTTTAAACAAAACAAAAATAGCCCCATTTCATATAAAATAGATTACAAATATTTTACTTTATCATATTACAGTAGTCTGTATAATACTGTAAAGTTCAGTACAGTATGTTGTTGTTGAAGTCGTGGCGATGAAATTCTCACGAAACAAAAACACGCCATTTGATTACAACAGCTGATTCATTCTCTCTCTCTCTCTCTCTCTCTCTCTCTCTCTCTCTCTCTCTCTCTCTCTCTCTCTCTCTCCTCGTGTTATACAATACTTACATTTAGATGAAGAAACTAAAATTAGTTTTCTTAGTGTCAATTAAATACGAAATGAAATAATTAGGCCGAGTCTACATCCATTTCAATCATAGCCAAAAATAGGACATCCGATTTCATCAGCAAACCACTATTTTTTGGGAAATATCATTTTATTCTAGAAAATTGCCACTCTTTAAATAGTTAATTGCACATTAAGAAAGCGTGTACTTTTGTTTTTAAATTTCGGGTGTGTTTTTAAAATCGAGTATTGTTGACTTTTTTTTTTTTTTACTTTTGGCTGTGATTAGATCAGCTGTCATCTAGCTGCCGCTCTTGAGTGTGTACGAATACACTAACAAAGTATCATTTATACCATTTCTTAACTTATTCAAACCGTCTACAGTATACAGTTGATATTACATAAGCACCAATGTGTTATAACCTATCAAATATTTTGTTTATTACATTTAAACCCCTCTCTCTCTCTCTCTCTCTCTCTCTCTCTCTCTCTCTCTCTCTCTCTCTCTCTCTCTCTCTCTCTCTCTCTCTCTCTCTCTCTCTCTCCCCTCTTAACGAGAGAATGCCTTGATGAAGTCATTGGGCTTCAGCACGGCATATCATTCCCGTGCTGAAGGCTTGTGACGGGCAAGAGGGCTCTCGAACTGGGGAATTTCTTTTCCTCAGTTTGACTCTAAATTTCTCTCATTCTTTTTCTATTACCTCTTATTGCTTATTCCTCCTTCATAATTATCAGCTGTCTCCAACCTTTCTGTCAAAACTCTCTTACCCATTTCACTGTCCAGGTTTTTTAGAGGGGACATTGTATCCATGATCGGTTTTTATTTCAAAATCAATTGTGGGAGCTGTGGTGGTCTTGCCAACTGCCCGAAAATGTTTGGACACCTAGGAGTGTCAGTATTCCCATACTGGCACGCGGAACTATCTCTTAGGAAATTTGGCCTTCGGATTCCAGGGGTTGGCGATTTTATAGAGATAGGACTCTCGGCATTCTGTCCGGTTTGCCTGCCACTATGATTAGAGTGGGGATGATTGTATTCTTGAAATGCTCTCAGTCCCATCAAGCGGGTTTGGCATACACTTGAGCCACTCTAATCATAGTGGTACCATCCCTTTGTGGTAGGGTAGGGAGTGGACATTTGGTAAGCAGCTTTCACAGGTGTCATTGGTGGAGAAATTAATTCCAGGAAAGGCTAACGGTGTCTTCTTTGGAATTTCAGACAGTCTTAATTTTTTCTCTCCCTTGAACTTTATTTTTTTCCATTGTTTTTTTTTCATTGTTATTATGACCCCTTCCCTCCCCCTGAAAAAATAATTAATGAGTAAACTTAATATTCCCCGTACCCCTGGATCAAATGGCGAACCCCAGACACCGTTGACGACTTCTGCTTGTTTAAATAGGGAAAGCTCTGTTGACAACCTCTGCAATAAAAAGGATTCCTCCAACAATACTTCTCTGACCAGTGTTGTTAAAGACAATTTATCGGCACTGGTGGAAAATGATGCTTGTATTAACAGTGATACTTTACTCTCTGGTTCTGGCTCATTACCAGATCCAACAAAAAATCTGAAAATTCTCCACTTAAAAAACATACCAATTGGTTGTAGCTATGACATAATTCATGAAGCCTTCTGTAGATTTGGGGCAATCAAAGAAATTTTAATGGAGCTTAATGGTAGTAAAGGCTTTTGGGAAGCTTGGGTATCATTTTCAAGTTTTGAGATTGCTTTAGAAGCAAATAAAATTTAGAGAGCATAAAAATTGACAATTGTTTGATTTCTGGGGCTCTATGTGATAAAGCACCAAGACACCTAGAGGTATATAAACCAGAAGAATGGATGGAAAAAGAAATAGAGCATAGACTTCCAGAAGTAAGAACCCCCAAGCCCCCAACATGGATAATTGCATCTGGGAAGATGGATAATTATAACTATTATAAGATTAGTAAATTTATACAAAAAAAAGTTGGTTTAATTAAAAGTAAGGATATTAGTAGATACGGTAAGCAATCTGTTTTGATTAATGCAAAATCAGATACTCAAGCTCACATGCTTTGTGGCATGAAGATTGCAGAAATTGATCCTATTAAGGATATTAAACCACACATGAGCTTCAGCTATGGTAAAGGAGTAGTTTTTGATAGAGATCTATATGAATTCTCAGAACCGGAAATTCTGGACATGTGCCCTGCTAATGTTTGGAAAGTAAGTAAGATCCCTCAAACAAGCATGGTAGTTTTAACATTTGAAACCCCTGTTATACCAGATCATATAATTATTGAGAATGAAAGAGTACGTGTTCGAGAATATAAACCTAGGCCTTTACAATGCTTTAATTGTTTCAAGTACGGTCACCCTTCCCGGTACTGCAATAATACGAAGATCTGTATTAACTGTTCTTTGTTAGAACATGGCCAATGCAACAGAGATACAACCTGTGCAAACTGTAAAGATCATCATAAATCAAATGATAAAAGATGTAGAGAATACAAGAAAGAAGAAGCTGCAATCTTGAAAGCAAATGCTGAACATATAAGTGTAGGTTATGCAAAGCATCTACTCAATCGGCAACTTAATTTTGCTCACGCAGTTAAGATGCCAACAAAAGATTATAATCCACTACCCCTTACTACCACAGGGGGACCAGTGGCAGCACCTGGCCCGTCAGGTGCATCTCCCTTAGTGGTAGTAGCCCAGCCATCTGGGTCAAGTGCTCCGCCTATAAAAGCCAGAGCACAAACCTCCAAAGAGGTCAATATGGTTTCCAATACACCAAAAGTATTGTCACTGATAGGAGCATCTCCCCTAGAGGTAGTAGCCCAGCCTTCTGGGTTAAGTGCTCGAACTGTTGAAGTTCTAGCGCAATCCTCCAAGGAAACCAATGTGGCTTCCACCACCTTAAATGTATTGTCTCAGGCAGAATCTCTACCTGATTTGATGGATATTGGAAAACAAGATCTTCCAAAGAGGAAAAGGTCCCCATCATCCTCACCTTCATCTAAGTCAGGTAAGTGCCCTACTGCTCATGATCCTAAGGTTGACTCTTATAAAGATCCTAGAAAGAAAGAAAAGAAGAGTGGTGGCCTAGTAAAGCCTTCCATCTCCAGGCCTTATATGGCTTCATCTGAAAAGTCCCAAAAGACAAATGAGACAAAGAAAAATAATAACAAAAGATAATGTCTATCATCCAGTGGAATTGCAGAGGTCTAAGTACTAGCATTGAGCAAATAAAAACTTTAACCAGGGACACAGACACGAAGGTAATTTGTCTACAGGAAACCAAGATCAGTGACAAACCATTTAATCCTGGACTCAATTATCATTTTTGTAGATCCCCTCCTTTGCAAGCTGCAAGAGCTCAAGGTGGTACAGGTTTTATTATTCACAAATCTGTAAAATTTGAAACAATCCCACTCAATACACCACTACAGGCATGTGCAGTTAGAAACTCATATCGGGAAAAAAATTACTTTATGCTCGCTATATATTGAACCATCCTTAGAACTTTTCCTCTTAGATCATGCTGGTAATCCAAGAAGGCTTAGACTTTCTGACCTTCAAGACTTGATCAATCAGCTTCCTGCCCCTTTTATTTTAATGGGTGATTTTAATGCAAAGCATACTTTATGGGGTGGAAATGTGTGCGATAGATGGGGTAATCTTGTTGAAGAATTAATCGACAACAATGATGTCATACTAATGAATGATGGTTCTCCAACTAGGTATGATGTAGTCCACAACTCTAC